>NC_080790.1:112848083-113155783 GCF_028018385.1 Neofelis nebulosa
CAACCACTGCAGAGGCATCCTAGCCCAGCGGCACACTTACCTCGTAGAAGAAGTGGACCCCTTGGCTGAAAGAGAAAAAAACCAAAAAACAAAAACCAGTTATTTAACCTAGAAACACTGTTCTTACGTAACTCTTTTGGTAGGGGGGACAAAGGTTTGCCTCCAGGGAGGTTGTGAGGAATTGTTGAAATCACCTCCTTTGAACCACAGGAATTCCCCCATGCTCACTCCAGTGGGGTGCTCCATCATCTTCTGTCAGGAGGGCCAGTGGGCTGGGCCTTCCCACTTCCCCACTTCTGGGAGTTACCAAGGTCAGATCTCAAAGCAGCCTTCAGCCCAGGAGGGGCCAACTGCCCTGCTCTGTCTGGGCCTCAGTTCCACTCACCACACACCTTACCTGAGACCCTACAGGAGCCCTACAGGCCCTTCACTGCTGGAGAACAGACTCTAGTCGTCGGGGGGGGAGCCGGTGTGCATCCCATGTCTCCCCCCGCCCCGACCCCAGCTCACTCACTGTGTGACCCTGGTGGGTCACTTCCCCTCTGTGAGCTTGGATTTCAGCTCTCCAGCTCACAGGGTTGGGCTGGACATCCATTTATTTTCATGTCACCACTTTCCAAAAAAGGATCTTAGGAGGGAAGAAAGGGTCCATCTGGTTCAGAGATTTTAAGCCTATGATATGGGGCATCCCACAGAGAAGCTGCTGGGGTTTGGCCACTATTGGACTCCCATGCCACTGTAAAATTGTAATTAAAAAGCAACCTGCACACCAAACGCGCTCTGCACCGCGCTTTGACAGGCTGGAGGCTGCCACAAGGCGAGAATTCTCCCTGCCGGGTGAATGCCTGGTGCCTGGACAGGCGGTGGAGTTTTAGGTGAGCGGGTACCAGCTGGGAAGGCTGTAGCCCGGCATCCAATGTCCAAATGGACGCCGATGGGTTGCAAAGTGCCGGGACGTGGGTCGTCTCAGGGAGTCCAATGACAGGACACTGACCACTCACTTTATACCAAAGAGACTCGGTGTCTCCCTGGAGCCACACAGCTGGTAAGCAGGAGGGCTGAAATCAGGACATTTCATCACGAGTATTGGGAGGATGGGCAGACTCCTCCAGGGACCAATGAGGGGAAAGGTCATCTCACCGGGGAGGAGACGATGTGTAGAGTGATCCCAAACATGGTCCCTGGGGGACCCGCTGACCAGGTTTGAGTCCTGGCCCCGCCACTGACCAGTTGTGAGGCCCTGGGCAAGTTTTAGAACATCTCCATGCCTCAGTTTCCTCATCAGTAAAAGTGGGTTAGTAACACCACTACAGAAGTCTGTGGTGAGAACAATGCCTGGCACATGAGGAGAACTGAAGGAGTGCTAGTTGTCGCTGTCACCAAGCCTCCGTGTGACAGCTGGGCTCTGCACCCAAAGAGACCCGTCACCCAGGGGCTGGGATTTCGCTAACAGCCACCGCGAATGCTATCCGACCCTCACTGGGCAGCGGACTCTGCTTCGCCACCCTTCCCGTGCGAAGGGTCTCCTCGGACGTTAGGGAAAAACCACCGGGTAGATCACCTGGCAGAAGCCCTTCCAGATTCCAGAGAGGTGGGGCCTGATGCCAGCCTCCCAGATGGGGAGCTAAGGCTCGGCCAGGACGCACAGCCAAATGCTTTCAGCCAGTCCAGGAAGGAGGGAAACTTGGGGGCCGGAGGGGAGGGGGTGCTAGAGGAGAGGTGTGAACAGCACGCCCATCTGAGCCCAGCCTAGGGGTCTGGGTGCAGAGAGGCAGCTTGGGACAGCACTTTGCACTTCACAGTCCGTGGCATATGGTGGGTCACAAGCAGCATTTTAAAGAGAATTTAGTATAGACTAGGACAGAAAAGCAAATATCAGAGTTCCAATTTTATCTATAGGAGTGTGGTACGTACGTGCTGGGTTGAGGCATGAAGTGTATTTCTATAACTTGAAGTCAAGTTAAGTTGCAGAAACGCTGGCTTAAAATGGTCTCCTCCAAGGGAGGCACTGCTCTACCCATTTTACGGATGAGGAAACCGAGGCTCATGGAAGCCAAACTGATCGTTCAGAGCATACAACAAAGGTCTGGAGCCCTGGTTTGTCTGACTCCAAAGTCAGAGGCCTTGTCACAGCAGTAACTACACACACTTGCATGCACTCAAACAAGGGCATGGTGTCCTAGATTTGAACTGGTGCCCTCCTGCTGGGGAGCCAGAGGCTGTGTGCCTTGCTGCCGTGAGGACAGCTTTCCAGGAAGGTGGCTCATGTTTCTGGGCTCATGTACAATTCTGACAACATTTACTGAGCACCTGCTGTGTGCCAGGCACTGTCCTCACATTTCATGTGACATCACCCATTTAATGTTTCCAATGGTCTTAGGGAAGGTGCTGGTATGATCCCCACTCCCTCCAGCCTCCTGCCTACGGGCTGGACGTGTCAACCTGGACAGGTAAGAGGAAAGCAGGAGTTTGCCGGGGTTACCGGCAAATACTGTTTCCTCGGGAGGCCCTCTTCACACCCTGGCATCTCCCTGCTCTTCACCTTGGTGGTGGTCCTGTGAGGAGGTGAGGCCTGGAGCAGTGACGGCTGTCTTGCACCCATGAGGCGAAGCTGAGGGAGGGCCCCCCCGCCATTCCAGCCTGGTGATGATGACAGCCTGGGGGGCAAACTCTTGGGGAGGAAGAGGAAAATCCACGCACCTTTCTTCTGTCGGATTCGGAGGAGGTAGAGGGCTGCGATCACGAGAGTCACCAGCAGGGCACAAACCACGCCCACCACAATGAAGATGGTCTGGCTTTCGTTTTTGTCTAGGGACCACATGGAACAGAGGCTTCATGTATACGACTTAGAAACAGCGAAACTTAATACCCACCACCCCTTTTCACCGCGAGGTAGGCATCATGAACTGAGAACATCTGGCCGTACGTGTTGGGAGCCACGGGGGCACGTTCAGGGGTAGGCACACCCTTCCTGGCGGGGGCCACCGTGGGCACTGCTAACACCACGCTGATGTGCCAGGAGGGAAGATGTTTGTTGCTGACTGCTATGGAGGAACCCTGGCTTCAGGACGTGGGCAGAAATCTCACTCCCAAGGAACAGAAACATGTTCCCTTTCATCTGGAACGAGCCACAGGGTGGCCACCACGACAGTGGTGAAACTCCAAATCACAACTACTCTACAGAGCTCTCAGGAGCAGTCGACTCATCTGTGCCCGGGACCTGGGCATAGGAGCTCTGAACCCGGGACACCTGTAAGGGAGACTGTGTGGGCGGGGCTGGTGCCAGGGCACAGGTAGGGGATCCTGCACTAGAGCATTGTGGGTAGTCAGGAGCAGGGCTCTGAGCCATGGACACATGGGTGCAAACAGTGCCCCTGGTTGTGTGTCCCTGAGTGAGTCATTCAAAGCTCCCTCTACACACTGACTTCCTCTTGTGTTATTGAGGCCAATAGTAACCTCTACCTCATTGGATAGCTCTGAGGATTAACTTACAAAATGAACAATCAACCAACAAACTGACTCTTCCATTTGTTTTAAAAGCATTTCCTGTCTACTCTGTGCCTGGGTGTGTGCGGGTCCTAAAGCTATGAGGCCGAACAAGACAGCCACAGTCCCTAGCAGCTGAGTCTCAAAGCTGAAGGGTCAAGTGCCTCCTCTTGCATACTGCCATAAAGCAAGCAAGGAGGCCCAGAGAGAGGCACTGACTTGTCTGAGGCCACCCAGAACGTTTGCGACAGAGCCAGAGTCGAAATCCCTGCGTCCCAGCTCCTAGTATAGTGCTCATCCTATGGAAGCCAGGCATCAGTGACATCAACGGGACACCCTGGAGGGTCCCACGCCTCCTAAAGCTTCCCTGTTCCCTTACAGGATGCAGTGAGGAAAGAAACGGTCTCTACTGTAACCCATGCGAAAGGTCGGCCACGTACAAGGCAGAGCCAGGCGAACGGGCAAGTGATGGAACATTCCACAGTGGCACCAGAACGCCAACTGGGTGCTAATTTGATGACAGAAGAGAGATACCTCGACAACGCGTTGGGAGGGGCTGAGAAAGTGAAACCCTGACACCTTTCGCTCCAACACGGGGGTGGCCGTCTTAGAGGGGCATATGCACTTTGGCCTAGAAATGCTTTTTGGGAAATCGTTCCCCAGAAACAGCTGCACACGTCACAGAGCAGGTGCAAGGTCATTCATTACAGCAGTGATTGTACTTGAGATAAGCTGTAAAGATTCCGAGGCCCTCCACCCCATTCCTGGGGTGCAGGCTTGCAAAGGCAGCCAGAGAGATCAAGGTGAAGTGCGAAAGAACAGGAAGAGGAGGTGGCTGGCCTGGCCTGGTGAATTAAGCTCTGGCAGGTGAAGGAGCAGGTGGCAGGAAGCTAGGGACAGTCCAGTCTCCCTCCCTCCCAACTCTCTTTAATGTATGTTTATGTCAAAAGATCTACAGAGACACGAACCAAACTCTTACCAGTGGTCACTCTTGGGAGTGTGGGCTATGGGGGAGGGGCACTCACTTTAAAATTTGACTGTATATCTATAGACTTCTAGATTATTCTATTATAGCCATGAATGACTGCTTTTCACATGAAAAAAGATAGAATTTAAAGTGCCAGGTCAGTTGGCATCTTGACCTCACCCTGGGTCGTATGCGTTTCCTGGTCCTTCTGGTGGGCAGAGACCACAAGGGTATGGTTTTTGGTGACCGCGGGCTGCCCGTCATGCTGCACCTGGCAGGTGAAAACCACATCTTCCCTGTGGGCGGATAAATTCACCAGGAGCCAGCTGGTCCAGTTAAAGGTCCCATCCTTGTTCTCTACGAGGTTCGAGGCCGTCGAGGCCGTTTCTGTTCGGGACACGTTTCCGTTCTCCAACCAGGTCAGCTGGAGGCGCTGGGGGTAGAACTTCTTCACTTGGCAAATGACCTTCACCTGGTCCCCTGTCACGGGTTGCTGGGCAACCTCCAAGGTGGGTGGAACTGAAACAGCACAGAGCAGAAGCTCTGACCTCATGGAACAGACACGTCACCGGGGAGGGGCTCGAGAACTTAGCTCCCCCCACGCAGCAAGGGAATCACCCAGATCAGTGCTAGGCAGACAGCTGGTGCTCAAACACTGAGGGTAGTCTTTGCATGTGAGTGAAATCCCTAAGCACAGTGCCCAGTACACAGTAGGTGCTCAAGGTACCTACTGGTAGCTCCTATTAGGGTAATGATGAGTGAAATCGAGCCCCCAGCATGCATTTGGAATCGAATAACTAGCAAAATCCATGAAATCACCAAGCACACAGTGGCTGGATTACAGTAGGTGCTCAATAATTGGAGTGGCTCTGGGAAAGTAAATCGAACTACCTAGCACGGTAGGTGTTCACCCGGAACTGCCGTTAAAACAGGAGGAGGTGACGGTACCCCTGGGTGCCCGGTGGTTGGGAGGGTCTGTCAGGAGGCAGGTTCCAGGGGATGGAAGGCTGGGAGCACGGAGTGGGGGAGGGGCAGGCTGGGAGGCTTGGGGGCCGGAGCTGGGCTTGGGCCGGGGGTGACGGGCATCTACCTCGGAGGGTCTCGGACAAGTTGGCAGTCCCACGAAGAGGAGGGCCCCCCTGCAGGGTCACGTGGGCCACCTCGCAGATGACCTGGGAGCGAACGTCCCCCGGGGCCAGCGGCAGCGTGGTTGTGCTGAAGATGCTGTAGGAAGCGCTGTCTCCCTCTGGGTCCACGGTGGTCTGGGAGGCTGCCAGCTCATTCCCGTTTTTGAACCATTTCAGGGTGACGTTTCTGGGGGAGAAGCCGTGGGACTCGCAGGTGAAGCTCACAGTCTGCTCAGGTGTGGCCCTGGCCGTGGGACCCGACACCACGGGGGGAGAGGGTTTGGCTACAAGAGGAGCATTTACGAGTAAGCATGACTCTGGTCATCCTCAGCAACAACAGGTAAGTGACACTGTGCAGAACCCTCACGGATTATTTTCCAGCCCTGCAGGGGTGGAGGGGGCCCCCGAGGACAGCCGGAACCAGGTGGCCAGCCGCCCGCAGGCCTGGACGTGGCCAAGCCCAGCGCCCCCGGTGAGAGGGGACCGCAGGCCTTTCTCCTACTCGGATGGGAGTGAGGGGCACGTGAGGCAAATACAGGCAGTTTTGCTTTGAATTTAACACTGAAAATGCTTCTCCAGGACCAAACTCGGATCTGTCTTTATCCCAAACTTAACTTACACCTGGAGCTCTCCCTTCAGGTATTTGTGAATTTACTCTAGTTTTCACTCTTTCCACAAACATTCCGTAGGGTCTCATCTCCAATCCCTGAGTCTGAGAGGGAGGGAACGAGGGGTTGTTTTTCTGAATCTGCGTTCTTCTCTTGGGTCGGTGTTGGGTTGAACACCAAGATCACAGAGTGCTGAGAAAGCCAAAGATGGTTAATTTTTCAATCGTGAATCAATTTCAAGGACAGAGACACCGGCCTACGGAGCAGGCAGAAGCCCTCTTGTGTCCTGGGAACACACACATCAGTGACTCGAGAGGGAGGGCATTTCACCCACAGAAGGTCCTATAGGGGGTCTTCAAATTGTTAATTATTACCTAATGCCTTCCGTAACAAACACAGGAAATATTACAAATATTTACATTTGTAAATATTTAACTTGCTTTTGAAAACTCATCAGACATTTTGGGGACACAGAAAGGAGGTGTCACCAAATAAGACATGAAAACACCAGCAGTCCGGATGCCCTACAGGGACAAGGTGATCAGTTACCGGTTGCGGACAGCATTTTGGGCACCTGACACCAGGCTGATTCCTCCCCTCAGCTCCTTAATCCCTCCAGCAGGCCTTGGAGGGGGGCCCAGTATGATCCCATTTATGGGACAAGGTTCAGGGAGGAACGCAGCTAGCCGAGGGCACACAGCAAAGGGCAGGGCTCATCTCCCAGCACACACGAATGATTAGTTTTAGCTTTGCTGTTCTTTCTTCCTACACCTCTGTGTCTGTTTGGGTACCACGCGGATCAAAATACCACCTTGGTAACATGTGAGGATGTATGTAAAACACAGAACCTGGCACACAGTAGGTGCTTAATAAACAACACCTATGATTATTATCGTGAGATCTGGTCGTGCCTACGTCTGAAACGACTTATTTGTTAGGCAGTAAGAGAGCAGAACAAAAGCTTAGCAGAAACACAAGAAAAGTCCCAAAGCCAGCCCCCTGCAGCTGCCATGCAAAACCCCAAATGAGAAAAGCAGCAGAAACCAACAAATTATGATTCTCTCCCTCTTCTTTTAATAATCCCCTCAGGAAACAAGTTTGGCGAATTGGCTTTCAAAACACAAACGAGATCACAGGCGTTTTCCCGCAGATTAGCTATTTACAGAGAGCTGGGAGCGTTTTGAAAGAGGGAGGACAGATTTTGTCCGTGACATTTTGGTGTGTCGAGGCAGAGAGGGCTCTGGGGCTGAGCAGCGAGGCTTTGCGCGGATTCCGGCACCTGTTCAGACACACGTGTGGTTAAAGATGGGAAGGTCCCCTGGCGGGGCAGCTCGGATCTGAGCAGGGTGTCGCCAGCCCCTCTTTGGGCCGGAGGACAGGAGGCAACTCAGCCCCAGCATGTTCCTCAGGAGGGTGCCCTGGCCACCCCGTTCAGGGTCATTTTCCAAGGAGCTGTCACGCGCACGGGTGATTCTGAAGCACCCACCCACTGAGAAGCTCCTCTCCGGCCCCAGCAGCACAGGGAGCCACCCTTATCAGGGGGAGAAGAAATTCAGCGTTTCCTCTCTGACCTCAGGGAGCGTCCAGCTCAGGGTGCTTCTGTGCTGGCAATGAGCATCCCCCGGAGTCGTTAAATAATTCACCTGCCCAGACTCCTGTGTGACCAATTAAAGCAGAATTTCTAGGGTGGAGTCAGGGTCTGGGGATCTTTTTCAGCGTTTCCCAGGTGATCCCAATGAGCAGCCCAGGTTCAAAGGCACCCACCACCGTCCCCACACCCCCCTTACACTCGAGGCCTGGGAGGAACAGGGACCCAGCCAAGGTCCTATTATAGCTACATTCATGGGATACTGACCGCGTGCCAGGCCCTGCTGTTAGCACCTTATCCGCATTCGCTCACTCAGTCCCTGCAGTGGGGTTGTGCTGTCACACAGAGATGAGGACACGGGGCCCGATGTGGGGATGACTCATCAGAGATCACAGAGCTGGAAGGCAGGGCTAGGTGGGAACCCAGGCAGCTGGGCTCGGCCACTTCCGAAGTCGCTGCATGCAGATACCCAAGAATCACCTAACCCCCACATCCGGGGCTCTCTGGACCTCCTCTCCAATCCTGAGACCACTGACCAGCAGCCCAATTATCACCACAGCACAGATGGGACACAGAGGACCTGAGGGACGCCGAGACTGGCCCAGGATCGGACAGCTCTGGGAGGAGCACCCAGGGCTCACTGAGGGTCTGTCTGCTCACACGGATCACTGTGTCCCCCTCATGTCCTGCCGAGGTTGGTCTAATGATCCACTTCCTGCAGGTGAGGAAACGGAGCCCAGCAAAGGGAGCCGGGTCACAACCTTGAGGGGCCACCTCCTCCGTGTCAGGTGATGCAGTCAGAGCGCCTCAAATCCTTCAGCTCTCTTAAAGGGAGTCCACGATTAGGACCATTTTGCAGATGAGGAGACTGAGGCAGAGAGAAATGAGGACAGCTCATTTCTGAGGACAGCTAGAGTCTAGAAAATGAACTCTTGCTCACGGGGCTCCGGACAGTCTCTACGAACTGCCTCCCCATCACCCACAGTCTGCAGAGCCAGGAATGGGGTGTCTGGGTGGTGTCGCTGGCATGGCAGGGGCCCCCCTGCTCCGCCCAGGCCCCTGCCCCAGGCTGCTCAGCGAAAGAGCCACATCCCACAACAGGGAAAGACTCCTGATGCTCTCACGTGTGTGGGTGCGTGTCCTCCAGGAACAGGCTCAACACTTCATGAGACGTTTGCCTATCTGTCTGATCTGCGGGTGTAATGCTAGCCCCGCCTCCCCCCAAGGACTCTTTCTTGTTCATGCTTACTGCTGACGAACAGAACAAGGCACGATTTTCAAGGAGAGGGTTGTAGCGTTTCGGAACCTTTGGGGGAAATGATAAAAAGGAAAAACGCGGGCTCACTGTTCAAAGGTTCAGGGTAACTTGGTTTTAGGCCACACCTACTATGTGCTAGGCCCTTCCGTGGAAACCGAATCCAAAGCCGGCTCAGGAAGGAGTCTGCCTGGAATGAGATGGGTTCTGGAATGTGCTCCTTCCTCACGGGACACGTGAGCATGAGCAAGCCCCTGTCACCTTGTGACCTCAGGCTCTGAATCCGTACATGGGGGATCGGGCGGGATGGGCCCCTCAGGTGCCAACCTCCCAGGATTTTGGATCCTAGGCCTCCGGTAGGAAACCCCCAATGATCATCTTCTGCTTCAAGGAGGCAACTCCTAACGTGGACATTCTGAGATGCCCCAGCTCTGCCTGCAGTCTTCAGTGACCGCCTGAGTGGGTCTCTGAATCCGGTGACGGATTTCTGAACAGACCCACAGCAAATCCCCAACCTCTGGCATCTCCTCCAGCCAGGGTGTCAGAGTAAACAGCGAGCCTGTGCCTCTCAGGACTTTCTTTCGGTGTGGCTTCTGAAAATGAAATAAAGAACTGCATTCTCCCCCTCCCTGCCCTGGGTGCACTTGTCGTACCGGAAGGGAACGTAAGCTTCATGAGTGAAAAGCCTTCGCCTGTTTTGTTCCCTGCGACTTCCAAAGCACCCGGAACAGAGAATGCACACAGCAGGTGCTTAGTAAGTGCTCAGTAAAGAGAACCCTGGCCACATCGAGTGGAGGTCTCTCCGGAGGCAGGGGTGTGGTTGGGCCTTGTGACTGGGAAAGTCACTCAGACTTTCAGTCCCTCACCTCTGGAGCCAGAGGGCTGGTCAGGATTGGAAAAGGGAAGAGCTGGGAGCCTGGAGACCGCGGTTCCAGATTTTCCCACCATTTACCAGCCGTGGGGCCTTCAGCAAATAGCACAAGCTCTCCAGGCCTCAACTTTCCTGATCCGTGGAAGGGGCTGATTCAGGGGCACCCGCCAAAGCACCTGATCCTTATCTGTTGCTGAGACAGTGGAGGGCATTCTTACTGACTTGCCGTCACAACCAGGGGACGGAGCGATACTCACCGCTCACGGTGACCTGGGTGCCTGGTCCAGACTTAAACTCCACATCGGGGTTCCCTTTCTGGAACTTCACACAGTAGTAGGTTCCCGTGTCTTCCGGGGTGATGTTACTGATGCGGATGGAAAAGTCCATGTTGTTTCTCCTTGTGGCGTCTGAAACATTTGTTACTCGAGGGGAGTGAGGGTCTCCTCTGAAACTGAAGATTAACTCCCGGCCTGGCCCTGTGCCCCTGAACCACTCGACCTTCCCAGAGGGCTGCAGGGAGGTCAGGGTGCAGTGAAGAGTGGCCGTCTGTCCGGCCGCCACAGACACCGACTTCTCGGGCTGGATCACCTGCAGTTCCGCCTCACCTGCCACACCTGGGGGGAGAACAAAACAGCTATTTAGCATCCTTGTGCGATCCTGTCCGTCCGCGCAAGTGTTTATCCACAACAGCTTTCACCGACCGAGTGCACACCGTGAGCTCAGCACGTTGCGTGTACACGGCATGTAGCCCTGGCGACGAGCCTGTGACACGGGACCCTGTTGCAGACGAGGAAACAGCTGGGAGCAGGCTGGAGGTCCTGAGCCCCTCTCCGGAGAAGTCACGTCTGAGCTGGGCTCTGAGCTCACCAGGATGAAGGGGCGCCGTGTTCCTGACAGAGGGCACAGCTGGGCAACGGCCCAGAGGTGGGGGGGCAGCACGGTGTGCGTGGGGCTCCACGGGGAGCTTAGATTCTCTTTTGGGCCTGGCCCAGGAAGCAGGCCCCAAGCCAGGAAGCCACACTCAGCAGCTGGGGCTCATCCGGGCTGTGAAGCCGTGAGGCCGGAGGACCTGGGTTTGAATCCTGGCTCAGGCCTTACTGCCTTGTGACTACAGCCATCACCTGGGCCACCGAGGAGATCCAAAAGGGATTGACTGCCCAGCTCCTCGTGGATGGGAGTGGTGGCCTTAGTTCGAGCGGGCGCCTTCACGGCTCTCGAGCCTCAGTTTCCTCATCTGCCTAACAGTTACTATGACCCCATCTCGATGGATCCCCGGCAGCACCACACAATAAGCCTCGGCCAGGGACAGTGTGGACAAGAAGCATCTGGTCTTTGGAGCCACCTGACCTGGTCTGAAATCTGGCTCTCCTTTTACTCACACATGACCCGAGTTTATCCACGGGTTTTGAGTCTCAGTGCCCTAATCTACAAGATGGCTGGGGCACCCCCTAGCCCTCTGCTCTGTTCTGAAAACAGGATGACACAGAGAAGTGACTTAGCACCACGCGGGGCACAGGAAGCTACCGTGTGTCATTCCGTGACAGGTAAGTGAGCAAGGGTCTGTTGTGTGAACTTCACTCCCACCCTGGCTGATGTGTCTCCAGGCCAGACCGTACTGGACGCTGGGGCACACGGGCTGGACGCATGTCAGGCCTCAAGGGCTCCCGGGCTAGGGAGCTGGAAGGCTTCCTCGGGCTCAGTGGGGGCGGGGGGAGGCCCGACTCCTAAACTGGAGAGCAGGGGTGCCTGGGTGGCTCCGTCGGTTGAGTCCCTGACTCTCGATTTCGGCTCAGGTCCTGATCTCCCAGTTCGTGAGTTTGAGCCCCCCAGCAGGCTCTGGGCTGACAGCGTGGAGCCTGCTTGGGATTCTCTCTCTCTGCCTCTCTCTCTGCCCCTCCCCTGCTCTTACTCTCTCTCTCTCTCTCTCTCTCTCTCAAAATAAATAAATAAATTTAAAAACTGGAGAGCAGTGGGGCAGAAGACACGGGGTGGGGGCGTTGTGGGGGGGGGGGGGACACAGTCTGGAAGTGACAAGGCAGGGTCAAGTGGCTGAGAGAAGTCGCTGAGATACTCAGGTCACAGCCCGGGCCTGATTCTGAGCCAGGTGGGGGCGGGGGAGAGAGGACACATAATAAGCCCCTGGAGAAACACAGAGCCGGGGAGACAGAGAGGGCAGGGGGATAGACACAGGCCGAGGGAGAGGCAGGCAGGGACAGGGACAGCGAAAGAGGGGGACAGAGTGGGGGAAGGGAGAATAAGAAATGCAGACACGGAGTGGCGGCAGCCTGGTGTAGGTGCTGACGGGCCACGTGTCTCCTCCTGGTCACTCGCCGACCTGCGGTATGACCTTGCCCCGCCCTGACACCTGTCCTGGGCCACGTCTCTGCCTCGTACACCAGACAGGGTGCAGCCGACGCCCTGAGCAGCCCCCTCCGGCTCTGGCTGGGCAGGAGAGAGACCTGGGGGTCTGCCCACCCGCCCGTGGCCTGGTGCCACCCACCGGCAGGGGCAGGGCGCCCAAAGCAGGGAAGGCCCTGGACTCCAGGCTGCCCTCGCTGCTGGCGAGCCCAGGGCCTCCGCACAGGCCTCTCAGCCCCCTGGGCCGGTCGTCCCAGCCCTGACTCCCCAGGCCAGGGGTCACCCGGTTCTCCCAGCAAGTGCTAGAAATGCAGGCTGGGGGTGGGGAGGGGAGCACAGGCGCGGGTTCCCCTCCTCGCCAGCTCAGCACCGCCCTCCCTGGGCCTCCCTTCCATCATCCATAAGGTGGGGTATGAGCATCCACTCCCAGGGCAGGCATGAGGACTGGGGCACGGTGGGACGTGAGTGCCGGCCTCGTAGGTGCTGGGTAAATTTTAGATTCTGTTCCCATCATCCCCACAGACATAACATTTACAGACTCGATTGTGGGGTTTCCCCCCAGCCAGGAGGTAGCATCCACAAGGAACTGCTTCCAACCCCCTGCCTGGAACCGTGTCTGGCATACAGGGGGCCCCCAATAACCACACGTTGAACGAACACACTCACGAAGGAAGGAGGGATTTCGCTCGCTCGGGTGTCGAATGGAGCTGCCGTGGGCGCATCCAGGAGCCGGTGCGAGCGAAGCCAGGAGCCCGGGACCGCGCCTGGCCCCCGGGGCGCACAGAATAGCTGCCAGTTATTATTATCCTTATCAATAACACCGTGCAGGGCTGTGAGTCAGCAGCTGGGGAGGGGAGCGACGCGAGCAGGAGAGGGCTACAGCATCAGGCGCGCAACGTGTTGGAGCAGGGCTATTCTTGGGGTGCAGCCGGAGGCCTGTAATCACACCCCGGGCAGGCGACAATAAAATCTGGAGTTGGGTAGGGCTGGTCCCCCCCAACCCTTTTTTTTTTTTTAGCTTCTCTTGAGCTCTCTACCAACTGCAACCAGATTTAGGCAGCTTAATTAATTAGCTAGTGTTTATAAAGCGCTTGAAGAATTTTAAAAGTGGGACGTAAGTGCCAAATATTATTTTAATCTGTGTATATGTGTGTTTTTTCCAGCAGAGAGGGTTTTTTTTTTTTTTTTCTCGCTTGCCTGCTTTTCTTCTTCTCTGCAGGTTCTGTTCTGGGAACCGGGCTTGTTAAAAATCACTCCTGCGGTTCTGGGCCTGGGGTCATCGTGCTGGCATCGCGGACAAAACCATTTCCTGCTCTCCCCTGCCCTCCTGGCAGGGAGAACCACCGTCCAGGGGCCTGAACCGTCTCCGGGAGAGGAGGGCGGCTGAACAGGCATTCTCACACGCTGCTGGTGGGGGTGGAAATTGGAACATCCTCTCGGGAAAGCAGTTTGGCAGGAAGTACCAGAGGTGTGAAAGCTGTTCACCAGCCTTTGTGGGGCTGTTCCATGAGGACATAACCCCAAACACGGTGTGGGGTTCCCACACGACGAGCTTGAAAAAGTTGGGGGAAAACCCAAACGGCCAATGAGAGGGGATGGTTAAGTGAATTACGGCCTATCCCCTACACGGAGTTCGCGGACAGAAATAAAAAGCCATCGCCGTGGAAACTGGTAATCTGGACAGTTTTGCATGGCATAATTTTAAATGATATTGTGATTATGCAAATAAAACCTGTTCACTGCAAAGCATTTAGAGACAACAAAAAAGTATGAAAACACAATAATAATCTCCCAGAATACCAGCAAAGGTAACTGCAATACGAGTGAATAAAATAGTTATAAATATGAGTAAATAAAATGATGTGAAATCATACGCAGATAACTAAGGCTATGAGAAAACATTTTACTTCATTCACTCAAGTGTTCTTATAAAAATGAAAAATCAGAACTATCCTAATGTCCACGAGAAGGAGACCAATCGATCCCGTGACGGTGAATTCACATGATGACCAAGTTTACAGCCGCTATAAATGATGGTGTAGAGGCACCTGGCTGGCTCGGTCAGTAGAGAGTGCGACTCTTGATTTCGGGGTCATGAGTTCGAGCCCCCTCTGGGTATAGAGATTACTTTAAAAAAAATCTTTAAAAAATGATGGGTTAGGGGCACCCGGGTGGTTCAGTCAGTGAAGCGTCTGACTCTCGATTTCAGCTCAGGTCATGATCTCCCGCCCTGCATCGGGCTCTGCGCTGACAACACGGAGCCTGCTTGGGATTCTCTCTCCCTCTCTCTCTGCGCCTCCCCCTGCTCATTCTCTCTCTCTCTCTCTCTCTCTCTCTCTCTCTCTCTCTCTCAAAATAAATACATAACACGTTTTGAAAGATGACGGCGTAGAATTACAATTATCAATGCAAAACTATATTATGAGATCAGAGTCACTCAGGAATATAGTCAGTGAGCTCTCAGACTTCTAAGTTTTGAAAGAAAAAATATATATTAAAGGTTAGCAGTGGTTAATTCTGTCGTAGATTTACAAGGGACTTTGCTTTCATGTTTTCTGTTCGCACGACTTGTGCCATAAAAAAGTAGGAAAAACTATGCTTTCAGTACGATTATGACTTTGTAAAATAAAATAAAATAAAATTATTATCTAAATAAACAACAGCAAGGTCCTATATACAAGGCTGTAAAATGCAACTCTCTTTGGATCACGCATCTAAAACTGAAGGCTTTTTCCTTCTATTTTGGGTATGTTACTAGATGAATGTTAAACATTTACAGTATTCTATTTTGTACTGGGAAAAATGTACACGTGTGATACATATGTTGGTCATGTTACGTACACGTTTATTGTTTAGATGAACCTCCCTTCCAAGAACTTTCCTTCCCTTTCCTTTCCTTCCACTGCTACTTTCCCCCAGCATCTGATACAGTGCTTGGCACAGACTAGATGCTCAACTAATTCCTGCAGAGGGGCGCCTGGGTGGCTCAGTCAGTTAAGCGCCCGACTCTTGATTTCAGCTCAGGTCGCGACCTCACAGTTTGTGGGTTCGAGCCCTGTGTCCGGCTCTGCCCTGGTAGCAAAGAGCCGGCTTGGGATTCGACTCTCTCTCCGCCCCTCTCCTGTCCGTGCTCTCTCTCCCTCTCTCAAAATAAATAAGCATTAAAAAAAATCTGCAGATAGTGACTGACCAATGGAATGTCTAGAGAAAAGGGTCTGCGATGAGTTACTTCTGGGAAAGGAGGCCAGAGGTTGGCACGTTCTCTTTTTCGCTTCCTAGTCAACAATATATTGAAATCTGCTCCTTTAGCGAACATTTACTCCTTTTGGAAAAAAAATAAAGTTTTCTAGCAGGAGAGGTGTGCACAATGGGTGCTAACGGCCCCGTGTTATAGGAGGGACTCAGTGTCCACAGGACGTGGGGGGCTCACAGCATAGTGCAGGTCAGCGATGAATGATTGGAGCCTACTGTGCACCAGGCCCCGAGCAAGGGCTGTGCAACGTCCCTGGGCTCACGGAGTCCGCACACAAGTGGAGAAGATACACTTCAAAGAAATCACTCAAATGATCACATTTGGAATGAGCCCCAGCCCTTCAGACAAGTGATTCCTGCTGGCCTCTCTGACCCCATCTCCCGCCCCCTCCCAGGGACCTGCTGCTCCTGCCGCCCCAGTCTGTCCCCCACAAATAAGTCAGGATGGTATGAGGGAGGCCGTAGGATGGGGGCGGAGACCTGACCATCGAGCTCGGAAAAATAGATTTGATTTTTTTTTTTTTTTACGACATTCCTCTATGGCTTTTGAGATCAAGCAAAGATGAAAACAATTTTCATTGGAAGTGAAAAAATAAGAATGGATGCTTTCTAATGGGAAAAACCAAATCAACGTAGAACTGAAACTTGCCTAGGGTTCCTCCCCAGCCTGCCTCATCAGGGCGCGGGAACAGAGCTGGGAGGTGCCTCGCCCAGGGACAGGCTTTGCCCACATGGGTGCTCACTGCCACTCACGTGGCGGCCCGCCCATCCCCGGAAGCAGGTTTCCACAAACTCAAGGAGCCCAGGGGCCTGGGGGGCTACGGCCAGAGCTCTGGCAGGGCCCAGGGCTAAGTACCCCGCTAAGGCCCAAATAACACCCGGCCCCACAGCGGGGTTGGAGCTCAGCAACCCCCTCCCTGAGCGCGATCATCATCACCCGCCTTGGGGGACGGCTGCCGGTTTATTTTTTATTTTTTTATTTTTTATTTATTTATTTTTCAACGTTTTTAATTTATTTTTGGGACAGAGAGAGACAGAGCACGAACGGGGGAGGGGCAGAGAGAGAGGGAGACACAGAATCGGAAACGGGCTCCAGGCTCCGAGCCATCAGCCCAGAGCCTGACGCGGGGCTCGAACTCACAGACCGCGAGATCGTGACCTGGCTGAAGTCGGACGCTTAACCGACTGCGCCACCCAGGCGCCCCGGCTGCCGGTTTATGATGCCACACACACACCTCGCCGGGCACTGCCTTTGGCATCTTCCGGGTTAACGATTTACGGGCCGTGTGTGAGACTGTGCAGTGCGGGCGTGTGGAGGAGTGAAGGAGCAGACCGAGTGTGCCCGGCGAAAGCACACACACTCACACGGATGCGTGTGGGCCCAAGGGGGCGTGTACAAAGGGAGCGTGGGCAGGAGGGAGCCACAGTGCTGCTCAAGAGTGTGTAGAAGCAGGGTGAGGGGGTGTGGACTGTGTGCGAGAGAGTTGCTGAGTCGCAGGTGGCCTGGGTGCGTGTGAGCGAGGCGGCGGCGTGAGAGGGCATGCCTGTGCCCAGGGGGTGTGAGCAGATGTCGGGGGGAGGGGTGTGAGCATGGGGGTGCTGGATGGGTGAGCATGGGGTGAGCATGGGGTGTGGATGTGCCCGCAGGCAGGGGGGCACAGGACCAGGACGTGCGCATGGGCGTGTGCTTGTGGGTATGCACACTCTTGGGGGGGGGGCGGGGAGCATGAGCGCGATGGGAGCAGTGTGCATACGAGTGTGAACATGAGTGTGTGCGGTGGCAGAGTGCTAGGAGCAGGGACGACGGCGTGCGTGGGGACCACTGTGCGTGTAACGCTTGTGTGCCCACGTGCCCAGCTGTGCAGGTACTGGCGTGAGTTTCCACACGCAAGGCTGCTAAGAGCAGGGGCGGGAGAGCCGCTCCCCTCACCCCTGCCATCAGCTGCTGGTGGGTGACCCGGCGTGGCAGCTGGTCCGGGGTGCCGCCCTTGACTGGGGGCTCGAACCGTGCTGAGCACCCGCTTACTCCGTGCTAGCCCTGAACTCGTGCCCCGGGGCAGGGAGCAGACGCACCACCCCCCCCGCCCCCCAGGGCTGATCCACAGGGGGCCTTGCGTGGATGGCTGTGGATCCTGCAGTTAAAGAGGGGAGCTCAGGGCTCGATGCCAGTGTGCTGGGGCTCCGACAGCCGCAGCGAGGCCCTGATTCTCTCTCGAGGTGGCCCGATTCATTCGTGCCCTCTCGAACCTCACTCAGCTGCCAGGCCCAGTCCTAGACGCTACAGGACACCAAGATGGGTCCCTGTCCGTGTGGGGCAGAGTCCTGGACATGGGCAGTGACCACCTAGAGAGAGATAAGTGAGTGAAAAAGGGGTTTGGGGACGGGGTCTCGGGACAGGGGTGGGACGTGGGAAGACTCGCTGGAGGTGGTGGCCCCCGGGCTGGGCCGGGAAGGCTGACAGAGGCTGGGGAGAATGGAAAGCATTCCAGGGAAGGGGATCCGCAGGAGCAAAGGCGCAGAGGAGAGGAAAGGGGTCTGCACAATCGAGGGACCGGAGCGGAGTCCTTGGCACACGCTCATTCGACCACGAGCAAGCTGGGATAGGGCTAGCCTGGGACTGGGCTAACCTCGCACCTTAAAGGATGGCTTCAGTCGCCATATGAACAGCAGACCATCGCCGGGAGCAGTCGACTGGCACCGCTGGGCAAAGCCATCGGACAGACTCCCCCAGATGCCGTGGCGGGCACTACCAGCCACATTAGAGCCAGCACAAATGGGGTGCACGTGGCCTTGTAAATAAAATGGGGGTGGGCCCAGGGTGCCCAGGGTGCCCTGGGTACTCTCTCCTCCACCCCCACTCCAGGCAACTCTGAGCACTGGGCATGGTGCCATATCCCTGCGGGGAGAGGGTAAACCCCAGCAGCCTGCTCCACGGAGCAGGGAAACTCCTGAGGTGCCAACAATGGGCTTGGGCTTGGGCTTGGGCTTGGGCTCCAGGGCCAGAAGACCTGTATGTCTCGTCCCTACAGGGGTGACTTGGCAAAGTCACTCTTCTCCAAGCCTCCCCTTTCTCACCTGTAAAAAAGGGGGTACCACTGTCTCTCTCCCCAAGGCAGACGGTAGTGGTTGGAAAACTGGACTGAGAACGGTCCCCCCTCCCCACCATGTCCTTGCAGCCCATCCACCAGCAGATCGTGCCGATTCTGGCCGATTCGTGCCGATTCGTGCCGATCGTGCCAAGATCTGGCCAGACTCTGATCTCTTCTGGCCACCTTTCTGCACCACCTTCCCTTACCTGGATGCAAACTGACCTTCCTGTAGCCGTATCGCTATGAGACACACGAGAGAACACACGCTCCCCTTGCAGCCAGGGGAGCCTTTAAAAACTAAGCCAGGTAACATCCCTCCTTTGTTCCAAACCCTCCTGCAGCCTTCACAGAATCCTTCTGGTGGCCGCCAGGGCCCTACAGCTGGCTCTCAATCACGTCAGATTCGCCTCAGGGCCTTTGCACTGGTCACTGCCTCTGCCGGGTACTCTCATCCCCTAGATATCTACACTCTGGCTCCTTTGCCTCCTTCAGGCTTACCTGAGAGGGCCTCCCTGGCCACCCTGTATGAAATGCCGCCCCCTTCAAGGTCCCTTGGTCTGTTTTATTTTCCTACATATCACCTACCACCTGACATATTACACCGTTATTTGTCAATTTCATTAGCTCCGCTTATAAGCTCTTGGAGGGCAGAGCCTCAGTTTTGTGCCCTGCTGTATCCTCCAAGTTTATGCCACTGCCTGGTATTTGTCGCAGGCACGTTCTGGCTTAGATTCCAACTCTGCCACATACGAGACCCCAGGAAGTGTCTTCACCCCTCTGGCCCTGTGGTTTCCCATCTGTAGACGGGGGATGACCATAATAATGACCACACTAGGGTTATTCTAGGAGGAAGCAGGCTACTGCGCGTGAAGAGCTCAGCACTGTGCCCGGGAGAGAGGAAACCGCTCGGCGCTGGCCAGCCGTTACTGTGCAGCCGATATTTCAGGAGGGAGGGGATGATGGGTGATCACAGCTTTAAGCCTGAGAAGCGAAGGACTCTCTCCAGCCCAGACCCGGTTCTGCCTCGACACCTGCATGAAACTACTCCCTGCTGCACCTGTGACCAGGCGGGCCAGGCCTCCTTCTGACTAGGAGGCCAGGGAAGGGGGGGGGGGGCGGGGGGGAGGGCCAAAGGTCTCAGCGAGTGTTTGCTGGGTGTAGACGGGGACAGGGAGGTGCTGAAGCAATTTGCTTGCAGTGTGGCCCCGTTTGCAAAGCAGCAGGGAAGGAACTATCAATACACGTGGTCTGACCCCCCCCTTTGTGTTCGCCCGGCCTGGGTGGACCAGATGAGGCTGGGAGAATGACCTAAGGGCCCTCTTCTCACCTTCCCATGTTGCAGTGGGAGAAACTAAGGCCCAAAGGTGGGGCCTGGAAAGGCTGAGAACCCACCCCGCAGGCCCCACTGTTCCTCCAGGCCAGGCCCGGGTGCCCCCCGGCCGCGCTCTCACGGGTGCAAAGTGTGCATGAGGTCAGGTAATGGGAAGCCCTCACTAAACTGTCATGACAGCCCCGGTGAGGCTGTTGTCACCACCCCCCTCCTCCAGGTGAGGAAGCTGAAACCCTGAGAGGCAGAGGAGGGGCAGAGGCAGGACTCAAACAGACAGCTGCTCCCGAAACTTGTGTGCGACCGCTTCTCCCCCCCACGACGGGGTCCCCTCCAGCTCAGGCTTCTGGATTCTCAGGCTGCCAAGGACACGCACGCGTTTCCCCAGCCGAGATAAAGGCCCCCTTAAAAGCGACACGCATTTATTAAACGACATTTGCCAAGGTTTCAGCACACCCTGCTGCCGACAGCAGACAGCCTCTGGATGAGATTTTTCCCCACGCTGACACTATTCACTGATGCCTTTTATAGCGCTCTTTGCAGCTCACAAAGCACTTTCCACAGCTCTTACTTCCCTTAACCCTCAACAGTCCCCACGCGAGAGGGAACAGTGGCACAGTTGCCATTTTGCGGATGGAGAAACTGAGGCTCAGAACAGGGCAAGGCACTTGCCCCAGAGCACATGCTTCCAGAGTAAGTGGCCTGTGTTTGGATTCGAACTCAGGAATGTGCCCCGGAGCCCATTCTACTGCTAGAGAGGGGTCCGAGGGCATCCATTGAGGGAAAGGGCAAGAGAGGGGGGTCTGGACGGAAGGAGCCCGCAGGACGTGAGCCTCCGTTTCCCAGGAGGAGAAATTGGGGCTGACAGGGGCAGCGTGGTGGGTTTCATTCAGGTCATCCTGCTGACAAAGGATGCTCTTTCAAGCCCCCAACCATGACATGATGGCCGTGCAGCAGTAACAGTGACAGTAACAACGGCTGGAAAGCGTCAAACACCCGCGTTACCAGGAGCCCTCGCTAGGCCTCGCCAAACCACCACAGGAACCCAGCAAGACAGGGCTGTCCCTACTCCCATTTCACAGATGACAAGACTGAAGCTCAAGGAGCTGCGGCCCCTTGGCCCAGGTCCTGGGGCTGCAGATCAGTCGCGCTCCACCGGCACCCTTACCCTCCGCACCAGGCGGCCTCACGCGACGAATGGCTCTTTGGGAGACGCTGGCCCCAGGCTGGGCGCTCCAAATCCCACCCGGCCGCGACACTGGAGGCACTAATTGTGTCGCGTTTCATGGTTTGCCAGCTCATCCATCACGGTGTCCACACCAGGGTGAGCGGCTCAGGATAGCCAGAATTTTCATAAGCACAAATTCTGGGGTCTCTTGGCCACCTCCCTCCACCCCGGCTGGCACTGACATCTTGGGCTTCTTGATGTTTTAGGGGGTCCCTGTGACAGCAAGGGGGGCGGGGGTTTGTGGCGCGGCCAGGGAGCCAGACGCAGAAGCGGAACCGCGTCGTGGTGAGGGCATAACTCCACTCTCAGACCAGGGTTACGGCCCGGGTGACCTCGTGGCTCGGAGCCTTCTCTCGAAAACAGGGATCTTACTAGCCACCTGTCCTTCCTTCAGCCGTACGTACTAACCTGCCTACCGCTGCCAGCCCCTGTGCTAAGGTCCCAGGAGGTGCAGCAGGGACTAAGACAGACACAGCTTACATCCTAGTCGGGGGAGAGAAGGCTGAAATAATGACACAAATACAGAATGGCTAGGAGGGCTCGGAAACAAACTTGTCGCCATGGGAGAGATTACGAAGGGGGGACCGCTTTTAGAATGGGGTGGTTGGGAAGGGCATCTCTGGGGAGACGAGATTATAGCTGCAACCCGAAGGAAGCAAAACCGGGGAAGGTAGTCCAGGAGGACAGAGCTGCGTGTGCAAAGGCCCTGAGGCCGGAAAGAAGGCTGCTGTGGCTGAAGCCCACAGAGAAAGGAGAGTGTGGTAGGAGATGAGGTCACAAGACAGATGGGGCCCAGAAAATGCTCTGCCCCGTGGATCACGGCAAGGGTTTGATTTCGTTCAAAGTTTGGAGCAGCAACAAAGAGGATTTTTTTTTTTTTAATTTTTTTTTTTTCAACATTTTTAATTTATTTTTGGGACAGAGAGAGACAGAGCATGAACGGGGGAGGGGCAGAGAGAGAGGGAGACACAGAATCGGAAACAGGCTCCAGGCTCCGAGCCATCAGCCCAGAGCCTGACGCGGGGCTCGAACTCACGGACCGCGAGATCGTGACCTGGCTGAAGTCGGACGCTTAACCGACTGCGCCACCCAGGCGCCCCGCAACAAAGAGGATTTGATTCACCTGGCTGCTCTGGGTGACAAGACTGGAGGGGGCAGGAGTGGAAGCAGGACAGCAGGGATGCAGACTCAAGGGCACCGAGGGCCTGGACTCAAATCCTAGCTCTGCACCGACAAGCTGTGTGACCTTGGGCAAGTCACTTCACCTCTCTGAGTCTCAATTTCTTCATCTGCTCAATAGGTATAATAATAGTTCCCACCTCACAGAACTGTAGTGAGAACTTAACGCGGTGATGCAAAGAGTAATGATCTTATCCCAATGGCCTGACGTGTTCGATGTCAAGGTGGTCGATGAACCAGACCCCATTTGGTCTGGCCCTGACCTCCTCCGATCGCCGCACTGCCTGTCTCCCTTCACTCCAGCCTCACTGGCCTCCTTGCTATTCCTGGAACATAGATAACTCATTGCAACCTCAGGGCCTTTGCACTTGTCATTCCTTCTGCGTGGCTCACTCTCCTGATATCCCCATGGCTGCTCCCTCAGTTTTATTCGGGCCTCTGCTCCTGAGAGAGGACTTCCGTCTGTCCCCACTCGATCTTCTGTTCCCCTGCCCTGCTTTACTTTCTTTACAGCACCTGTCTCTACCTAATGCAGTATTTACTTGGGTCTGTTTTCCTTCCTCACTAGGACGTCAGCTCCATGAGAACAGGTGCTTTTGTCTATCCACAGTTGTATACCCAGCAAGTCGAGCCACCCTGGCACATAGTAGATGCTCCAAAATATTTGTTGAATGAATATTTATAATTAAAAGGGTTGTGACGAGAATAGCAAAGAGTCGCAAAGTGGGTAAGAGTAAACCGGGGCTGGGATCTGGCTTTAACTCTCGCTCGCTACGTGGCCTTGGGAGGAGCCCAACTTGGCTTTGGGGAGCCTCGGTTTCCTTATCTGTAAAATGTGGATGAAGGACCCCCACGCCTTTTGGCACGTCGGGAGCGTTAGACAGCGGGGCACGTCAAGAGATGCATGGCAAAGTAGTGATGGCTGAAATGATACCCGATGCCCAGCATTTGTTCCCCCAAACTGCCCCCGGTCCCCCACCCCCAGGAGAGTGAGGGCCAGGTGAGACAGGAATCACAGACCAGCCTTGAAGCCAGGAGGCATCCCTCCTTCCCATTTTGTGTAGGTTTGAAATTTTCCACATGAAGAAGCCAAGGAAGAGAGAGCACGGATTCAAGGCTCCGCTCATCCCTAAGCACATACTGCACTGTTTCCTTCTACCATTTCTGGAGGACACTGTCGGCTCTCAAGAGCGGCGGCCACAGACACGGGCCTGGCACCAGCCCCCCCACCCCCCACTCTGGCCGGCTCTCCAGGCTGAGGCTCACCGCTCACTCCTGGCTCCCTGTCTCCCTCCTGATCCCCTCCCGGCTCCCGGCGCCAATCTGCGGCCATCTAACACCCTGCGCCCCCAAATGGATGTGCCAGGAAATCTCACAGACACAAAGAGCCGATTTGTATCATGTCTGACTTCCACCTCGGCTGTTTTGCATCTCTCTGGACCGAGGGCCTGGCAAGACACCTGGCCGGGAAAATCCATCTTGCCGGGGGCTCCGTCAGAAGACCTGCCCCAGCAACGCCCAAGTTAACAGGAAAGCAGTTTCAGCTGTGAAAATAGATGTTTCCTTCTCCGGGATGGGACGGAAACCCGTCTTGGGAACACCCGCCACCTCGGCCTCCCGGGAGGATACGCTGATTGACAGAAATACGAGACGAGCACCAAGACGGCAGGATGCCAGCACCCCTGGGCCTCAGTTTCCCCACCGGTCAAACAAGGCGGAGGGATACCCACTTAACAGCAGGGGCTCTGCAGTCAGGCTGCTCTGGGTTGTGATCCCAACTCTGCCACTTACGGTGAGGCCTTGGGCAAGTCACTCGACCTCTCTGCGCCCCGTTTCCCCCTGGGTTGAACCGCTCTGATAACTGTGCACCCCACCCGGGCTAACTGTCCGTACCGCTGGGATCAAACGCACCAAGTGCTGAGCCCAGTAAGTGGCTGGAAACAATGGTTCCCATTATTATTACTTTAGTATTTTTCCACGGAATTCGGGATCCCGTCAGATTTCTGGCTTTAACGATGGAAACTTCCAGCTCAGCCCAGTTTTAAAAAGCCTTGGCCTGGAAGAGAGGGCGCTTGGCGTCCCACCCAGGACTTGCAGTGGCTCTTGCCGTGTGAGCCCACAAGTCCTTTGCTCTCTCTGGGCTGCAGAGGGAGGCGCTCCGGGAGGGCACGAACTGCCCCCCTCCAGGCCTCTGCCGGCTTTCCGGGTCCGGGAATGCACAATTCCAAACCTGTGGATCCGGACAGAGACACCTAGAGGCAGCCCGCGCCCACAGCCTCAGTCCCAGGAATAGACGATTATTAAATCACACTCGCCTGGGTTTCCGCTCAAGTTGTCCATTCCCCAGAACGGCACAAAAGCCGCAGGGAAAAAGAAAAGAACCCCGGACCGAACAGCATTCACTCCCGTGGAAGCTTTTGTTGTTCCGCACCCACCGGGCGCAGGAAGCTGTGCTAGGCACTTGACGAAACTCAGCCCCGCGTTTGCAATGATGAGGAAATCCAAACAGAACAAGACAATGATGGCTACGAGGCTGGCTACCACGCGCTGAGCGCTCCCTGCACGCCAGGCACAGCTTCAAGCATTACCCGTGCACCTACCGACGGAAACAGAGCAGCTCTATTTTACGGATGCGGGAACGGACACACAGAGTGCAGTGAATCGCCCAGTACGCGGTGGAGCTGGGATTCACACCCAGGGCTCTGGCTCCAAGCCTGCGACTGCGCACCCGGGCTCCGCTTGCTATGGCTGCAGAACCACCGCGCCAAGCGAGGGTTAGCCACGTATGCAGCAGGCGCCAAAACGAGGAGAAAGCAACAAGTAGCCTCAGTGAGGGGCAGATGGAACCTGGGCCGGGTGGGGCGGGGGGAGGTCCGGAGAAGGAAGAGCTCCCTCGGATCACGAGGCCAGCACGCACCGAGGGGGAGGAACGGGTTTGGACACATGACGATCAGGAGGTGCAGGGAAGGGCATCTCTGACGGCAGGAACAGCGTAAGCCAAGGCGCAGAGATGAGCGAGTTGAGCTGAGGGCATGGATGGGTACCAAAGCGTTTACCAAACTGGGTTAGGCCGCATGGTAACGAGCGGTACACAAGCCAACCGCCTCGTGTTCATATGTTTGGGGAACGCTGGAGTAAACAGGGTCCAACTTGGGATCCTACAACTCCTCGGGCCTTAGGTGCTAGCTAACGTGCTTGAGGGGCCGGGAAAGCTGCGGTCTGCAGGGAGGAAGCGAGGTTCTCCTGCAGCCCCTCGGGTCAGCGCTTCGGAAAACATGTGGCTGGGAAACCAGGCCTGTCAGGGAGGGAGCCCAGTGCTGTCACACGCTTCTTTTCTTTTAGATTTTTTTTTTTTTTTTTGGAGAAAACTTGGACCCACTCAACAGTTTTGAGGCGGGAGCGACATGATCTGCATTGTGTTGACAGGCCAGAAATCTGAGCACATTTGAAACAGAGGGAGGGGGTGGGGGAGAACCTTCCATCAGTCCAAGACTCTACAAATAAGAAAATAACCTGTCGCACGGAGCCATTGGAAGCAGGGAGCAAGCGTGTGTGGGCTCCACACAACAGTTTTAGACTCCTTTCCTCTCACACACCCCCTCTCCATCTGCCTCAAAGGGCACCAGGAAAATGCAAGGAGGAAGACTGCAGCTCTGGGGGCTCCGGAGCGTGGCAGCCCAGAGCAGGGGAGGGGGGGGTTCTGGTGGAAGCCGTGTCACTCCCGTGAGCTGTCACTTGCAAAGGGCTGTTGCTTGGTGTTTCCATCCTCAGCGTGCCTTCCGAGGAAGCACCGTGACTCAGTGGAGGACTCCTGCCCTAGAAGGAACCCTTCACACGTCCTCTGTCGAAGCCCAGAGGGGGCTCCTCTCCCTCCCCGCAGCCTGGCCCAAGTCGCCCTGATGGAGTCAGTGAGCTTCTTCCCTCAGAGGCTGCCCAGCCAGGAGGACTGGATTCAAACTCCCAGCCCCCTGCCGCTTACTCCGGGGACAAGTTTCTTCTCCAGTCTGGGGCTCGGTTTTGCTCATCTGCAAAAGGGGGCTAGCGGCCAGCCCGTGCTCTGCTTTTGCTGACTGATACGATGGCAGAGACAGGCAGTCGGCACACAGCCTGGATTACAGTTAACTTTCAAAGGCATGGGTTCGCCTCCCTTCTCTCAAACGCGTGGCTCCAATCAGGACTTCATATGTGCTGAACGACGACAGGTACAGGAATGAGTCACACCGTAGGTCTCCAGGGAATTGGTAAAGGAATAATTAACGGGCAGAAAGTACCCAGAGAACACCATGGCTTTAAAGAAACTTCCAACGGCCCGAGCCCATTGGGGCCAAAGTGCCTGCTGCCCCCTTTCTCTTCTTTTGAAAGAGGAAGTGAGATTACCGTCACCATTTAGGAAAGTACACGGGAGACACCAGGATGTCCCCCTCTGCCAAGGAATCAGAAAGTCACCAGAGGGCCCAGCTGTCCCCCAACACCTGAACCCCAACTCGGCCTGGCCTTCTCCAAGGCCAGAGTGAGGGGCGAGTGGGAGCTCGCCCAGGTCTGCCCAGCAGGGGACCCAGAAGTCCCATGACCTCGGTGGGGCCAAGGCAGGGAGCCTGAAGGTTCAGAGTCAGGCTGCCTGGCTGTCCCTGAGCCCCTTGCCCTGCTCCCAGTCCCCAAATCTCCCTCAGCTCAGGTCGTTTCAGGAAACAGGCCTCACGTTGGCTCCAAGAACACAGGTTGGTGACTTCACTGGCGTCTTTTTAGAATTTCCCTCTGGCAGCATTTGCGCTAAAAGCAATCTTTAGAAACTTCTTCTCCTGCCTTCCCCAACCCAGATAATTCACATGACCGGCCCCCTGCAAAGAGTGATCATGTGCAGCCCCAGCAATCATGTGACACCTCCCGGGCTGACAGTGCTGCCTGAGACACTAATAGTCACTCAATCTAACGCCGCCTTCCTATGCCTGACATTTGAGTTTCTCACTCGAACAAATCTATTTTCTTGGAAAATTGGCCAACTGCCTCCTTCCTACCTTCCTGCCCTTCTGTCCTGCCTCTATTCTGCTTTGTCATAAATTCCATGCTGGGAGAAACCGAGGGAGGGGCTTGAAGCCCCATCCTTCGGGCAGACCAGGTGATTCCGTCCTGGGGCCCAGAGTGTGGCCGGGAGCCCCGTAGGCCACAGAGTGAAGGATGCCGTGAGGCTTCCGCGATGTGACGGCGACACCCCACCCCTTCCCACCACCCTCAGCTAAGAAATTTATTCCTACCTCCTAAGATTTATTTATTTCAAAGTTAATCTTGGCCCCTCTGCTGCTCCCACTTTTTCAGGCTATTGATGCTGAATGGATTGGAACGGAAGTTTTATGGCCTAATCTTTGCCATTTTATAGATTGTTTTTATAGGCAAAAAGGGGAGATGTGCTCACAAGAAGGGGGCTGGTGTTCCCAGCCGGCGCCCCAGGAAAGGCAGGCCGCCCATCTGAATGCTTGTTAATCAGCGTCACTGGTCATTTGCCAGAAACCGAACCACAGGGTCCTGGTTGAAGAAGGGTCTGGGATAGACATTTAGAAATTGACTTGGGCCCGGTTCCCTATGTCAGGAAAATGAAGCACTTGTGAGAGACACTTGTGCATGTCCAGGCCAGGCCAGGAAGGACGCGGGGCAGGAACCAGGACTTGTGCAGGGTATAAATGGCCGGCTCCTGCAGGAAGGAGCGGATCGGACAGACATGAAATGTATCAGGGCTTCCTTCGCCCGGGGCCAGGACCCAAACGTAAGGGGAACACCCAGGGTGGGGTGGGGGGGGGATGCCTATGTGGATTCCTGGGGTTTTGGGGAAACTGCAGGGCAGAGAGAAGCTGCTGTCTCCCCCCACCTTCTCTCTCCACCCACTCTTTGCTAGTTCTCCCTTCCTCACTGCTATCAGATGGTTACCAGTCTCTAGGCAAATGCAAAAGGCGGGTGGTGGGGGGGAGGTGGGTACTGAGCTCATCTTTACCTCCCTCCTCGAGGCGGCTGGTGCAGACCCCTCAGCCTACAACACAGCTCCCAAGGAGCCAAAAAACAAGATCCCCATTCTTCTCCCCAATCCCAACTCCTTTAAAGCCGTTACTCCGCCCCCCGTGCCCTCCCAGGAGACCCAGGGTTTTGCAAAACCCCTTTAAGAAGCAGGACTCCTGAATGGTGACCTCACCCCTTGGCGAACACACACGATAGCCTTCAGAGCCCGCCTGCTGGAGACAGCCAGGTGTTTGATGTAGGCCAACAAAAAGACATGCTCAGAGCCACAGGTAACAGCCCCACAGAGCACCTGAACTGCGGGGAGCTGCCTGGAAGCCTGGGGAAGGCAGGAGGAAGTGGGGGGGGGGCAGAGGACAGCAAGAGGCTTTGGCAAACACAAGGACAATCCGCTGAGCTTTCACATCAGGATCTGTTGATCACAGCAGCTCATCCCAGAGTTACTGCGGCCTCCCTTCCTCTCTCTTTCCCATACACACACCAACACTGTGTTACTCTGTGCACCAGAGGGAGAGCTCACTCTTCCCTAATTGCAACAGCCTGTTTCTGTTCCATCCCAGGCAGTACCTGGGGGACCCCCCACCCCCACCCCGGCTCTGGCGGCGATCCCCTTCTCTCAGACCCTGAAGTCAAACATGTGGAAAGCAGAAGTCCAGGGAAAGAGCTCTTTCTAGAGAAGCCAGGGGCACTTAACTCTAAAAGCCGCTGACAGCCTGCCTCCCCCATCAGATGGGGCAGGGATCGGGTCAGCCAACTCATCTGGGTATGTCCCAGTGCCCAGCACAGAGCCCAGCACAATGCCAGCACGATCAGAGTCCAGGGCGAGTGGGTCCTATCCCTGGCTGTGTGACCTTGGGCAAGTGGCTGGCCCTCTCTGGGCCTCAGTTTCTGCATCTGTAACCCTGCTTCCAGATATGTCTCCCCTTACCACCGCTGGACATTAGCCCAGGGGCTCCCAGTGGCGCTCTGACAGGCCTGGGCCCGCAGTTTGCGGCCGGCAGCGGCGGGGGGCAAGGGTGCTTACCTGTCCAGACGCAGGACGCGGCGAGCAGCAGGCAGAGCAGCGGCCCGAGGCGGCCGGGGGCCGGGCCGGCGGGCTCCATGGGCCGCGGCTGCGGAGCGAGGAGGGAGAGCGGCCGTGAGTGCGCGCTCGGGCGGGCGCAGGCTGGAGCGGGGAAATGACTAAGGCTCCCCCCTCTTCTTCCCCCCCCCCACCACCTCCCCTCCCGGCCGGGCTTCCCCCCCCCCCCCACCTCCCCGGAACAGGCGCCTGGAGCGGCTTAGGAGCCGCCGTCACCGCCGCGATTTTCGGAGAACCCCCCTCCCCCCCCCCCCCCCCCGAGAGATCGAGAGATGGAGAGGGGGAGAGACCCCAAGCGCGCGAGAAATAAAGCCAGGGACGGCCAGGGAGAGGCGGCAGGAGAGAGAAACAGACCCGAGGGAGCCAGGCGGAGAGCCAGAGACGCGGAGAGACGAGAGAGGGGGAGCGGGGAAGCGGGGAGAGGGGGAGAGAGAAAGAGAGAGAGCGAGCGGGAGAGGAGTGAGCGAGGCGGCGCGCAGATCGCGGCCGCCAGCGCGGGAGAGAGGAGAGGACCGCGCGCGCAGGGGCGAGGGGCAGCCCGCCGAGCCCCGCCGCGCCGCCCCCGCCGCTGCCCACCTGCCCCGCCCGGGCTCCTCGCGGCGCCGGCGGCTCGGCTCTGCTCGCTCCGGGCCCGCAGTCCCGGCCGCTGCCCCCGCCCTCCCGGCAGCCCGCCCCCCCCCCCTCCCGCTCGCCCTCCCCGCCTCCCTCCTTCCCGCCCGCCCCGGGAGGCTGCGGGGCTCGGGCCGATCGGCCCCACGTCGCCCGCCAGCCGCGCGCCGGGGAAGGGAGGAGGGGGAGGAGGAGGGCCGCGTCGCCCCCTCGCCCGCGCCGCGGCCCCGGCTGCCCCGCCGGGCCCGCGCGGCAAGCAGCCCGGGGAGCGGTCCCCGCGAGCGCCCCGGGACCGGACGGGCCGCCGGCTGCAACACTGTGCCGGTTCGGGCGCCCGCGCGGCGCCCTCCCGGCTCCCCTGTCCCCGGCCCCCTCTCCGCTCCGTCCGCCCGCCGAGCTCGGACCTGCGCCGCCGGAGACGGCTGGGAGGCGGTGGGAGCGCCGCCGGGGCTGCCCAGAGGCCGGGGCCCCCGCTCCACTTTGCGCAAACTTGTTTTTCTAAGGTCAGCGCCGCGAGCTGGCTACATCGTCCTCTTAAGGTGGACTGGGGAAGTTGCGACCGACCTCCCTCCCCTCGCCTCCGGGACTCCGGCCGCGGTTAGTCCCCGCTTCCCGCCGGCTGGCGAGCGGCTGGAGGCGGCGCGGGAGTGGGGATGGAGGGAGGGGGGGGGCGGGACGGGGAGAGGGTGTCTGCCTTCTGCCCCTCCCCGAGTGGCCCTGCCCCTGTGCCCTAAAGCTCAAGGCCCCTCTGGGGGGGGAGGGGGGTGGGCGCGCGCGCGCCCGAGGGCCCCGGTTCTTTCAGAGCTGGGCCGAGGTGAAGGAAAAGCAGGAAGTAAGTGAATGTAGGGGGAAGGGGGAGAGGAAGGAGAGAGTGATGGTACAAAAATAGCGTGTGTGTAGGAAGGACTTCAGTACCGCCTGGAAAAGAGGCGCAGGAAAGCAGGGAGGAGAGGGAGCGAGAAGGGGGGCTGTGGCCGAGAAACCGGAGGGGATGCGTCGGGGCCTCCCCGGGGCAGTAGGCTCTCTCGCCAGGTGCCTCGGTGTCAGGCAAGGCAGATTCAGAGGGTGGGGAAGGCCCAGGCAGGGGTGTGGGGGAGAGATGGGACTTGAAGGCCTGGACTCCAGGAAAATGACAGATGGGGGGAAGGTGAGGGGAAAGGAGAGCAGGGGCTAGAGGCCTGGAGACAGAGGACAGAGCCTCCTGGTGAAAAAGCAATTACTCTCTCTCTCTCTCTCTCTCTTTCTTTCCCCGGCTCTCTGTCTCTGTCTCTCTTTTTCCTTGATGGAAAGCTGTGTTCCCAACAGCAGCCAGGCCAGCGATAGGGAGCGGGGATGCCCTGGTCACCTGGCAAAGGTGGGTGGACAAGGGGTCCAAGACCCTCTGCTCACGGAGGGACTGGGGCTTGGAAATAAGGCCCTTCAGAGGACGTGAATGAAGCATGGTGGAAGACTGACCAGCCCTGCAAATAGAGAGGGGGTTGAGACCCACAGAGGGAGCGGACTTGTGCAAGGCCACACGGCGAGGCCTGGGGTAAAAAAACGAGATTTTAATTCCCGGTTCCCAGGCTAAATAAAGACCTTCGCAGGGTGACCCTACCCTCACCCCCAGCCCAGCCTCCTCGTCAAATGCCTGGTCCTGGTGTTGTGCTAAGTAAGGCGGGTGGGCAGGCAGGGTAAGGGTATACCTGTTTAGGGCCTGGACCAGGCCCCCGGGGTTCTGATCCCGCCAGCCATCACTTGTGACGGTGTGACTTGAGAAAATACCTTGTCATTTCTGTGGCCCAGCTTCCTCATCGGCAGTGACGCTAACAGGAGAATGGACCTAAAAAGGCTGTTGTGAGGATGAGATGAATTCATTGTGTATAGTACTTCAAAAAGTGTCTAGTGAGTACCCAGTCCTAGATACCATTTGATAAATAAGTAAACTGTTTGGTGACAGTCCTTGGGACCCCACGGGGTTCTGAGCCGTGTCTGAAGTACAAGGGGATTTTCTTTTCTTTGGCAGGGGAGGTACAGCAATGACCCATTCAAGGTCCCTGTCCCCAAGGAATTTACATGCGAGTGTGTGTGTGTGTGGGGGGGGGGGGGTGCGGATAAGTAGACAAGTGGAAATAATTCATGTACAACAGAAGAGTGAGTGTAGAGAGTGAGAAATGAGGGCTCATTTGGATGTTAGGGCCTGTCCGAGAGGCTGGGAGCTGAGCCACCAGATGGGGCAGCAAGGTGAAGATTTGGGGGTTTGCTGTTCCCGGAAGAGGGAACAGCATGTATAAAGGCCCTGGGGCCACTTGGCTGGAAGGGAAAGAGCAAGGATGGGGAAGAGTGGTCCGGCCGGGTGGCCTCGCGGCCCTTGGTAAAAAACCTGCATTTCTTCTGCAGATAGGAAGTCACCAGAGAGTGCAGAGCGGGGAAGCTCCAAGGTCTGATTTATGTGTTTTAAAAGGCCACTCTGGTGGAGAGTAGATGGTGGGGCTTGAGGGAGGGGAGTGTGGAATCGGGACGCCAGTGAGGAGGTGGTGTTGGGGGGCCTCCTCATGTCTGAGGTGGGGGGTAGAGAGTCTCTAACTCCATAGGCCACATCGGGCAGAGACCATGAAGGTGACCAGCTGAGGCTCTTGGAAAAATCCATCACCCAAATCTATCTGGGGTACAAGGCAGAGCAAAAGCTGCTGCTTGAAGGTCAGCAACGAGGCGGTCTCCGGGCCTGGGCTTCCAGAAGGCTCTGCCATCCACCGTTCCCCGGGACACACACGCAGACCTCCCCGGGATTAAGAAACTGCGGATTAAGGAAGGATAATAATTGAACCACCTGCTATTTATGTATAGCACCTTTGGCAAAGACAGTCAACAGGCCTTCCCCACACTGGGGCCCCTTTCATCCCCCCTTCTGCCCCAGGAAGCGGGGAGCGGTGTGTGTGTGTGTGGGGGGGGGGTCTGGCCTTGTTCTCCTAATCCAGAGACCACAGAAAAATCACCCTTGACTGACCGTCAGGGCTGGGAGGTCATTGAGACCAGTGGGCAGCTGGGTATGCTGGGGTCGGGGGACAGTTTGCCTGAGGTCACCCCGAGCAATTGTGGCAGATCATTGAGGTGAACCAGCCACCTCCACGGGAGGCCTCCTGGGTTGCCCTGGATTCAAATTGAACTTCCTTCCTACGTATGCCATTCATTCATGCACTCGCCAATACTCTTTAAGCATCTATCGTGTGCCAGGCACTGTGCTAGGCTTGGGAATACAGCACTTGGGGGGGGGGGGGGGGACAGACAAAAACCCCTGCCCGCAAGGCAGGGAAGGGGCCCAGGAGTGCCCACGAGAGGAGATGGGTCAGGGAAGGCCTCTGACGACGTGCTACTTGAGGGAAGACTGCAAGATTCAGGAAAGGAAGCCAGAGGCGGCCCCCGTCTGTGCTTTGCTTTTCTGTCACTCCCCGTGCGCAACCTGTCAGCGATGCCTGTCTCCACCTCCAGAACCAAGCCGCTTCTGAGCGTCTCCACCACCTCCCACCTGGGCACCTTTTTTCCACCCTCGGCCTCCCCTTCTCCCATCGACTCTCCACTCAGCAGCCAGAGGCGTCCGTTCTGGAAGGCAGGTGTCATCCTTTCCCTGCTGTCCAGGACTCGGGAAATGAAATGTGTTTTGTGAGCCTCAGTCCCTTCATCTGTGAAATGGGAGTAACCCGGCCGACCCTGACATGGGGGGCGGCCGTCAGTGTGACAGGGGTGTGAAGGCAGCCATGGTGGGAGCAAATCTGGAGTTTGCCTCTACGGGTTGGGGGTGGGGGCGCCCTGTGTGTGTGAGGTTCCCCTGGCGGGCATCGGTCTCATGGAAGCCCCAGCGACTCCACTGCGTTCCCAGAGGCAGAGAGTAAGTGGACCAGGGTCACTTTGCCAGGGCATGCCGGAACCTGCAGGGACCCAGCTCTGCAGGGCAGCGGCCCTGCCTGGGCTCTGCTCCTCTTCCCAGAACCCTGGGCTGGTGTCAGCAGGCAGGCCGGCCAGGCTGCCTTTGTGTGGGGCCCGTTAGGAGGCTGGAGTTGCCAACCACCTAGTTTTCTGGGCAGCAGGAACCATTTGGAGTTAGAGGCCTCAGCCATGGAGCCAGAACAATAAAAATAAAAATAGCGAGGACTCCCGGGCAGCCTGGACCAGGGCACCAACTGCCCCAGAGGGATGTTCCTGAGGAGCTGGCGAGAAAGCATGGTGGGGGCAGGCGGTGGGGTGGGGGTGGGGGGGTCCTTGCCCTGCGTCTGCTCTGCTCCCTGACCTGTATCGTGGGGTATGGCCAAGGCTCCCCGCAGCCATTTTATAGCTGCAGAAACTAAAGCTCAGGGGGATGGAGTGACTTGCCCGGGACACACAGCTAGTGAGTGGCTGAGCCAGTTTAGGATTCGAACTCAGTTCCCCAGATTAATAGCGGTTCCCCTTTGTTCTGCAGCTCCTCTGCTTGCCGGCCGGGTTCCTGTGACATATTCTGACCACACCTAGGAGAGGTACCAAGCTTTGCCTTTGTTTTGCAGACGGAGGCCTCTGCCCACATCGCAGGTCACCTTGTGGGCCCCCCCTGTGACAACAGCCACCTCTCCCAACCCCCAGAGCGCTCCGCCCCTTCCCAGCTTTATTTTGTCCCCCTAGCGTGCCTCCTGACCTGCCAGCGTTGGGGGGTCTTCATTGCATTTTGTCCATTTTCTCGAGTAGCCACAGGTCAACCTGGCCCACCGTGGTCCAGTGCCTGGCTGACGCACATCCTGGGGTTCAGACGTCAGCGCTGCACGGACAGTGCCTCACTTGCCCAGACTGGCGATTCACGGAAGCGTACCTACTAAAAGGTCTCTTGCAAGGGATGAGTTCATAGAGCAAAAGATATTGCTGGTTGCTGTTGTTTTCTCCCAGCACTGAAGCCCCAGGGCCTTCAACAGTAAACAGTAGGTTGTCAGCAAATGTGTATTCAGTTAAAAAAAAAAGTGAGCCGCCCGAGGGGGCGGGGCGAGAAATCAGCAGAGCCTGGATTTGAAGGGTCTCTCTGAGCCTGCGTGTCAAAGCGCCCCACTTACAATCGCCTCTCCACAGTACCCCACCTTTCCACACGGGAATCAGAGCTGTGGTTTTCCCACTGAGCACCCGGAGGGGTTGTTGATGCAGGAATCCCAGGGCCCCACCCCCAGAGGTCTTAGGTAAGGCCTGAGAATTTGCATTTTGACAAGGCCCCAGGTGGTTCTGGTGCTACCGAATACAGGACAGGAACGTTCCAGAGCCCAGTCCCAGCTTTCCTGTGGGTGGGGTCTGTCTACCCCTCTGTTTCCTGTCCTCCCTGCCCAGGGGAGAGCAGAGGGGGCACGGGCGGTGGCTCAGAGACTGCAGCCAGTGCCCCGAAGCTGAGGGGCTGTGACAGATCACCCAGCCGGGGCCTGGGGGCGCCATGCTGTAATTAGTGCTTTCCAAGGGAAGTCAGTGACTTAAGTATCTTGGCAGGCAGGCAGGCAGGCAGCTTGCCTGAGCTCCTTAGGGGTGGGACCACGCTGTCAGGCCCTAAACACTGTCCTCAGGCTCTGGGAATCTGGCTCTGCCAGGAGCTGAGCCCAGCTGTGCGGAGCCAGGCGTTCCTTAACACCCCTGGGTGGGGGTCCCCTGCAGGGTGGTGACGGAAGGGCTGGCGTCAGGCCACAAAGCTGATTGCTTTGGCGCGCGTTGGGAGACCTGAGTTCAAGTGCGGACTCTGCCCGACGGTAATACTGACCTAGCTAAAATGCAGGAGCGCCTGCTAAGCCCCCAGGCTTGAAGGACTTCAGCGGATTCTGTCATGCGCCTCACTCCGCCTCACGTGACCGCAATTCTTATCCCCATTTCACAGATGAGAAAACTGAGGCATAGAGAGGTTAAGAGTAAGCTTTTGAGCTGCAGAATTCGACTTTGAACCCAGGGGTGCTCCTCGCCCAGCCCCTGCTCCCCACCTCTGCACATTCTGACTTCTCCTTTACTGAGAGTCTGGGGCCCCACGGTGCTATCTCTGGGTGTCCCTCCCCACCGCAGGGCTGGCTCTGTGATTTCCGGGCCCCTCTGTGGCATCTGGACCTGGGCTCGTTGACTGGCCATAGGCACGCAGGCATGTGTCTATCTGTCTCTATCTCAAAAAAAAAAAAAAAAAAATTAAAAACAAATTTTTTACATATTTATTTATTTTTGAGATAGAGAAACAGAGAGTGAGATGGAGAGGGGCAGAGAGAGAAGGAAACACAGAATCCGAAGGAGGCTCCAGGCCCCGAGCTGTTGGCATAGAGCCCGCCCCGGGACTCGAACCCACAAACTGCAAGATCATGACCTGAGCCGAAGTCAGACGCTTAACCGACTGAGCCACCCAGGCGGCACCTCCCCCCCCATCATTTTGTATCCCTTCACCCCACTTTCTCTTTCTTGGTAGCATGTAAATACTATATAGTTCTTGGTTGCTGTGGCTTTCCCCCCTCTCAAGTTGGAGCTCCATGCTGGGCCTTTGAGTCTGTTCTCCGGCACCCGGAGCTGTGCCTACAGGGGGCAGGGACCTCAGTAAATGAGGTCGACGAAGTGAAGGAGGGAGCCGAGCGGCCAGCGACTCCGTCCGTGGGGATGGACAGCCCTGCTTGGCCTGGGATTCCTCGAGGAACAGATGTCCTCATTGAACTTGGGTTTCCTTCCCGGGCAGCGAGGCCGGGACTCCAGTTGGCCCCATTCCTGTTCCAGAAAGGAAGTATCTGTCCCTAGGCAGGAACCGGCCTGGCTCTCAGGAAAACTGAAGCAACATACACCACTTTCTCCGCTCAGCTTCTGTGGCCCCGGGGCCACGGGTGGCCACGTCAGCCTCCACAGGGCCCCGGCCTCTGGAGCAAGGAGGACGGTGGGATGGGAGGCCGTGGGAGCCTCGCGGCCGTGCTGTGTGAAGGGGGCCTCGCCTGCCCGGAACCGGGCCCTCACCCTCCTACCCATTTGTGTGGCCACACAAACAGAGGCTCCGTGAGGGGCAGAGCCAGCCTGGGTGACATGGGATTGGTGACATGGGATTGGTGGCAAGCAAGGTGATGAACCAGGCCTTTCCATACCAAACCCCCGACATGTCCTCCTCGCCTGCAACCCACCCTCCTCCCTGTCCCACCTCTAAGTGCCTGGCCTCGCACCTGACATCCACCGCCAAAGTGTCCTCTCTCCCTGAGCGTCAGGCCCTGTCCAGTCGAGAAAGTAGCAACTGTCCCCACGGAACAGACAAGACTGGAGCATCGAGAGGGAAACGCTCCAAGTTAGCCTGACCGCCCTCTCAGGCTTTCCTCGCCCCCCGCTGCAGGCCAGCGACTGGGTTTAGTCAACAGGTGTTGCAGGGGTTTGGGCGCAATGGCCCGGAGTTAAGACCTTCTGCGTTCTGGCTAAAGTCTCAAACAGGGAAATTGCCAGAGAGAACTGGGCAATTGGGGAAGAAGCGGGGGCTCCCCGACTGCCTGGAAATGGTGCCCCTTTGCTGAGCAGGGCTGGGGGCCTGGGAGGAGGCCTAGGGGTCAGCATCAGGGTGGCCCCAGGAAGCCAGACCTGAGTGGCAAGGCCTCTGGCCTCACCGCAGACCCCACAGGCCCACAGCCCTGCTGAGCCAGGGAAGAAGGCGGGTCTTCATTCAGTCACAGGTATTTCCTGAACACCTGCTGCGGCCTGGGGTGGGGGGGGGGGTTCCAGTGGGGGTGGAAGATACGCGCATGGCTGAGGAACCGCACCCGCATACTCGCATACTCGGTAGGTAGTGATAGCTGCCGAGGAGGAGAAGTGTGGCCCTGAGTGTCTTGCTCAGGGAATGGAGTTTCCAGAAGAAATCGAGAGACAGAGTCACGCCGGAGTATCGGCAAAAATCGGCAAAAACAACAGCTTTGGGGCTTTTGTTCAGAGCAACATGGGGCCCGGGAGCTGCAGGGAAGGCGGTGGAGACTGGAGACGGATTCCTGGAAGCCACCTCAATCCCACCTGCTGCTCAGTTTCAAGCCTAAATCTTCCCGGGGTGTCACTTGAGGCTCTGGACAAAATTTCGCAGCCTCTTCCTCCCAGCCTGAGGGCCCCAAACTTGCCACCATCTGTGCCACAGGAACCAGAGAGAGAGAGAGAGAAACAACCCATGATAGCCTCTTTACACGGGGCTATTCTGAAGATTCAAAGAAAGACTGTATATCAAAAGTCTGGCACACAGGAGGCACTCAATAAGTGTTCTATCACTTTCCCTCCAGCCCTACCTGTCCTTGTAGGTAGCGATCTATGTGGTTTCGTCTCATTATTTCAGGGTTTTCTGTTTGTGCGTCTGTGTGTTCCGTGAAGCGTATCAGTGCTCTAAAAGGATGTGCACGCGCACACACGGGCATACATTGGGGGTGCGTGTTTAAAACGTTTTTACTGACCGGGACCATGATCAAAATGTTGAAGACGGCCGTTTGGAAGTCCAGTGGAATCGATAGAGACTATCAGAGCCGGAAGGGATTTTAAAGGCCATCGGTTGCCCCCCGCCCCCAGCAGCCGGTCTCCCGTCCGACATGCAAACCTCTCTGTTATATCAGCTTTGGCTCTGGCAACAGGGAGCTCATCCCCTTTCCGGGCAGGTGCGTGTTGTACAGGCTCTGGGGATGGTTTCCTGGCCTCAGTGCCCGTGTGTGTTTCAGCTGCTCCCACGCTCCCTGGCACCGGGTCACAGCTCTGGGATCTCCCAAGGGCCCAATGCCAGGCTGTGCGCATAGTAGGTCTCCAGTAACGTCCCCTGAAGGAGTGCGGTGGCAGAGGGATGAGAGGGGGTTGGGAAGGATGCCTTTCCTGGCAATTCTCCTTTGGAGGGCGCACCCACTAACAACACAGCGCTGTGGCCCTGTGGGGTGGGGGGGGGGGGGGGTCTCAGTCTAAATAACACGCATCTTTGAGTTTGTGTGTGTGTGTGTCTGTCTATATATGTGTGAGCATGCCGTTGTGTTGCTCTGTGTGGCTCGGCCTCTATAGATGTGTGTGTGTTTCCCTGCAAATACCCACGTGTGCTGTGCATGTCTTTCTCTAGATCTTCGTGTTTATGTGTATTGGCGGGGGGGGGGGGCTGTCACCGTAGGGTCATGTGTCCGCCTCTGTTCGTTTGGCTTGTTTGAATGTGTGTGAGTGCACGCGGTCTGCAGATGCCTGTGTGTGATGTGGACGTCTCTCTGGGTCTTTGTGTGTCTGTGGGCTCGTGGGCCTTTCTCTGTGCGTCTCCCCTCCCCTGTTCAGCCCTACTGGGGAGCCAGGAGTGAGTCCCTGCAGCCCGGTCTACGGAAGGCCGTCTGGCTGGCAGACAGCAAGGGCTCCACACCCCTCCTCTCCTGCTCAAGCAGCGGCTGTGCTAATCACTGGGTTATATGCAGATGGCAAATGTGGGCTGCCAGGCTTGGAGGAGGGACTGTGGAGGGGGCATGCAGATGAACAGACACGAAGGAGCATGAAGACAATTTAAAGGCAGAAAGGGGAAAACGAGCCTGCTTGGTTTTGGAGTTCGAGGTGCGGGCTTCTCTCCAGAGGCATGAATCCGATGGAGAGGATGTGATGTCTGTGGTAGCTTCCCTCTCATCAAGCCAGAGTCTTACGATCACAGGATTCTAGAAGGCTAGAATTTTAGATCTGCGGGATTCTGGAATCTCAGCCTCCTGCAGCTCCAGCCTCTTAGAACCACGTTCGCAGACTCTAATCCTCCTGGGATCTTAGGACCTTCAAACACAGATCTTCTCTGTCTCCCCATTCTCTTGCTTTTCTTTGTATAGAATCATGGCCAAGGAATGACCTTGAAAGTTCGTCCCATCCACCCTCTGGCTCTGGGCTGGGCAGCGGAGAGAGAGAGGCCCATCAGCTGAGACATTCTTGGGCGACGTTGAACTGGAATCTTCCGTTGGCAAGGACTTGTCTCCTGAATGATCTGGGCTCTCATATTACCGCTGTCACCTTCCACTAGGACTGTGTTCTCCTCAGAGACAAAGGCGCCTATGTTCCCAGGATATGTTTTCGGCCATTCAGGAGCTGGCATAATAGCCTGCAGGTGTGAGGAGAGCCAGGGTGGGGCTCCTCTGAGGCCCTTGGCCGTGGGGACTCAGCAGCCCAGCCTGCGGTGGAGGGGGTGGCCAACCAGCCACCTTCCTCTCATGGCTTCTTGGGATGGCAGCCTAAAAGGCTAGTCCTATCGCCGGGAGCCACGGACTGTCTCTGAGGGAGGACACTCTACCGTACTTTGATCTCCTCCAGGACTCACCCAAACTTCTGCGCGTGGCAGCTTTTCAGGCCCTGACTGCTAACCATCCCATCTCTCCCTCCACGTGTGTCCAGCCACCCTGACCTCCCTCCCCGCCTCGAATCTGTTTGACTTCTTCGTGCCTCCAAATCGGCGTGGGGCTTGCTCCTCTCTGCCTCTTCGTCGTGATGCAAACTCTTACCCATCCACGGAAGGGAAGGTCGCACTCAGTTTTCAGTGCCATGAGAGAAAGAGAGAGAGTTTGACTTACTACTTTATTTCCCAGAACCTACAACAATGTTTGGCACACTGTAGGTATTCGATCAATGTTTGTTGAACGACTAACAGGTCGGATGCATCCTGCAGAATCGCCCTTCTGAAGCCTCTGTTCCTCGCCTCCTTATAGGTGTCTCCCTGGGCCTCCACCCCTCCCCTGGGATTACCCGTGGCCCAGAATTTACCACCCTAGGTCAAAGGTCTTTGCTTACTTTGTCTTCTTTACCAGACCAGGAACCCCTTGAAGTTAATGACCACGTCTGCTCAATCTTTCTGCCGACAGCGTCCAGTTCAGAGCCTGCACCCAGCAGGTGCCCAGTAAACATGGAGCCGTTGCCAGCAGCCCAGCTTGGTGACTTGAAATCCCCTGTTGGTCCCAACTGTGAGCACTGGTCCAAGCTGTTGGCAACATCTGCTCTACAGTCTCATTTGCAATTATACGTTCCCAGGCTCTTGCCACTTAATATTTAATAACCAGGCGGCTGGCCTTCTCTGGCAGCCACTTAAGCCCCTGATTGCCTCTTGTGTGAACTTGGCCCTGAGTGAGGCAGGGACCACACTGGGGTTAACTGTGAAGCCTGTATCTTGGGTCTGGGGCCAGCATCAGGCCGGGGCCTTAGGGACAGGAGGAAGGAATGCCTGTTGGCTTGAGGCTCCTGGATGACCTTACCAGGCGAAGCAGGGGTGCGTTAGCTCTAACTGGCTCCACCTCTCCTCCCTGCCCCGTAAGGCTGTGCCTGCTCATGCCCTCGTGAGCCAGGGAGGAGGGCAGAGGAAAAATGTCAGCGGGACCTTCCCTGACTCACATCCGAGCTGAGCCAGGAAGAAGAAAGGGGGATTCCGCCTTTATATATATATCCCAGCAGGAAAGGTGGGTCTATCCTATGCGGCCCAGTCCATTGCATGGGGTAGGGGTTGGGGGGGGGGGGGTTGGGCTGTGGCGCCACAGCGTGGGTGTTGGCAGCCATGCTGGCCTCTCCTGGCATAGGGCTGGGGAGTCCTTCCAAGTTGGCTGTGGAAGGAGGTAAGGCAGTGGTAATGTCCTGACCTTCAGGATCGCCTGTACTGCTGCCCCGTGCTGGGAAATCCTGCAGGACCAGGGAGGCTTCTGCAGGATTGCAGGGGGAGGGGGCGGGGAGCCATCGAGGGAAGGTTCAAGAAGAGAGAATAGTAAGTGTGAAGGCTCTGAGGTGGGACCGTTGGGCACCACTGACGCCTCAAGATCAGGAAACAGTCTTGAGAGCCCATTTCTCAGTGGATTCCGGAGGAGAGTGCTGCCAGCGAGCAGCCTGGGAAATCGTAGAATTTGCAGATCGCGGGGTAGGGGGGATTTGATAGCATCAGGGGGCTCGGTTTCTGGGTCTTGCTCTGCCCCTAACAAGCCCAGTGACCCTGGGCCGGTCCCTGCCCAGCGCTTCTGCTGCCACGGCACACGTTGGACGCTTCCAGTGTGGAGAGTCCTCTGTTCTCCCCTCCGAAGTCATCTGGCCCAGCCCGGGAAGCTGAGACCTGAAACATCACCCTGCATGATCCGTAGGGCCGGTCCTGGAAGAAGGTCGGACTTGGGGCAAGACGCTGAGCTCTTCTGATGGACGGTATTTATCGAGCAGATATTACGTGCAAGGTGCCACGCTCAATAAACCCTTTACTGACATCGAGTCTCATTCAGTCCCTGTCACCCTCCCCCACTCTTTCCCTCACACCCTCACCCATTCACAGGGCCTGTGGACAGCACCTTTGAACCCCAGTTCTAGTCCATTTACCTCTTTCCACCTCGCCCACACTACCCTCCCCAGCCACCACCTGCCCTCACATGGACGCTGTGCCGGGCCCCCTTTGGCTCTCCTGCTCCCATCCTGGCCCCGGCCGTCCTTCCCCAACCGGCAGCCAGGGATCATCTAAATTGGGTCGTGTCCCTCCCCTGCCTTTGAACCTCCACGACTTCTACGGTGCTTAAAATCAAACCCAAATCCTACAGCTGACACTGCCCTCTATGCCCGGTTCCTCCGTCCTCCCAGTCCTGAGGCCAGACTGTCTTTGCTGCCCACTTTGCTTCAGCCACACTGGCCTCCTTCCCATCCTTGATGTGCTGGCCGGATCCAACCCGGGGCTTCTGTCCTTGCTGTTCCCTCTTCCTGCGCCCCTTCCCGGGACTGCCACCACAGTGGTATCTGGGACGTGTTTCTTGATTTTGCCCCCAGCTGCGTCTCCTGCCTTGAGGATGGGGGCTGAGGGTCTAGAAGGAAGCCCAGCTTCACCCACACGCTTCCACCCAGAGGCCACCCCTCTGCAGCTCCCAGAAGCCCCCTCGTCTGGTTGCTGGTCAGTGATCTCAGCCCCCCACTCTCACTGTGGGTTTCCAACACCGGTTCTCTCTCTCCACTGCTACCCGAGTTAATGGAGTAACTGAGGCACTTGACCCATCATCTGATGCAAATACCTTGTGTCACCAGCACCGGCCCTATGCTCTGATCTCCCTGTGGCCTGGCCCACCAGCTTCCTGCTCCAGGCTCCAGCCGAGGCCAGGCCAGGGGACTCTCCCCGCCAATAGTCCCTGCAGTGCGAGGGCCCCGGAAGTCACCCATCCGATTCTAGCCACCGTAAAGCGAGGCCCACTGTGTGCAGGCCTTGCACATTTTCAGTCTCCCCAAGACGACATACGATTCTGACCCCCGTTGTGCAGACTTAGAGATAGAAGTCTATGTACACTCAGATGGGGGGGTCCAGTGGGGTCCCGACATGCACTCTAGGGCTTGACCCCTTCCCCCATCCCTTCCTTAGGGCTTTATCCACGTGACCCCTTTAGAGCGGATTTCTCTATCAGTTACATCTTAGCATCTCTATTTACAGATGGCGATGAGGGCAGCGGCTCGCTCACAGCCACATAGGTGGCGAGCGGGGCTCTGTGCCCTTGCCGGGGAGCCCGAGAAGGTGGATGTGTGGATGTGGTGGGGGGGGGCGGGGGGCTAGGGGAGTGCCTAAAGCTTGTCCCCCTTGGAAACTGCCATCCTGTGACCCCACCCTAACCGAACATACCTGACTTAGTTTCCATTTAGTGCCTCGAGCATGTCCAGGGCACCTGGAAGGTTCTGGGGTCACCCAGGGATAAGACAGACCTCCTCCAAATGACTGTGTGAATCTCAGACAGGCAGCGGCCTGCGACCCCAGGCTGAGAATGCGGCGGGAAGGGATGAATGGTTGTGGCACTCCACAGGACGGAGGTCTGCTCCAGGTGGGACCCCCAGTGTGGGCAAAGGTTGGTAGATTAGGATGTGAGGGGTGCCCCAAAGGAGCCTCCCCTCCCACTTCTCCCCTCAGTGGGGCACCTCACCCACCTCAGACTGAAGGTTGGCCCCCGCTGATGCCTCCCACCCAAGTATCTCCAACTGTTCCCAGATACCCCTCTTGGATGCCCCAAGGGCCCTTAAAAAGGAACTCGCCAACTCCCCACCCGCCCCTGGGCCGTGGCTCTTCAATCTGGCCTCCACACAGCATGGGTTGGGCCTTCTGCAAGTCCAGACTGTGTTCTCCACCCTTCGGTGGCTCCTCTGTCGTTCTCGGGGTACAGTCCAACTCCTTGGCCAGGACGGCAAGGTCTTTCCGAGCTACCAAGCTCTCCCCTAACCCCATGCGGCTGTCACATGGCGTTTCCCTGAATGTGTTTCCAGGTGTTTGTACCTCTTGCCACATCTGCCTGGCAAACTCCTACTCATCTGGCGGAGCCCAGCCCTCAAGGGCTTTTCCAACAAGCTCCTCATTCTGGGTTAGGGGGTCCCAGCCTATGCAGCTGCTTCCCTTAGTGAACGTCCCCATGAAGCTTAGAACCTGCGCTTACAAACTTCTTTTCCCACTAGACTGTGGAATCTGGGACAGGGGTGGGGTGGTAGCAGACGGGGCCCTGATTTGAGTTTAGCACTAAGAGGCACCTGGGCTCAAATCCTGCCCCTGCCAACTTCTAGCTGCACAACCTTGAACGAAACCCTCCCCCCCCCCACCGTCCTCCATTTTCCCGCCTGTAAAATGGACAAAATAATCATATCACCTCTTCTTCGGGGCCTTTTTGAGGATGAAATGATCATGGGGTGGTGAGAAGAGGACCTGGCAGGGGGCGCCTGGGTGGCTCGGCTGGTTGAGTGTCCGACTTCCGCTCAGGCCATGATCTCACAGTCCGTGAGTTCGAGCCCCACATCGGGCTCGCCGCTGTCAGATTATCAGCACACAAGCAACCCGCGTTGGCTCCTCTGTTCCCCTTTCTCTGCCCCTCCCCCGCTTGCGCTCTCCCCCAAATAAATAAATATTAAAAAAAAAAAAAAAAAAGAGGATCTGGCACATAGTAAATGCTCAATAAATAGTAGTTCTTATCAGCACCTCCAGATCCCACACAGGCAGCTCTTTGAAAGGTCCATTCACCTAACAACTAGAAAGCTAGTTCTGTCTAGGTCAGAATTGGGTCTAAGCCAGTGGCTCTCCAACTCAGACGAGCACCAGAATGGGTGAGGGTGGTGTGAATAAGACAGATTAGTCGGCTCCAGCAGGTGCTGGGTGGGTCTGGGCCTGCGCTTTTTAGTAAGCTCCCTGTATCCCATTCTGATGTCCGTGGTCCAAGGCCAGACTCAGACCCAAGGCTCTGGGGGAGGCGTGGTGAAAAAAAAAAAAAAGACAGCTTTGCCATGGAAACGCGCCTCCAGCGATCAGCTCCCGCCCCAGCAAGGAAGGTTCGGGGTGTGGCAGAGCCATCCAGGCCCTGTCTCTGGAGACAGGAGGCCCGGGTTCGCATCCTGACATCCCTCTTCCGGCCAGGCGGCTTTTCCTCTGTGCGCCCCGTTCCCCTCCCCGAGAAGGGGAGATCCCATAAGCTCCCACCTCCCCACCCCTGGAGGGCTGGGTGAGTCTCCATTCAGAGACACCCCTGAGAGCAAGACAGGCAGTGCTCAGCAGGCAGGGGTGGATGTTACCTTCGCCCCGCAGCCGTTTGTCTTTGGAGGCCTGCTCTCCCTGAGTGTTTTATTTTCTGGTGATGGATTCCAGCTCATGTTCGGGGCCTGCAGCTGCATACAAATGCGAGGAGCCTAGGCGGCCCCGGGATCTGTCCTCGCCTGCTCTCTGCCAAGCACCGGGCTGTGAGTTCCCAGCGGGCCCGGAAGTCCCAGGGCCTCTCATGAGGCCGGGACCACCATGCCCCGTGGCAGCCGGAAGCAGCCAGACTGCCGGGCCCCTTTGAGAGTGGGGTGTCCCTGTGAGAGAGTGCCGGCTGGGAGGTCTTCGGGGACTCGGGAGCCTTGGGACAATCGGTCGCTGTTTGGGGGAGTGAGGTTGGCAGGGCCTTGCCCCTCGGCACTGAGCCCCTGCCAAGCCCCTGCCAAGCCTGGGCCTGGTTTCCCGCTGCCTGCCAGTTCCAGGGCACTTGGGGCGGGGGGCCCCGAGGGACTCACTGCCCCTGCTCCAGAGCCTTGGCTGTGGCGGAGGAGGCCCAAGCAGGCCGGCAGAGCGGCCGACGCCCTCCGCCTGGGCCTCGCTGTCTGCAGGGTAAGAGCCAAGTGCTTAGCAGGAGCCCCGCACAGCCACCACCTCCCAGGGCTGCCGGGGGGGTCGGCACGGGCCACGGGGACGCGAGGGCCTGTGTGCTTGGGTGGCCCTCGTCACGTGCCTGCGTTGGAGAGACAACAGCCGACCCGACCAAGGCTCCGGCCTAGCGCGGCCTGCGTTCTCATGCGGGGAGATGGGGACAAAGCTGGTGACAGAGCAGGGGAGAAAAATAAGGAGCCCAAAGGGGACACGAGGTCACGGGGGAGCGCTTTTTTTTTTTCCCACTTAAAAAAAAAAAAGGAGGTAGAGCCGACACAGGAAGCTCCATGAATTTCAGGAGCACAACGTCGCGATCCGACAAGTCTATGCGGAAGCCTGTGCTCACCCCAGGCATAGCTGCCGTCTGTCACCACAGGACGCTATCACCACACCAGTGGACTATATTCCCTGCGCTGTATTTTCTATCGCAGGGGCCCTTTTTTGCCAGAGCGACGAGCGACAGTCTCTCCGGAAAGGTGACAGTGGACGAGAGAGACTCAAGGGGTGCGGGGGAGAGCAGAAAAGACACGTGGCTCTCCGGAGGAAGAGTGTCCAGGCACAGGGAGCAGCACGTGGGAGGCTGTGAGCAAAGAGAGGGCCTGGCCTGTTTGAGACGAGCCCAGAGGCGGGAGCAGTGGGAGGGGTAGGGGGTGGGGAGGGAGAGGGAAGGTGACCGACGAGGACGAGGAGCCCAGAGGGGTGAAACCCCTCACACCTGCCCCGAGTGCCGGTCCCTCCATCACCCTGCCTTACAGAGGGGGGAAAAATGAGCTCAGATAGACTGGACAACTTGCCCCGGGCCACATAGCTGGGGAACAGAGTCACCCCGGCTGGACGCTCGCTCATTCTGACACAAGCACCTCTTCTTACCGTGTGACCAGGATCCTCTATGGTGACGTACAAGCGGTACCTTGTGAGCGGTCACCCCCGGCTCACTGGCTGCTGGTGACTCAGTCCCTTTTCACAGCCAGGAGGGCTATGTGCTGGGCACCCAGAAGCTGGGCCTTCTCTGAAGACCCGTCTGGGGATCTGGATTCTGACTAGCCTGGGCGCTCTCCCTGCTGTGCGCCCATGACTCAGTGGGTTTTTCTGGGCCTTGGCTTGCTCCTCTGCGCGTGGGGCTAATTCTCTGTATGCGAGAGGCTGGCAAGAGGTGGGTAAGGTCGGGATATGGTGGTGATGGGAAAATATTGACCCCGCCCCCCGCAAGGCCTCTAAAGCTGCGGTCCTTACACTTCAGGGCGGCCTTCTCTGGGCATGTGTGTGTTCAGGAGGATGCATCCCTCCCCAGGATGCTAGTCTGCAGGCCTGGGGGGCTTAAACAGGCTTCCCAGGGCGGGGCTCCGAGGCAGGGGGCTGTAAAGTCTTGCACAAATGGGAGACATCAGTGCCCCCCTCTGGTCCCCTCCCGGGGCTCTCTCTGCTTTTCCTCTGTGGCATCCATCATGCTTGTAATTACTTGTTTAGCATCTGTCTGCTTCTCTGGGCTGCGCGTTCTCGTTCTCGGCTGGCCTTGTTCATGGCTGGGTCCCCAGCACCGAGCAGCCTGCCTGGGGCGTAATAAATGTTTGTTGGGAAAACAAACAAACAGACGCCTGGCTGGCTGAGTGAATGCATGGATGCCCTGTGGAGCTGCAGGAGTCCGCGTCCCCCCTCAAGGACTGGGTTCCAACATGGGCTCTGCTCTGCGGCCACACACTTCTTTTGTGATCTTGGGCAAGTCCCAGGTTTCTCTGAAAAACTAGCTGTGTGGGGAGGGGTGGGTAGAGAGGATCCCAGAGGATTCTGGACAAACGTGTGGGAGCGATTCCAGGGCGAGGGATTGATGTGAGCAAAGGCAAGGGGGCACGATAGCGCCCGCCTTATTCGGGGGACAGCCAGATGTCTGGGGGACCAGGGACGGGTGTGGGCATGTGCTGTGTGTGCAGGTGCACCATGGGTCTTGGTGTGTGTGAGTGTGTGTGCAAGCTAAGGCACAGAGAGGGGTAAAGCCGTTGCCCGATGCCCCTCAGAGGTGGGGGGCCAGGCAGTTCCCACCTTTTCATAGGGAAAGACCAAGTCGAGGGGGGCTGTGCTGGGGAGTGGGGGAACAGGGCAGGCCTCTTAGGAGAGACTTTCGGGCCAGTGAAGGTCAGGCTGATGAGCCCAGACCTGGGAGTGGAGGCCCGAAGAGCCCAGGGAACCCTGGGGCTTCTTCATTTTCTTCTTGAGGAAGCAAATGCACCATCAGGGAAGTGCCCCATGGCTGTCGGCCCTGCAGGGCACTGGGCATTTTGTAGATGGAGTAATCACCCAGAACTCAAGCTCACTTCTTCCTCACAGAGGAACCACAGTGAGCCTTTCTCAACTGGGGCTGGGGCTGGGGCTGGTGTCTGGGCAGCTGAGCTCAGTGGCTGGTGTGTGTGTGTGTGTGTGTGTGTGTGTGTGTGTGTGTGTGTATTCCTTCCAGGGTGACTCGGAGTGGACCCCGCGCCTCTACAAGAGGGAATTCTATCATGGAAATCGTTTGGTGGCCCCCCGGGTGGCACAGGGTCGCACGGCAAGCTGGCACAAGAATATTTTGAGCTCGCGGTAATGAAAGCAAACGGCAATTTGGCGTGGCTTCAGGCTTGAAAGCCACAGCACGGGCGTTCCGTCATTGGCGGCCCGTGATTACCCACTGCTAATGGGGGCCGCATTCCCAGGCCGGTGAGGGAGAGAGGGCTCAGAGAGGTTAAGTGACTTGCCCAGCGTCACACGGCTGCTAATGGGAGGGCAAGATCCAAGGCGCTGAAATTTGGCCTCCCCCCCTCCCCCAAGGCCAGGCTGCTCCCCAGAATGGATCGTCTCTCTGAGCTGTTCCTAAGCGCTGGTTTCCATAGCAGCAAGGCCATTCCTGCACAATGGATCCCCCACCTTCCCTGGGCTTTGCTGCCGAGGGGGCTGCAAGGGTGGGAGATGCTCCGTCTGGGGGGACAGCCAGGGGTGAGGAGGTGAGGATTTGAGTGGTCACTGGGCCCCCGGCCCTTACAGAAGGACCACTCTTCCCCCCCCCCCCCACCAGTTCTTCCATTTCGGCTCTGGGGTTGGGTTCGCTTCTAGGTAGAGGGTGAGGAGAGAGGAGAGAGAAAGAAATATGAAAACATCAGAAACAGAACACGGGAAAGGCAGAGAAAAAAGAAATCATACGGAAGCCAAGACAGAGAAAAATGGAGAAACATGAACGGCCTTGCAGACAAATCACGTCATTTCATTTTTACCCCCCTGGGGAGGTGGGTTCTCTTTGCTCCCATTTTACAGATGAGGAAGCTGAGGGCAAATGCGGGGCTTCTCGAAGGATAGTCTAAGAGCCAGCCTATCTCCCCTGGGTGGTGGCGGGGAGGGTGCTGGGTAAAATGCAGGTTCTCTGACCTTGCCCTGGGCTCATGGAATCAGACTCTCTGGAGTGGGGCCGGGAATCTGCACCTAGGAATTCCCCAGGAAAAAAATTCCTAGAGCGTCGAGTTTGAGAATGTCCACTGTCAGAGGATGTCTGCCCTGCACCCTGCCTGAGCTTATGCAGCACAGACACGCAGAGCCAGGATTTAGGACCCAGGAGGGCGCGAGAAAGAGAGGAAAGTGACAAAGAGAAGCTTTTCTGCCACAGAAGAGAAGACAGAGAGGGAAACAGGCAGGAGACACACGCGGGAGAAGTGCGCAGACCTTTAGGGAAGGAGGGATCTGGCAGGACCGGAGGGAGCTCTGTTGCTTATAGACCATCTCCCTTCTAAACACAGCCCCTCGCTAGAGTCTCATGATGAGATGACACAGGTCCTATTGCTTGCATTTTCTGGATAGGAAAACTGAGGCATCTGAGTAACAGCCAGCTGTCAGGAAGTACCTAGAAGTGCAGGGGTCCTATAGAAGGTCCTCACCCATCGTGTGTTCCTTAGGGGCTCTCTTTGCCCTGAACTGGGGCAAGGGAAGGCGAAAGGCTCCCAGTGAGTCCTGCTCTTCTCTGAGACCAGGGTAAACACAGGATCCCCGACGGAGCAGAGACAGGGACCCGACCCCCGCTGACACCTGCCGCCACAGGCCCCCAGCCCCAGCGAGCCTCACTGGGTCTTATGGAGCGCTCTCAGCCTGGGACTCAACAGAGCTCACACCCCAGTCTGCTCCCAGATGCCGCGGTGGCTCGGATGGCCACCACCGTGTCCACTGGGCCTCTCCTCCAGGTATCCTCTGGGCACCCTGGTGAGGACCCAGGGGAGGCACGGGAGCCCCGGGGATGCCCTCTTCACCCTGCTGGGAGGAATGAGTCCTCCCATTTTATGGATGAGGAGACAGAGGCTCAGAGAAGTAAAGTGACTCGCCCCAGGCCACAAGGTAAATGGCACAAAGCAGGACACGTACACGCCTCTAGCTGTGCTGTGGCTGTGGCCGGTGAGGATTCACTGAGCCCCTGCTCTGTCCCAGGCGTTGGTGATACACGTGAGCCTGTCTCACTGGCTGGGGCCAAGCAGCGGAGGAAGGATGTCCTTCCCAGGCGACGTGAGGGGAGTCGAGGCAGTGGCTGACGTTTCCGAGCCCGCGGGGCACGCTCCCCACGACGGTTCACACAGGGACTCAGGGACTCGTTACCGCTGCCCACAGGTGCTGACATCCCTTGGCTGGTGAGAAGCAGCCAACCTTGGTCCAGCACCTGTTCACAAACGTGGACAGTCTTGGGTTGAGTGGGAAGTCGCGGCAGAGGGGGGGCGGGGGCAGCGGGGCGTGACCTTTGTGCAGGGGGTGGGGTGGGGGGGGGCTGCGTGACTTTCCTGTCTTCGCTCTTCCGACAAAGCTAAAAGCTCGGGTGTCCGTTCACCCTGGGATTGCACCAGGCTGCACTGCCCGCGATTAGATCTCTGGGACTCCACGGACTCGGTGAGGGCGAGTCTGTCGTCATCGCTCCATTTTCTGAATGAGGAACACTGAGGCACAGCGATGCTAACTAGGAGGACTGGAACGTGGTGCATGGCCGCTGAGACCCGTGGCCTGCTCCTGCTTCCTGGTTGTCTGGGAAGGGAAGGATGAGGGCAGGTGAGGAAGGGGGACGCAGACGGCGAGCAGAGGACAAGCAGGAGTCAAGGCCGAGACCTGGCTGGAGGGGCTGGGGGCCTGGAGTGCGGGCGCCGGGGCTTGCCGGGCGGGGCCTGTGAGCCTTATTCTCCTGCCGACTGGTGACATCTGCTTGTAAGCGAGGTCACACCTTCCTCCGCTCAGAAGCTCCCGGGGCTCCCAGTTGTATGCAGAGAAAAGCCAAAGTCCTTACAGTGGCCTGGGAGGCCCCGGCCTACTGAGCCTACTGCTCCTCTGACCTTGCCCTTTCTCCAGTCTCCCCTCACTCGTCAGGTTCTAGAACATGCCTGCCTGCAAAGCTCTTCCCTGAGATAGCTCTGTGGCCCCCTCACCTGGCCCCACTCTTTTCCGGAGAGGCTTTCCCGGGCCACCCTCCCCGCACCCCGCTCCCCTTCCCCTTTCTTGGTTTAATTATTACGTTCCACAGCCCCTATCATCATCCCATACATCACGTGTTTTACTTACTTGTTTAGGTCGTGGCGGCCCTGTGATAACATTGGCTCCGTCAGGACCGGGATGTGGTCTGTTTTGTCCCCTGCTGGGTCCCCAGAGCCTACAACGATGCCCGGCACAGAGTAGGGGCTCAAAAAAAGCGGTTGTTGGATGACTATAAATAGCAAGAATCGCATTCTGTCATCATCATCCCTCTGCAAGTGGTTTTCTTCTATGAGGAAACAGACTCAGAGAAGACAAGGAACTTACGCGAGGTCACACAGCAAGTAAGCGGGTGTGGTGGGTCCCCAGCTCCCCCGCGGGAAGGAAGGGTTTGCTGCCCAGCTGAGGGGATGTAGTAAGTAAGGTCTCAGAGATCCCAAAGAAAGAGCCCAACATGCAACGTAGTGCAATCATAGGGATAAGGAACATCAGAGCTTTTAACCGGTCTGTGCTGTCACAAGAGTAAAGACACGAAATTTACACTACCCGCCACCCCCCGGAGAGAGACCCAGGGGCCACAGCCGTGTCCTGCCTCGAGGTAACTCCTTTAATGTTCCCAACAACCCTCCAGTGTGGTTACTGTTATTATCATCCCACTTTATAGATGAGTACACTGAGGCTCAGATCAACTAAGGAGTCCAAAGCCTCAGAGCTAGTGAGTAGCCAGAGCCAGGATTTGAACCCAGGCATTCTGGCTCAAGCTGTCAACGACCACACCATGCTGCTTGGACAAGCCGCCCCCATTGCCGGCCCAGGCAGGCAGTTTGGACCTTAGCCCGGGAGTCTTGGGCCAGATCCCTGGAGCCTGCGTCGGACAAGTAGGACTGGGTGCGAGGAGTTTCCATTTCCTGAGATGAGATCTCAGGCTGCTCAGGGAAGTTTTACCCCAGAAGCACATCAGGCATCCCACACCCACCTCTGTCCCGAGGCAAAGGAAAGAAAGAAGTCTGCCTCAAGGCTGCTCACACAGCCAAAGCCTTCAGAAGGTTGTTACCCACAGTGTCTCCTCACCCCGACCACAGCCTACACTTCCTGGGACCGGGGCTCCCTCAGAGAAGCGTTGACCCCCTTCCCCTTCCCGGGCTCTGCCTCCTGCATGGACTCTGGGGCCAGCCAGAGACCAGAGAGAACTGTCTGGAATGTGTGGGGCAGAACAGCCCCGGTTAACCTCTGCCCTCCCTCTGAGAGCCTTCCCCAGCCCGTGGGTGTCCTTCTTTAGCTCCTTGTGACTCTATTTCCTGAGGAATTGCTGTGTGCCCTGTGGTATCACAGTCAAAACCTCACTTAAGCCTCAAACAATTCTGTGCATGTGGCCGTTTTGCAAAGCCAGCTAATCAATATTTACTGAGCACTTAATGTATGCCTGGCACTGAACTAGTCACTGAGACACAGCATAGGAAGAAGATAGACCGAGGACCCCGCTTTGGGGGAGCTTAGGGTCCACGCAGATAAGACAGATAGATGGAAAAGGAGGCCATCGAGGCCAGAGTAGGATAAAGAGAAATACAGTGGGGCCGTGCAAACTCAGAATGGGAGCTCAATAAATATCTTCAGTGGAAAGAAAGCTCTGAGACCCCCGCGGGGTCACAGCTCTCGGGTATGAACTCCCAAGTGCCACCCTATTGTAGCGATCAGGGCAGGATAGCTGCTGTAACAAACAGCCCTCAAATCTCAGTGGCTCGGCCCAATAATGTGTGTGTTTCTCACACGTGCTCTAGTCTAGTGCTCTAGTATCGTTACATGTTGGTGTATATCCCTCGTGGGTCTACTTGTCACGGTCATTCGGACACCCCACCTTCCACCCAGTGGCTCTGACGTACCTTTGGACGATCCTTGCTGGATCTTCTGTGTCCAGAGAGGAAAAGGGTAGGGCTTGGGGGACTGTGTAAGAGTTTTCATGGGCATGCTTGGAAGAGGCTCCTGGCTAACTCACCCGGTCTGTTTGGGGATCCAGGGAAGTGACCCGGCAGTGATGGAGGGACCAGGTCATGACCCAGGAACTCTTCCAGATATTTTCGCTGACCACCAGTTTTCGTCCGGTAGATGTGCCCTCCAGGAAGCTGGGCAGGATTCCTTCCCTTTCCCGAGACAGAAACCCAACTCGTGCCCACTTAAAAAGGAAAGGGAATGTACCGGTTCTTTTCTAGGAAAGCAGTTTCAGGAATGGCTGGACAGCGGGATTCAACAAAGTTATCTTTTCTGCTTGGCTTTATTCCATAAGCAGGCTCTTCACACGTGGCAGGGAAGAAGGCTACTCTTGGGAGACCCAGACTCATGTGCCCCGAGATCAGCAATCAACACGACTTGTCTTTCTCCCCGACTCAAGTGCAGAAGCCGTAGAGGGGCCCAGGCGCCTAGAGATGCGGAACAAATGTCAGCTTGGAGAAAGGCCATCTAGAGAAGGTGGCTTGGGCACACGGGTGCATGAAAGTGCCCGCACCTGTCCACAGCACCGGACAGCTTTTCCTCTCCAGGCATAGGTCGGTGGACAAGCCCAGACTGAGTCCTCAGACACCAGGGGCAGGGCCGGTCTTCACAGGGCAGACTGACGGGGAGCCCGACTCTTTCTCCCAGCTCGCGGTCAGTGGGTCCAGCCGCTCCAACGGCTGCCCTCCACCGCGCACTGCACTCGGGGTGAGGTCAGGCCCCGGGACCCTGGACAGGGGAATCTCCTGCTTCCCCAGAAAGCGGATGAAGTTGGTGAGGGGTAGGGAAGTCAGAGAAAGAAACCTATTTGTTTTCCTTTCTTTTTAGAAAATGGCAATTTAGATAATACAGTCCGCTGTGAAATTTTAAAAGAAAGAAAAATAAAAAAACCCCCACAGAAAAGAATTGTAGAAATGCCAGCCACCTTCAACTCCCCCATCTAGTGTTGAGTATCGTTACATGTTGGTGTATATCCCTCGGGCCTTTGTGAGTGTGTGTGTTTAAACAAAATTAGAATCAAGCTCTATGCATAATTTTCTATCTTGCTTTCTTTAACATTCTATATAAAGCGCTTCAGCATGTCCGCGAGGCTCCGGGCTGCACGAGGGCAGGGGCAGGAACTGTGGGTGTCTGATGGCCGCCGGATCCCCGGGGACCTGATGTGCACGCCGTGCTCAGGAAATACGGCCCCCAAATAACAACAAGAACAGGTCATATTTTTTAGGTGACTTCCAGGCATCGCGAAGCAGCATCTAATTACATCCTCACAACAAGCCTGTGCAGCGGACCCTTCTATAAACCGCGTCTCATTACAGCGGGGGGGAAACTGAGGCCAGGAGAGGCGAAGTCCCTTGCCAGAGGTTACACATCCGTGCTACGTCTCTGCGTGAACTCTTCCTTGCACGTGCGTTTTCCCAACCGACGCATTTGCTTGCCACGTTCCACATTCCGTCAGGGACTGAGGGGGTAGCTCTGTCTCCCCGAGACCCGAGGCTTTCCGTTCGGAAGGAACGTCTAGCCCACCCCGTGTGGGCCCCGAGAGCTGCTCTGGGGGCCTCCTGCCCGGTATCTGATCAGTCTCCACTTAGCCTTAACCTGCCTGGATCCAGACGGCCTTGGGTCCATCCTCACTTGGGGCATGTTGCCCGGGGCCCCTGGACCGGGCTGCATGAGTCAGTGTGCTGCCCAACCCCCCGGATGTCAGGCTCCATCGTGTCCACTTATTATCTTTCAGAACTTCGCTCGGGCGGATGCTGTTGATGCCTCTCTCTCCTATTCCAGGGCATTCTGGCCCTGCATCCGGCTTCCTGCACACGAGTCTGTGCGGGGACTTTCTCTGGCCACTGGAGCGGCTCTGCTCCTAAGCCTGAATGGCAGGTCTGATGTGCCCGGGAAGTGATCCTTCCAGGGGAGCAGCTCTCGGCCGATTCATACAAAACTTGGCACTTAACATTCCAGGTCCTTTGCCGTCAGGGGGCACGGCCCCGGGGCGCCCTGGACACTGGCTCCAGGGCTCCCCAGCAGAGCTCTTCCTCTCCCTCCCTTGCACATCCCCACCCGGAATCGCTGCTTCTGGGGATTACCTCCCACGTGCTTTTGAACCCTTGGCTCAGATCTGCTTCTTAGGGAACCCAAACTAACTCCTTTCGCCCTGCAGCCACCACCCAATTTAGGCCACTCCCCGCTGCATTCGGGCTGTCTCCGTCTGTCCACTCCAATCCATTCCCCGCACTTGTCCCCAGAGTCACCTTCCAACATATGTCTCGTTCACCCCCCCTACTTCGCTGATTTCTCTTATCCTCTAAGCCCAGGTCCTCAGTGCAGTGATCCAGGCTCTGTCTGATTATTCTCCACTGGTGTCTCCGGCGTCCCACTGAGGCACAGCCCTCGCCCTGTGTGTGGGCCCCACCAACCTGTCTCCCGTGTCTCTGCCTTTGCACACGCTGTTCCACCTACCTGGCGTGCCCTTTCCTATCTTAGGCACTCAGGAAACTTCTACTCATCGGCGAGACCTATCTCAGGAGTCACCTCCTCTCTGAAGCCTTCCCAGACCACCCTAGATATTGAACTTCTTTGGGGCCCCATTTGTACATAATTCACCCCTTTTACCCAAGACTTGTCTTACCTTATTGCAGTGATCTGTTTATATGCCTGTCTTCCTCACAGGGCTTTGGGCTCCTTGAGGGCAGGCTCAGTCCTCCTCAGCTCTCTCGCCCCAAAGCCCAGCACTCTCCCTGGGACAAATTAGGCTTCCAGTGAATACAGGTGTTCTGTGCTACCCAGACTCTTGCTCCTATCTACTCAAAACTTAGGAACCAAATACGTTAGATAACATGGCGTCCCTCACGATTCTGAACCCACTGTCCAACATCCTGTAATTGGAACTCAGCAGCGGCGTGGATCTGGGTACAAGAGATACTTGCAAATGAATGAATGAATGAATGAATGAATGAATTGCTTCATGAATAAACGAGTTCAAAGCTGAGAACGTTCATCCACTCTGGGCACAGACCTGCATGAAGTTGGTACAGAGGAGGGAAGGAGGGAACATGGAGATGCCAAGCCAGAGCCAAGAAAGTTGTTTTGCTTTGGAATATATTATTTTTGCAGGTTGCTATAGTTACCGCTGTGAAATTAAAAATTAAAACCTTGTGAAAGGGAGAGGGTTGACTGAGATGAGGCAGTTCCTTGACAGGCTGAGTTATTTATCTTTTCCCCATGTAACATCTGGTTATGTGCTTGCAAATTTATTTTTAATTCAGGCTCTAAAAAGGATTTCGCGGTGGTGTCGGGTGCCCGGATGATCGGCTCGGGAGGGGAAGGTGAAGGGGGTGGCATCCCAGGGCGGCTGGTGACCTCCAGCTTGTCCCCTGGAACCTCGTTCCGGCTTCTACACAACCTCTAGGAGCCAGGGGGCGGCTCCGAGGCGTTCCAGATCCCCTGCCCATCAAAAGGCAGCTGTAACCATGGTTCCCAGATGCAGAGCCAGGATGGGGGCTGCTCGCTGTGGGTTCCTGCGGTTCTCTGAACAGGAGGACGAGCGTGGCTGGCAGTGGAGGGACAATTTGAGTTTCTCTGCCTCCAGATTGTCCCCGAACCTGTGTGATCCTCTGTGTCTCCCAGGATCTTCCTGACCCCTTGATGTGACGTCCAGAAGGGCAGTGAGTGGTTTTGTGAAGACAGCACTGGCTGGAGTCAGGACGCGTGCCCTTGCTGGCTCTGTGACCTTGGGAAACCCCCTTCCCTCTCTGTTCCCTGTTCTCCCAACTCTCCGGAGAGGGGTTGGAGTCTGAGATGACCTCTCAAGCCCCCGTTCTAGGAGCTTGAGTGAGTCCAGGGAGCCTCCCGGCTTCATCAGTGCCTGTTTTTGTGTTTCTGCCTGACCACCTGTGGTGGCCGGCTGGGAAGCCAGGGCAGGCTACCCCGTGGGACTCAGATGTCACCTCCGCGGGGGGACCTTCCTTCCCCAGCCAGTTCAGAACGGCCCTTCCCGCCTCACCCTCTTGTAGCCTCCACACCTGGGGGGATAGCATACTTTTTGCCCGCCTGTTGTCTGTCTTCCCTTTGGGGATATAAATCCCGTGAGGCTCTGTCTCAGTCACAGCAGGACCCGGCACCCCATAGGACTTACTGAATATTTGTCCAATAGACGAACGGATGGATAGATGAGCGAGTGAGCAAGTGAGTGCACGCGTGAAGAAAACAGTCACTGGTCCCTGCTAGATGCCACACTAGGTTAGGACAAGTTAGGATACTTTGGGACACAGGGGAAGCGAATGAACCACAAAAACAAAAAGCTCACAGGGTAGGAGATATGAGTGTCCAAAGCAACTCTGAAGGAGGAAATAAATTCTCTGAAAATAGTTGGTGTTTTTGTCCGTGTGTGCACGCGCGTGCACAGGTGTGGGGGGTCCAAAATGCTGTGGTAAAAATGATCATCGAGGGTGGGGGATAGAAAATAGTTGTATACATAAAGCCTAAGTTCTCTTATAATAAGTGAAGTAGTAACGACCGGGTCCTGAGTCCTTATGAATATGGGCCACAATGCTATCTATGCATTCCAGTCTTTCCAAAACCCCTCTATGAGGACAGCGGCTTGTCTGCTATTTTCATTGCTCTATCCCCGGTACCTAGAGCATGCTGGGGGCCCCAGTGCCCATTCATGGGATGGATGAATCCAATTTCGTATTCAAGGTACCTGATCAGAAAGGGTGAGTGTCTTGTCCAAGGACACACAGCTAGCCACTGACAGAGCCAAGATTTAAGCCAGGTCTGTTTGATTCTGTCCGTGTGGAGATCTTCTTATCTGGCGGCTTCTTGGACCCCTGAATCACTGCCTTGCCCCAGTCGCCCTGAAGAAATGACTCCCCCACCCTCACCCCTCACCTACCCTCCCTCACAACTTCCTCTGCTTAGCTGGAAGTCTGAAAGACCTTGGGCTGGATGGGATGGAGATCGGGCCAAGAGGTCTTAGCCCTCAAAACTGCAAACCCGGCCCATATTCCACTGTGCCTGGCAGGGCTGGTGTGGGAGGACCAGGGAACATTTTGTGGGCAGATTCCAAACTTCTTGACAGGTCTGGACTCATTACCCTGGCTCCCCCATGGGTGAGCTCCAAACAGCATGGCTGAAGCCCTGGGCCGGTGTTCAGCGGGGATAAATAATTAAAGAACCATCAGGCGCCAACATGGCGGAGGGACCTGCTTTGATCGTTCTAATGAACAGAGCACATGCTTTGGGGAGGGCCACTGAGGCCAGACCGACCAAGGTTCGAACCCCTCTGCGGCTGGGTGATCTTGGGGAAGTCTCAGCTTAGTGTCCGTCTGGTGTCTTTGTTTCTTCTGTAAAACCAGAACGTGGCCCCGACTTGGCAGGGTCATTGAGGGGGATGGAGTTAGGCAACGTCAACTGCCAAGTGCTTGGTAAGGACGAGGGGTTGTAACCAGAGGGCTACATCTGCTGGCTTGCTTTTTGTCTGCCTTCCCGCTAGGATGTGAGCTCTGCCAGCGGGGACTGGAGGCTTGGTTCACCTGGGAGCACCTACAACTTGGCGTGCCCTTGATAAATACTTGTTCAATAGTCAGACGAAGGATGGGTGCCGTGGGGAATTGTGGGCCAACTCTAACAGGGTGCCCGGAGGTCCAATTTGCCAGATACTCGACACCCTGGAATTGTCATGTTGGTGGGTTCAGGGCAAGACCCCCTCTCCATTCCTGGCAGTCCTCAAGTGGGTTCACGTCCGTTGGTCTGGTAGCTCAAGGGTGTGGCCCGAGGGGTGACTGATTGTTCGGAAGCCTTTTCCGAGCCCTGATCCGGGCAGAGGCCTGTGGCTACTGCCTTTGGGGAGAGAGAGGAAGAGGGAAAGGGTGACCCTTGGGAGGCCGTGGGGTTCCACAGACGGAGCATGGACTTGGGGTCACACGGGACTGCGGTCCCATCTCGTTCCCACCATTAGCAGAACTGGTAATGCACGCAGCTACAAATAACAGAAACCTGACTATCGGGCTGGTGCTTCTTGTCTTATATGGCAAGAAGTCCAGGGTGGCTCTCGGGACCTGGGCTCTACTCACTACTCCTTTGCCACCTTCAGCGCGTAGCCCTTGGTTTCCTCCTTGGTTCTTCATGGTTCCAAGATGGCTGCCAGGTCTCTGGCGTCGCATCTTTGTTCCATGGAGGAAGAAGGGGAAGGAATAAGTACACAAGAAAGGGCTTTCTAGTTGTGGAGAAATGATGGCTCTGAGACGTTTGCCTAAATCTCATCGACCATATCCGTGTCCCATGCTACCCCTGGCCTGAAAGGGAAGCTGGGAAAAACAGTTTTCTGACTTTCCTGTAGCCAGTGTGAGAATATTAGCTGTGGGGAAGGCAACTGCCCACACACGGTTTCAACAGCTCTAGAGTGGCTCCCCAAATGCCAAAGTCCCCGTCACCCGTGTTCACTAATGCTCGAACTTCCAGGAAGAAGGTCCTCTCCCTGCTGACAGAGGAGGGATCCAGATGCCGGGAGCATAATCCCCACTCTCCCGAGTACCAGCTGTGTGCCAGACAGGTGCTGTAGCCTTGCTGTGCCTCATCTGTGAAACGGGGTTATGGTCCTTCCCCACGGGGTTGTTTCACGAGGACTTAGAATTGCACCTGCCCCATAGTGGGCGTTCAAGCCCAAAATGTCATCCTTAAATTGTCGTTGTTATCATGAACTGGGATGCCGGTGAAAGCGATAAGGCCCCCATGTCGCATGGGTGATCCCAGCTCTGCCCCGACCCGCTGTGTAACTTTGGCTAAGCCGCTGCCCCTCTCTGGGCTGGTGTCCCCTCTTTATAGTGAGGGTCTAGAACCCGACGGTCGCTACAAGCCTCGCCTGGTGGGACTCCAACAGAATCCTATCAGACAGGACCCCTCAGGCAGCCTGTGGCCACGCCTTCCCTGAGAGCCCACCCTAGGACAGGGAGCAGGGGGTCCCGGCTGGCAGGGGCGCAGGGGGCTCTTCTAGGTGTGCTGATAACAGCTTCCTCCCTGCCAGGCGAGTGGTGCTGGGCAGAGCCTCTTTCTGCCTCTGGAAGGCCTGAGCTGCCTCACTCTGCCCGCCCCCTGCCCCAACCTTCTCTCCTTTGCCACCCCTCTTTCCTTCTTCAAATATCACTTCCAGGATACCACAACGGCCCTCTGAAGCCAGCGTCCTGTGGTGAGAGGCCCCGCTTTGGGGAGGGGGCCTTGGGGAGGCTCCCCGGGCCCCTCTGTGGCCCAGTGTTTTTGTTTTTGTTTTTGTTTTCTGGAAACGGGGCTGAAAAACCCCTCCGCCCTCTGTCCGTCAACTGGCCGGTGACTTCAGCGAGCTCCCCCTCCTCTCTGGACCTCAGTGTCCCCCATCTGTAAAGTGTGGTCGCTGACCGCCATAGTTCTGAGAGTCCTGAAAAGCCTGGATGGTTTTGACGGCAGGGAGCATTTCTGAGCCTGCCAGGTGGAGGGCCGACAGCGGCACAGGCTGTGGTTGGCACGTCGGCCACAGAGGCCCTTGACGTGGGGTCGAGACCGCGGCAGGAGGACGTCGCAATTGCTGGGGCTCCTGCGCCGCCTGCCCCCACCTCCTTGGGCGAGCAGCCTCTCCCTGATCTGCTTCTTATACTGGTATCCACCCAACTTTTGATTGGAAGATCGGACTCCAAAGTTAAAAGCAAAAGTTTGAAAGCAATAGCTAATGCTTGAAGCTTATATGCTACAAATTTGCCACGTGCCAGGCGTTCTGCTAAACGTTCCTTCACACGTATTAATTTGTGTAATCTTGCAGCCACGCGGCAAGATAGGTCCTGTCACCAGTTCTGCTCTGAAGGAAAGGATATTGAGCAAAGAGAACCTTAGTAACTTGCCCAAGGTCGGACAGCAAAGCAAGTAGGATTTGAACCTAGGCGGTCTGGCTCTCTGCTTCTGTTTTCTTCCAGAAAGCCGCTGATTTAGCTCATCCTCTGTCTCCCCAGCTGGTGTTAGAACCCGCTACAACATTCCCCGGAATTCATCGCCTGGCCTCAGCTTGCACACCTGCGAGGATGGGGAGCTCACTACCTGCCTGGGGATTGGTAGCCATCTGCATCGATGGGAGAGCTCTCCCCCACAAGTTCGCAGGCTCCTTAATAAGTCCTCAGGGCTCAAAATGGTTTCCTGGGAAACAGAGCAACTTGCTCGGCCCCAGGGAGCTGAGGAGCCAACGTATTTAGGGGCCATGGGAGGGGAGGCAGGACGGACATCGGAGTGGCGGCTCAGAGAGTGTGCTCTGGAGTAATTTCCCTCCCTGGGCTTTAATCTCATCTCTGTAAAATGGCACTCACGATGCCACTTTGTGGGGCTGGCATGAGGCTTAAACAAGATAATCCATGTTAAGGGCCCGGCTCATAGGTTGGTTGCATTGAAACATCTTGGTATCGGGGCGCCTGGGTGGCTCGGTCGGTTGAGCGTCCGACTTCGGCTCAGGTCGTGATCTCACGGTTCATGGGTTCGAGCCCCGCGTCGGGCTCCTTGCTGACAGCTCGGAGCCTGGAGCCTGCTTCGGATTCTGTGTCTCCCTCTCTCAAAAATAAATAAACAGTAAAAAATAAATAAATAAATAAAGCATCTGGTATCGTCACCAACACCACAACCATCGGTGAAGCCCATCTTCTCGCTCTGGAATTTAGGCATCACTTGGTCAGTGACTCATCATAGAACCAATGAGGTCCAGAACTTGATCCTTGGGTCTAAGCGGTCCTCTTTGGCACATAAAAGATATCGAGTCCCAGAGAAGGGTAGGGTTTTGCCTAAAGTTTGAGGCTAGTCAGTGGCAGAAAAAAACAGAGTCCTGTGCTGCTCTCATAGCTCTCACAGTTCCAAAGTGAGAGATGATTGGTGAGTCCCATCTGAGTTTCTTGGAAATGTGAGGTCAAAGATCAGAAGCCGGCCCAGTGGGAGGGTGCCGGCTCATGGGCACTTGGTTCTGGAAGCAGCAGGGAGCTATCTCTAGAAACATAGCATAGGTGTTTGGTTGAACACCCAGACTTGTCTGACTAGGGATTTTTATGCTACATCTGGGTGGGAGGCACAGTTTGCCCGGGCAGGGGTGGGGAGGGCGGGGTGGGGTGTAGTCTGGGCTGGGCCATAATCGTAGACTTTCTGGAGTCCGTTTAGGTGGTTTGGGGACACAAGGGGCAAGAAGACACCTGAGCGGTCCGGTAGGACCCAGGAACGGTACGTGGGCTTGAATCCCAGCCACTCTACTCACTCGCTGGGCTGGTGACCACTCTGAGCTTCGGTCTCTTCATCTAGAAAATGGAGATGGCTTCGTTGAAGAGATTAAATGCGACGACAGCAGCTGAGTAGCTAGAAACCCAGAATTTATTTTAACCCTATTGAAAACTCAGGAGATTTGACATCGAAATCCAGTCTGCCGCTCTCGCTCAGGCAGTCGGAAAGATCCAGCCGCCTGGAACGGCTTTCTCGAGAGAGAGGTCGAGCTGGGCATCTCGGACCACCTCGGACTGGGTGGAGGAACATGTGCTCTCAGATCTGCCAGTCCGGCCCCTGACTGCATGCGGGTTTGAGGTCCGGTGGGCCAGCCTCCCACCCGACAAACCTGCCCCAGGCCGCGGAGCCGGCTGCCCGGCTCCAGGAGGAGAGATCCCCAGGAGAAGAAAATTCCCCGCCCCTGAAGGCATTTGCTCAGGGCCTGCTACAGGATGAATCTTTCCTGTGCGTAATGTTGCTAATCATTTTCCCCTCCAGGCACGAGTGGTGGTTGTCCCAAACTCCTGCAGCTGCGGTGCCCTGTGGGCTCTTAATCAATGTTACATGGTAATTAATAATAGATCCTCCTGCTCCAGTGCCGTCACTCCCGGCTCCCCCCTCCCTCTGACAAGCTGGCATCTCCTGCGCCAGATGAGGCCAAAATCAAAGGCCTGAAATGTGAGCCGAAAACTTGTCCTCCAGCAGCTCGTGGGAGGACCCAGGGAAGCTTGAGAACCCCTGCCAGGTCCGGCATGGAGTCAGAGTCCCATTTCTCGTTTTGCCCTCGCCAGGACCCTACCGAAGGATCAGCCCCGCTTCAGGGACGGGGTGGGTGACAGGTGGGGGGCCTCGGTTCATTTATCCCTGTGGTTCTGACACTCCCGGGTGGGTGCGCAACAGTGTGACTCAGTCGGTCTGCGGCGGTTGGAGAAGCAACATTTGTAACAGGTTCCCAACTTTGCTGCTGCTGCGCAGAGACTTCACTTTGAGAGCCGCTGATTTGTTTAACCCATTCTCATCCAGAGCAAGTTGGCGTCAGGCACAGGGGACTACAGCAATGAATAATGCAGACGGGACACCTGCCCTCTCCTTGGGTGAAATCCATCCAGCCCCATCACGTGGTGGGAAGGGAAGTACATTCTAGAATCAGACATACTTGATCCAAGTCCTGGCTCCGATGGTTATGCTCTCTGATTCTGGGCGTTGGACCGGACTTTCTGGAGCCTCAGTCTCTGCAGCTGTCAAATGGAAATAATTCTATTCCCTGCCTCGGATGGTCGAGAACAGGGTAAAGAAGGAAAGGAATGTCAAAACACGTGCTCAGCGATGTTCCTTATAACCGTAAGAACGTACCTTTCATAACTATGCTGTGATTATTGTTGTCGGGTCATTGCCTAAGCTTGTATAACTAAGTCCCGAGAGAGCGGAGGTTCATTTATTTACTCATTAATTCCTCTGATACCTCTTGAACAGCAGGTATGCACCAGGCGTTGGCCACCCAGGTGAACCCCAAAGCTGAACTCCCTACTGTCGCAGCAGAGCGCACTTTCTTGCCATCAGCAAATACATACAGAAGAGAGGCCATAAGTCCTATGAAGAGAAAGCAAGAAGGGCAGGGCAGGGCATAGCTGTTGGGGTTGGAGTGAGGGGCAGGTGAGGGGCAGTGAGGAGCTTGGGAGTCAGAGCGAGCCCGTTGACATCAGTGGGGTATTCCAGGCCGAGGGCACAGCCTGTGCAAAGGCCAGGGAATGTCTGTACACATGTCTTGCCTGGATATCTAATGTCACTGCCTCTCCCTTCTCTCCTCCGCACTGAGGACTAGAGGACCAGAGGACTGGAGGGCCAGAGATCCCACCCCCGGTGCCCGAGGACCGCCTAGCCTGGTCCCAGGCACCACCGGCTTATGGACTCAGCTGGTCCCTCTGTGACCTTGCACGGATCATCTCCCTCTCTGACCCCCATCTGACTCACTTGCCAAGTGGGGGAGAAATCATCTCACGAATACCTCCGGGTGTGCTCAGAGGTGGGGCAGAGGAGCTCCAGGCTGTGAAACTGACTTGTGAGCCAGACACTTAGTAGGTGCTCAGTGAATGGGGGTCGCCACTCTTCCCTCCTCCCCCCTCCTCTCTTCCCCGCCCAGCTCCGGGAGACCCAGGATTCCAGGTGGGAGCTCAGGCCCAGAATTCTCACTTAGCCAGGGACCGTGTTGCATTTGCATAGATTTGCATAAGGCCTAGAATGGTGTGTACCTCATCTCGAATTTAGTTCCTGTAAGCTTACGTCAGCGTTTAAAAATAGGGTGTTGATCTTCCCTTTCCCCACCACTCCCTTTGCCTATTGAAACAATTTCAAGCTGCTGATCAAATATGCCAGGTTTGGAAGCTGGTTTTTATTTTGGCCCGGTGCAAAAGGGGTCACCGGCTCTAGGAAGTCCTTGATTAGCCGCTTTACTGGAGGGGAGATGACAGCAATGAGCTCCTGCAGGGGAGGGTCCTGGAAGCTTTAAAAAGAAAAGTCAATTTTGTTCTTTCTGCTCACAGGAGTATTTTCACGTCCATGTAATATTCCATCATAGTTTTTCTTTTTCTTTTTTTTTTTTAATGTTTATTTATTTTTGAGACAGAGTGCGAGCAGTGGAGGGTCAGAGAGAGAGGGAGACACAGAATCTGAAACAGGCTTCAGGCTCTGAGCCATCAGCACAGAGCCTGACGCGGGGCTTGAACTCATGGACCGCGAGATCGTGACCCGAGCTGAAGTCGGACGCTCGACCGACTGAGCCACCCAGGCGCCCCTACAGTTTCTTAATCCTTCCCTCGCGATGGGACGGATTTGTTAGATTTGTTAGATTTGTTCGTTTTTTTGGCTGTGGCCTATGAGGCTGCGGATGATGATGTTTAGGTCCTTGGCTTTTTCTCCGCTTATTTTGGGGGGATTTTCTCCGGGGAGACCCCAGAATGACCAGGTTGGAAGGGGGAGTAAGTTTCAGGCTCCGGAGGGGTTTTGCTGAGCCCCAACTGGCATCTGGATTGAAGAATGCGCTTTTGTGTTGGCATTGCTAAAGGCCCCTGAAATCAGCCCCAGAGCAACCTTGGGTTGTCCTGGGAGGGGAGCAGATGAGGCGGTGGCTGCCTTCAGCAGCCTGCTGCTCGATGTGTGGCTCCTGGCACCTCATTCAACATAGGGGACATTCGGCCCTCTGCCGGAGTGGAGAGAGGTTTGGATAATCTGCTTTCTCATGAACATCCATGGGGCAGAATGTGCTCAAGAAGTCTTTGGGAATCAATGAATCTTTTTTTTTTTTTTTTTAATGTTTCTTTCTTTATTTATTTTTTTTTAATTTTTTTTTATTTTATTTTATTTATTTTTGGGACAGAGAGAGACAGAGCATGAACGGGGGAGGGGCAGAGAGAGAGGGAGACACAGAATCCGAAACAGGCTCCAGGCTCCGAGCTCCGAGCTATCAGCCCAGAGCCTGACGCGGGGCTCGAACTCACGGACCGCGAGATCGTGACCTGGCTGAAGTCGGACGCTTAACCGACTGCGCCACCCAGGCGCCCCAATGTTTCTTTATTTTTGAGAGAGAGAGAGAGAGAGAGCATGAGCAGGGGAGGAGCAGAGAGAGAGAGAGAGGGAGACACAGAATCCGAAGCAGGCCTCAGGCTCCAGCCGTCAGCACAGAGCCCGACGCGGGGCTTGAGCCCACAACAGTGAGATTGTGACCTGAGTCGAAGTCGGACGCTTAAAACCGACTGAGCCACCCAGGCACCCCTGGGAGTCAATGAATCTTGAAATGTGCCTCCAAGGCTGTGTCTCTGTACCCACACAAGTCCTAGTCTGCAAAAAATGGCTCGGCCTCTTGTCAGTTAGAAATGCCTTTGGCATGAACGAATCAGGAGACTATAGATGCTGGAGAGGATGTGGAGAAACGGGAACCCTTTTGCACTGTTGGTGGGAATGCAAATTGGTGCAGCCGCTCTGGAAAGCAGTGTGGAGGTTCCTCAGAAAATTAAAAATAGACCTACTTATGACCCAGCAATAGCACTGCTAGGAATTTATCCAAGGGATACAGGAGTACTGATGCATAGGGGCACTTGTACCCCAATGTTTATAGCAGCGCTTTCAACAATAGCCAAATTATGGAAAGAGCCTAAATGTCCATCAACTGATGAATGGATAAAGAAATTGTGGTTTATATACACAATGGAATACTACGTGGCAATGAGAAAAAATGAAATCTGGCCCTTTGTAGCAACGTGGATGGAACTGGAGAGTGTGATGCTAAGTGAAATAAGCCATACAGAGAAAGACAGATACCATATGGTTTCACTCTTATGTGGATCCTGAGAAATGTAACAGAAACCCATGGGGGAGGGGAAGGAAAAAAAAAAAAAAGAGGTTAGGGTGGAAGAGAGCCAAAGCATAAGAGACTCTTAAAAACTGAGAACAAACTGAGGGTTGTTGGTGGGGTGGGAGGGAGGGGAGGGTGGGTGATGGGTAGTGAGGAGGGATCCTTTTGGGATGAGCACTGGGTGTTGTATGGAATCCAATTTGACAATAAATTTCATATATTGAAAAAAAAAAGAAATGCCTTTGGCTTAAACAAATACGAATTTCTAATTTTGTACTGAAGACAGCAGTGCAGGGGATGTGCAGCTGCCTGGTGTTGTTGTCTAGGCCTCGGGCTCCACCCTTCTGTGCTGCCATCTCGGGTACGGGGGCATCTGTTTTCACAGTGGTTGCCTCATGGTCCCAAGATGGCTGCCACACCTCTACCGCATCAAATCCTCATTCTCGGTTTGATGGAGAAGGAATGGTAACTGGGCAAAGGGCATGCCTAGAAGTCTGTCCTGTATGTCAGAAAAGCAAAAGTTTTCCTAGAAGCCCCACCCAGCAGATTCCTGCTTGCACCTAATCAGCCAGAACCACGTCTTACAGCCATTCCTAAACCAATTGTGTTTTTTTTTTTAATACGAAATTTATTGTCAAGTTGGTTTCCATACGACACGCCTAAACCAATTGTTAATGAGGAGAATTACGTGGCCTTCGGACAAATCAGGATTTATACCCGGGGCTCAGGAGGGAGCCTACCTTCCTTAGGATCTTAACAGGAAAAAATGGGGTGGGGGTAGGTGGGGTGGGTGTTACTGGAGAGAAGACATTGCCATGGGCTTTATAGAGAGCACTATGATTTCATCCTTGGGGTGGGCTTTCGCTGGCCCGTTCCTCTCACCTGGTGATTGGCTCAGGGATGGGCACTTGGTCTAAATAGGGTCAGAACATGCAGTGCATAATGGGGAGAAGAGAAGGCTTCTCTTCCTCTGTGAAGTGGGTACTCAAATGTGATGCCCAGCACTGCTGCAGCCCTTTTGCTGCCATGAGGGAAGCCAGACCAAGGATGAAGCTGAAAAACACACAGAGGAGGGAATAGACATCCAAGGGGAACTCCCCAGAAATGGAGTCGAGCTCTTGACGTAACCACACCCGAGGCCCCCGTGACTTCTAGACTTCTCAGTCACAGAGGCTAACGTACCCTTTCGGTTGTATAGACTGGCTCAGGTGGGGCGTCTGATGCAACAACAGAAAGAATGGTAACTGATAGAGAGGCAAACAGGAACTTTGAAAAAAAGGGTATGCGGTCAAATAAGTTTGAAGAACCCGGTTAGACAGAGTTTGACAAACTTTTTGTTTCTTTTTGCCTGAGTTAGATTCTTTCATGTGCTTATGTGTAACGTGAAGCTTCCTGAGGGGGAAGACCTCACATAGAATTTCCAGAACATCTGTCCCCAGAATCCTCTCGCAGTGGACGTAGGACATCCCTGAGAAATGCTGTCAAGCCTGACCCCTACCTCATATACCTCGGCTTTTAACTTGCCATGAGACACAACAGTCAATGTAGACAGAGCGGGGAGGAGAGTCGAGAGAGGGTAAAGGTTTCGGTTCCCCAAATTTCTCCCCGAATGGTCTTCGAGTTTCATCCTGAGGGAGGGCCAGCGTTGACGAGGTTACACACAGATGTTAATTGGAATCGGGTACAAAGGACGCTCCGGGGAGCTCCGTGTGGCCTAGAGAGCCCCCGCTGGGTGGGGGAGGTCGAGGTGACCAGGCCTCTGTCCTGCGGATTCTGCTTGTCCTTCGGGGTAGCTTCAGGGGGACGCCTTCTCCCAGACCACAGTCGTCTCACCTGTGAAAGGGGACAGAGCCAGCTGTCAGTGTCGCTCTTTCCAGCCGCCTCCGGGCCGCAGGCAGGGCTGAGTGTAGGATGAGCCTCGGTGAACGCTTCACACAGTGCCAGGCCTTCTATGGCATCCCGTAGAGACAGAGAAAGAAGACGCTTGACTCTGCCTTCAGGGAAGCCATGCTCTATGGCTGTGCGTGTGTGTGCATGTGTGTGCACACGCACGGTGCATAACATTAACAGGCAACTGGAGATGGAAAGATAGGTTTTAACCTATCTGTTCGCCCCTTTTCAATTACCGTTGGTCCCAGGGTGCCGCGGTCCGAAGGCTGTATTTGGGCTCAGTGGGGAAGACTGCCCTCATGGCTCAGTGATGTCTCCCATGGACAGTGGGGAGCGCCACGTGTGCCCCTCTGGAGAGGAGGGCATTGAGACTGGACGTGACGGACCAGTGGGGGTTTGCACGGTTCAGAAAGGTAGAAAGGGACTCCACCCTGTTGACATATTTTTCAGAAAGGCCCCTGTGCGGCTGTAAGTGGGGTGGGTGGAAGGGGGGGGGTGGAGGGGACGTCCCAGCAAAAAGCCCATGAGAGCCAGCAGGTGGAGAGCGGGGCTGGCCTGGGCAGTGCTGTGAGGGAGAGGGAGGGGTGGGGAACCGGGGCGTCTTGGAGAGGTTGGTTCCTCTATGAGGGTTTCAGGGGAGAGGTAGGGCCACCTGCTATAGGGATCAGCTTCTCCTGACGAGTCTACTGTTGACCCCTGCCGACTGTGAGCAAACCAAAGAGTCGGGCTGGAAACTTGGCAGCTGGGGCCGCAGGAGCCGCCCTGAGCCTGCCACCCATCCCGGGCTGCCTGGGCCCAGGAGCCTGCCCCGCCACGTCCCGAGATGGTCACTGGCGGCTGGCCACCCAGCGGGACCCGCTTCGCTGGTGCTTCTCTGGGCGGGGACTCCCTGACCAAGCTTTCGAGGTGCTGATTAGCCTTCACAGCGGCAACGATAACGATGATGATTCTCCCAACGTCAGCCGAGCCTTCAAAACGCACCTCGACTCTAAAACAGGCCAGGGGCTCCACTGCCATTACCTCCCACTCCGGGCGTCATAATTGCACCTGGGTGGTCACTGGGAGACTTCCCACTGGCCTCCTGCTTCACCTGGTTTCCGTCCCATCTGCTGTCCACACAACAGCCAGAGGGATCCCATTAAAACCGAAGTTTTGTGGTGTCACTCCTCTGGTTAAAATCCCCCAAAGGCTCCCATTTCATTCACAGTTGACGTCAAAGTCCTTACATAATCGGGCGCGGGGGTGGCTCAGTCCGTGGAGCATCCGACTTCCGCTCCGGTCATGATCTCACGGTTCATGAGTCTGAGCCCCGCGTCGGGCTCTGCGCCGCCAGCTCCGGGCCTGGAGCCCGCTTCGGATTCCAGGTCTCCCTCTCTCTCTGCCCCTCCCCCACTTGCATTCTGTCTCTCTCTCTCTGTCTTAAAAACAAATACACAGGGGTGCCTGGGTGGCTCAGTCGGTTGAGCGGCCGACTTCGGCTCAGGTCATGATCTTGCGGTCCGTGAGTTCGAGCCCCGCGTCGGGCTCTGTGCTGACAGCTCGGGGCCTGGAACGTGTTTCAGATTCTGTGTCTCCCTCTCTCTCTGACCCTCCCCCGTTCATGCTCTGTCTCTCTCTGTCTCAAAAATAAATAAACGTTAAAAAATATTAAAAAAAAAACAAAACAAATACACATTTCAAAAAAATCCTTACATAACCATCCCCTGGTGGCCCTCACCTCCCACTTACCTCTCTGACCTTATTTCCCATCATTCTTGATCACTCAGCTCTGATCACCCTGGCCTTCTAGATTTCCCACTAATGCTGTGAGTACCCATGCCCCAGGACCTTTGCACCGGCTGCTTTTCTGCCGGGAATGCTTTTCCAGATAATCACACAATTCCTTCCATTACCTCCTTCGGGTCTTCCCTCAAATGTCACCTTCTTATTGAGGCCTCCCTGAGCACCCCTCTAAAACTGATCCCCACCTCTACTCCTGACCCCTCCTAAATTTTTTTCTCCATAAGATAGAGCACCTCTATATACCCTATGTTTTACTTATTTATTAGTCTGACTCTCTCCTGAGGTGTGTGTTCCATGAGGGCAGGAACTTTCGTCCTCTTGAGGACTCTTGAGATCCCAGTACCAAAAACACCGTCTGGTACGTCTTACCAGCGCAATACGTCTTTGTTAGGCGAGTGAAAGACGGATGTCATTGACCGTCCCATGTCTGGGCCTGGGCTTCAGCCATCTTAGCACGTCTAGGGAGCCCGCACTATGAATTCTGATGTGCGTTTTCATTTTATTCAGTTGTGAGAAGTTCTCGTGGCCCGTCACCGAGTTCACTTGCCTCTTTTCAGTTCAGTCTGCCGATAATCTCTTCGCAAGAATTCTTCCTCTCTTTCTAGCACTTTCTAGAACTCCCAGTCAGCTCTTTTGTTTTTCAGGGGTTCCTTCTCTCTTCCTAAACTCCTTGCCTGTTTGTGCATATTGCCCACCTTTTCTTTTCTTTTTTTTTTTTAATTTTATTTTTTATTTCTTAAAATTTACATCCAAGTTAGTTAACATCTAGTGCCACCATGATTTCAGGAGTCGATTCCCCAGTGACTCTTACCCATTTAGCCCATCCCCCCTCCCACAACCCCTCCATTAACCCTGTTTGTTCTCCAGATTTATGAGTCTCTTCTGTTTTGTCCCCCTCCCTGTTTTTATATTATTTTTGTTTCCCTTCCCTTATGTTCATCTTTGTCTCTTAAAGTCCTCACGAGTGAAGTCACATGATTTTTGTCTTTCTCTGACTAATTTCATTTAGCATAATACCCTCCAGTTCCATCCACGTCATTGCAAATGGCAAGATTTCACTCTTTTTGATTGCCAAGTAATACTCCATTGTATAGATATACCACATCCTCTTTAGCCATTCATCCATCGATGGACATTTGGGCTCTTTCCATCCTTTGGCTGTTGTGGATAGTGCTGCTATAAACATGGGGGTGCATGTGTCCCTTCGAAACAGCACACCTGTATCCTATGGATAAATGCCTAGTAGTGCGATTGCTGGGTCGTAGGGTAGTTCTATTTTGAGTTTTTTGAGGAACTTCCACACTGTTTTCCAGAGTGGCTGCACCAGCTTGCATTCCCACCACCCTTTCTTTTAATTGTTTTTTTCTAATAGTTATTTTAAAGTCCTCATTTGCTAGTAGATGATCATTTATTGAGGACTGTGTGTCAGGCATCGGGCTAATGACTTTTATCTCTTCGACACGTTGATTCAGATGAGAAATTTGAGGTTTGACAGTAGGAGGTGATCTGCCCCAGGTCCCCTGGCCAGGACGTTACGGGCACTGGGGTTCCAACCCCAAACTGGCTGTAGAATTTTTGTTTTATCCAACCCTGTTAGCCTGACTTCAGTCAGGAGCTCCCAGAGATCTGGACTCCGCTCACCAATTTATCCACAAAGAAGGATCCAGGTGGCCGGTCCCCATGGCACCTCGGTGTGGCCAGGTCTCTGAAGAGTGGAGCCGGCTCGGATTCCAGCCCCTCTGTTCGGCCCTGCAGACCCCCACCATCTGGCCCCATCCACCTTTCCCTCCCATCCCCAAGGCTTCCCAGCAGGGTGCCAAGCTGGTCCCCTCTTCCGCCAGGATCACCACCAGCTTTTCTCAGCCTCCTCACCCCTCCCTAAACCTCCTTCTCTGTCTCTCTCATTCACTGATTCACTCGCTTAACATATATTTCACTCAGTGTAATTAACTCCGTAAAAGAGACAGGGTAGAGAATGGCAGCTTCTGGAGCCCGACAAGCAGGTCTGAATTCTGGGCTTTTACTTACCTGCTGCGTGATTGAAATAAGCACTTCATCCCTCCTGTCTCGCTTTCCTCATCTGTAAAGTGGGAACGACGGGAGGACCTGACCCCGAAACCTGCTGTGAGGGTTCAACCAGTCAGCCTAGGCATGAGTATAGACCAGGGCCTGGCACTCAGCCAGCTCTGGGCGTCAAAGATTGAACGCCGTGACACGGGGACTCAGAAGTGACTCAGACATGGCCCTACCCTCTGACGTCTCTCAATCGCGGGAGCGTCAGGCATGTAAACCCAAGCCTTGGGATCAGGGCTCGAGATGGTTCCAGCGCAAGCCCGTGGCAGCCCTGGGAGGGACCCCTCCTTTGCCCGCCTTTCTGGCCGCTCGGCCACTCGGACGGACAGACCGAGTCACTGGGCTGTGAAAAGTCCAGCTGGCCAGGCCATGGAGGAAGCCCCCTCCTGCCAGGCCTTCCCCCGGCTGCCACCCCAGCCATCACATTTGCTGTCGGAGGCCAGAGAGGAGACTAAGCCCTGCAAATGCGCGGCTGAGACCGAGGCTGTGCCCGCAGACAGACACACGGACGGGGAGCACGTTCCGACCAACAGACGTCTGCAGACCCAACGTAATGACAGCTGACGCATTGCTCTTAGCGTGATCACGGGGGCAAGACGAGGTTTCCCACACGCACTCACCCCCCGATGTGGGGGGCTAAGCAACCCCCCACTTAACTCCAGACCCCCGCCCAGGCTGCGTGACAGGTGTGCTCAGACGTGCCCTCAGAGCACACACATTGTATGCACCTGTGCCCGGCTCCCCACCCCACCCCCGCCCCACCCCGTCGACACACGCAGATGTGGAAACATCACACGGGTTCTTGCAAAAACCAGCCTCACCTTCCGCCGACTCTGCACAGGCTCCTCCCCTCTTTCCTCTGGAACAACAGCCCCAGGAGGGTGGGCTACACCCGCGTGGTGCCGGGGTGCCGGGACTGGCTCTCAACCCCTTCCACTTTCCTCCCCAGACTGTCAGGCCCTCTGTTGGTAAGAACCCCAACTTTACAGTCAAGCCCGGCATAGTACTTTCGGCTGCCCTCCTCCTTGTGAGGCAAGTGACTTCACTCGGCTGAGCCTCCCCTACCTACAGCACGCCCCCAGCCACAGTGGCCTCCTCCCTCGTGCTGCGTGCAGCACCCCAGGGACGCTCCTGCCTCAGGCCCTTTGCACTTGCCTTTGCCGGCACGGCTCCACATGGCTCTCTTCCGCACTCACCTCCTTCAGGCCTTTGTTTATATGTCACTGTCCCAGTGAGGGTCCTGGTGACCTCCCTACTTCAATTGCTACCCCTCCTCCCCATACCTCCCCTGCCCCGCCTGCCCGCCCTGTCACTCTCTTACATTTATACGTAGCATTAGTCCCCCACGGACAAGTTCTATTTACCAGTTTATTGCTTGTCTCGCCCCCTAAAGTGTAAGCCCCATGAAGGCGGGATTGTTTCTTCACTCTGGTGTCTCTGAGCGCAGAACAGTGCCTGGCATGGAGAATGAGATTCACTCTCAAATAGCGAATAGGTAGCCATACCTCCCCGCCCCCCCACTACAGGTGGTTGGCAGGGTAGGTGAGAGAATCACACGGGGATACTTACCACAACCTCAGACCTCTTTTTTAAAAAAAATCATACAGGTGGGAGCGCAGGGGTGGCTCAGTCGGTTGAGCGACCGACTTCGGCTCAGGTCACGATCTCGCGGTTGGTGAGTTCGAGCCCCGCGTTGGGCTCTGGGCTGAGGCTTGGAGCCTGGAGCCTGCTTTGGATTCTGTGTCTCCCTCTCTCTCTGCCCCTCCCCCGCTCATGCGCTGTCTCTCTCCATCTCAGAAATAAATAAACATTAAAAAAATAAATTAAAAAAATCACACAGATGCCACAGGACGGACCCTGTTCTCCACTGGAAGTCTCAGGCAGTACCTGGGGGTCCTGAGTAAACCACGAAAGATCCATGGCCCGCAGCCCCTTCCGCCCGCTCCCCTTGGCTCACCATTGTACACCTGGTGGGTATCCTTCCAGGCCTTTCCAGTATATTCACATCTGCACAGATATAACAAATACTGTACATCAGCGGGGTCCTCTTTCCTTCCTTCAAAAACGGTTTAGTGAGCACCTACTACGTACCAGATATTGTTCGAGGGCATATAAAAGTGAGATTCTGCCTTCCGGAGTTGACATTCTAGTAAAGGAGACAGCAGGTAAGTGTACAGGATTGCTTCGGGTGGCGATAGAAGTTACGAAGAGACACAAGTCCAGGTAAAGGGGGGAAGGAATGATAGGAGGTGGGGTTGGGGGCCATGAGTCCATGTGGTCGGGGAGCCCTGAGGAGCGGTCGTCTGACCTGAGAGTTGGTGGACGAGGAGAAGGCAGCCCTGTAGAAATCGGGGGCAGAGCCTTCCTGGCAGAAGGGACAGCGGTGCCAAGGCCCTGAGGCTGCCATGAAATCAGTGGGTGGGAAAAAGAGCAAGGTGGCCAATGGGGCTAGAGCGGAGTGAGGGGGGGTTGTGGTCAGAGAGGTTGGGGTGCAGAGCCCAGGGGAGGGGGTGCTGTGGGGGCCTCAGTGAGCAGGAGGTGTGATGAGAGCTGCAGGAAGGCACCCAGTAGAAGAAGAAAGGCTTGGGGTCTTCCTACGGGGATGTGCGTGCGTGGGAGCATGCGCCCGCGGGCTTTGGTTGGGATAAAATTAGCACGACGTGAAATTGGTCATCTTAACCATTTGCAAGCGTAAGGTCAGTGGCATTACGTATCAGTGTTGGGCCACCACCGCCGCCATCCGTTTCCGGAACTTTCCTCTTGAAAACCCAAAACTCGGTCCCCCAGAAACGCTAACGGCCCATTTCACCCCTCTCCCGGCCCCTGCCAGCCACCTTTCTGCTCCCCGTCTCTCTGGGTTGACTCCTCGGGGTGCCTCATGTAAGTGGAATCGTGCAGCGTTTGTCTTTTTGTGACTGGCTCATTTCACGGAGCCTGACGTCCTCAAGCGCCCTCCATGCTGTGGACTGTGTTGGGACGTCCTTCCTTTTAAAGGCTGAATAATACTCCCTTGGGCGTGTACCCCACATTTTCTCTAGTCGTTCGTCCATCCGTGGGCACTCAGGGTTGCTTCCGCCTCCTGGCTGTTGTGACTAACACTGCTGTGAACGTGGGGTGCAAATGTCTGTTCGAGTCCCCGCTCTCGGTTCTTTCGGGTTTATCCCCAGACGTGGCATATTGCTGGATCCTGTGGTCATTCTCTCACCTAGCATTCGACGAAGGGCATCCCGGGGCTTTGGGGGAGAGGGACCCCGGGGAAGGGCAGAGGCAGGGAGATCTGCAGGCTACTGTCCTCAGACCCATCTACACCGGAGGTCTACCTGTCCCCTTCACGATTCGGGGCACTTTGACTTTCATGCTTTCGCCTACCTCACCCCAGCCCCGGGAGTCAGGGGGACAAGGCTTCTGATCCCCTTTGAATGAATAAGGATGAGGTTCGGGGCAGGGGGGCGCTCCTCAGTCGGCTGCCTGAACCCCAGCCTGCCTTGGAGGTGACTGGGATGTGGGGCTGGACCACGTCACTGCGTATCTCCCTCTGGTTCCCCACTCCTGCCAAGCAGGGCTGGGCAGCTGGACAGCTCACGGCCGGAGAGGTTCTGCTCATCTGTGCCAAGACACTGATGGGCCTAAAATCCAACCCGGGGCATCCCGCGGCCCGGAAAGCAACCGGAGGCAGCGTCCTAATTAACTGCCTGCCACCTAGGAAATCCATTCTGTCACCCGAAGCTGAGGGGGCTCACCTCCGGGGACCACAGGCTGCCCCGCACCAAGGCTGGGGTGTCTCTGAACAGGTTTAGGAGCCCTGAAACCATGCACCCCTCTTCTGTGCCTTCTGAGGCCCCGTGACACCAGTCTGAGGGCACACCCCCAGCCACAGGCCACCGTAAGACATCTGCTGAGGAAAATGAATGACGGAAACCAGGATTCACTGAGTCCTGTGCACATGCCCAACCCCGTCCTGATATCCCAGGGATGAGGGTATAGTCGGGCCACCAGCAGAAGCTCCAGGGCGGGGGCAGGGGTGGGGTGGGGGGGGAACCTGCCCCAAGGCACACTGGGAGAAAGTGCTGCAGGCAGGCTGACCTGACTCTCAAGCTCTGTTTGCCTCTGTCCCGCCCACCTCCCCTTTGCACCCGAGGGCAGCAGGAGTTGGGACAGGAGCCACGGGAAGAAGTCCCTTCCAACCTGGCCCAGGGTCTGTCCTGCGTGAGGGCACAATTTCAGTGGCTTCCCTTCCAAGGGACAGTTTGTCCCTCCTCCCCTCTGTCTTTTTTTTTTTTTTTTTTTTTTTTTATTCACTTTTTGGCCGATGAAAGTTTAGGGGATAAAAGGAGGAAATTCTGCTTCCTTGGCCCAGGTCTCCCCGGGGCTAATGGGGACAGGGATCAGGCCTGACCTGGAGCTCTTGCCCTCCCCCACTGGCTCCCCTCCCCCCTATAAACATCCTTGTCCCTCCTCTCCCTCCCTCCTCTCCCTCTTCCCTTCCTTCCCTCTCTCCTTCCCTCTCCTCTTTTTGCCCTGTCTTACTTCACCACAGTCACATAAACCTCCTCGCTCTCCTCCACACAGGGATCATCCCAGGTATGATCTTTGCCTCAGGGCCTTTGCACAGGCTGTTCCCTCTGCCTGGAGCTCTCTAACCCCTGATTTCACTCTGGCACCTCCTTAAGATCTTTACCCAAATGTCACCTTCTCAGTGAGGCCTTTCTGCCCCTCCCTGGCCTCCCCACCCCTCCCTTCCCTGCTCTGTTTTCCTCCACGGCACACAGAGCCATTCTTTACCTGTTGATCTTTCGGTTACAATACAATTCTACAATACAATTTGTTTACTCGGTTACCTGATTACCTTTGTCTAGATCGTATACCCGGGAGGGCGGGGATTTCTGTTGTTGTGGGCTGCTGTGCCTCCAGTGCCTGTAACGGTGTGCTTGGCGCGGTGTAGGAGCTCAACAAAAATGCCCTGAAGGCACAAGTTCTCGGCCGTCTCTCCCCACCGCCATGGCCAGTATCCGATGACAGCCCACAGTCGCCTCTCCCCTGGATGCTGCCACTGCCTTCATTCTGGTCTTCTTATGTCGGGTGGTACCTACCCCATGCAGACACTTTCCTCCCAGCAGCCAAGGTGAACTTACTAAGAGGTAATTCTGACCAGCTCGTCTCCTGATGGAAGCCCTTGAGTGGGTCCCGTCTCACGCGTCACGAAACCCGCAGCCCATAATGTGGCCTGAGAGGGTCCTAGCTGATCTGGCCCCCAGTTGCCCTCAGACTCCTCGTTTGCCCCTCACCCTCCCCTGCAGTGTCCTACTTGGGGCTCCAGGAATGCCCTGCTCTGACCTCAAGGCCTTTGCACCCACTGCTCCTGCTGACTGGAAGGTCCTTCTCTCCATCCTTCCACGTCCAGCCCCATCCCATCCAACTCAGGCAAGTATTGCCTCCCCGGAGAAGCCTTCCCTGACCACCCTGATCTCTCTCTCGACCGACTCACTCTCCTTGGCTGAGTCTCACCATTCAAAACTGTTTGCTTTATGCCTTTGTTATCTCCCCAACTAGATCGCAAGCTCCTTGAGAGCAGACTCTTGTTAGCTTGCTTCTCAGAAGAGCTATCTGGCACATGGAAGGTGCCCGGCACATATTGGTAGAGTCGATGAAGGCCTCTAAGTTCGTGTAGGCATTTTTCTCATCACCTCTCCCCTGTCCTCATGAGCTGGGGATTATGAGGCCCATTTGACAGAAGACAAGACTGAGGTTCGGAGAGGTCAGGCAATGGACCTAGGTCACGCAGCTGGTGAGGGATGCATGTCTGTCTGTCCTTTTGTATGTTTATATGTGTCTCTGGGTGCTCAGGTGCCCTCTGTGTGCTTCTCTGGACACCCGAGCACCCCTCTGGATTTCTGCCTCTTTCCCAGTGGCTGCAGTGTGCATATCTCTCTTCGTGTGCGTGTGTGTCACGACTTTCAGAGTGGCTGTTCTTGTGTCTCTGTGTGTCCCTTAGCATGTGGGATAACCCCCTCCAGCCCTGTTGGCTCTCCATGCCTCCGCTCAGTGGCCCGTCTCATTTCCCAGGCAACCCCAGTCCCCTCCAGGACTTCAGGGGCCCCACGATCTCCCAGCTGCAAGATTCCTGAGCTCCTCGGCACCCAGGAGCCGGAGCAGAGCAGAGGAACCGGCAGGCACCGTGCACCCCCGGGGCCCCATAGACCCCAACCTTTGGATCCCCACCACCCCCCCAGGAGCAGCTCCGGACTTAAAATTGCCAATCCCAGATGGAGCTGCCTGGAGTCCGCACCAAGCTGGTTCCCATGGCAACGTGGAAGCCGCCAGGCCGTGCTCATAAAACAGGTCATAAAGCAGACAGATGGAGGAGAAGTGGGGGCTGCAGGGCTGAGAGATGGGCCCCTTCTTTCAGAAGCCTCCCCGTCCACGGGCCCAGAACTGTCTCTGCCCCCCACCTTGTGCCCCTGGGGAGAGCTCCCGTGTTTCCTGAGCCTCGGTTTTCTTCTCCATGAATGGGAGTGAATCTGTCCCATAGATCTGCCTCCGGGTACCATGTTGCCTGGGTTCAAGAAGGCTCCGGTGAGAGACCCAGGAGGACGAGAGCCCAGGATTCAGCTCTCTGAGCCTCAGTTTCGCCATCTGTGTAACAGAGACCTGAGGGGACACACGTAGTGAGGGAAAGAAGTGGCTCTGATAGAGTACTGTGCCTGCACCCAGCTCTCCCTGGAAGCTGTGTGACCTTGGGCAAGCGGCATGTCTCTGAGCCAAACTTGTTCACCTCTCAAAGGGAGACCAGAAAGTCATAGGGTTTTTGTGAGAATTCAGTCCAAGGTAGTAAGACATTTAGCACGGTGCTTAGTCCAAAGCCCGGCTGGGGCTATTAGTAATAATAACAGCTAATAGTAAAACAGGGGTATTGTGTGCCAGGCGCTTGTCCAAATGCGTTGCACGTAACAACTGACTTCATCCTCCCAAGTTACAGTTATTCCCATTTTCCAGATGAGGGCACCAAGGCCCAAGAGGCTAAGCCACCCGCTGCAAGTGGGGCAGCCCCCGGAGGAGAAGCTCCAGCTTAGATCCGGACTTCAGGCACTCTGGGCCCCAACTTTGTACTGCCTCTCGCCCCGGGGCTCCTCCCACCCCTCCCTGTGGCACCAGTGAAGAGGGAGGGAGGGCAGCGTGGGACTGCCCTGGTGTGCGCCACGCTGAGGGATCCGTGGGTGCGGGGCCTGGTCCTCCGGAAGGACCGAGGGAGGCCAGCTGCAAGGATCGTGGGGACTGTCCCCTTCCACGCCCCGTACTCACATTCCTCAGATGGAGAACTGGCGGCCCAGAAAGGGCTAGCGACTCGTGTGAAGTCACACAGCAAGGCAGCAGCTGCTATGGCTCTAACTCAAGCCCTCTTTCCCTGAAGCCAAGTACACTATCGACAAGTCCTCCTGCTGCCCCAATACCTTGGGCCACTGAGCCAAACTGAGGAGGGAACAAAACAATAGCAATAATTTTGCGCTACTAATCCCCACGGGCTGTGTGCCTAGGAGATACCGGGTGCGGGGCTGTGCCTTTTACACGTAGAAGGTAAAGCCCCAGAAGGTAGAAGGTGCACATTATTCTCATCATTCCCATTTTAAAGATGAGAAGACTGAGGATCAGAGAGGTAGTGGGATTTGCCCCGGGGTCACAGGGCTGGACAGCTGGAGAGCAGAGATGGGGTCTCCGACCTGCCGATCCCGGAGCCGTGCACCAGAGCCCAGATCCCCAGTCCTGGGAGCTTTCTGCCGTGTCACCCTTGGGGGTGCCCACGGAGGTGGCCTTGCACTGGCTGCAGCCAGGGCCCTGGGCGGACTCAATGCCAGCGGGAGCAGGTTGGGCAACCGGCATTTCCCTATTAGGTTTTTTTTAAAAAAAAAACAATTCACTTATTTATTCAATCATCCACTCGACAAACATTTACCAAGAGCCTGTTCTGTGCAGGCAATATTACAGGTGTCGTAGACACAGCAGTGAAAACAGGCGGGTCCTGGCCCCACGGACCTCGCGTCCGAGTGGGAAGAGGCAGACAATAAACAGAGAAACAATAAAGATGTGTGTCAGGTGGTGGTAAGTGCTATGGAGGGGAAAAAAAAAAGGGCGGGAGGAGGGGACAGCACACAATGGCGTCAGAGAGGCCTTCTCTCAGGTGGTGACATTTGGACAGGATCTAGAGGTGAGGGCACGAGAGCCGTGCGGGGACACCCAGAGAAGGGTGTACGGCCGAGGAAAGGGCTGGAGTCAAGACCCCGGGGTGGGAGCGAGTCTGGCAGGTCGGAGGGGCTGCTGCAGAGCCGGGGAGGGGAGGGTGTTGGGGGGGGCGGAGTGGGGTGGGGGGGCCGGAGGGGGGTCGGGCCTGGCCGGCAGCAGAGTGAGATGGGAATCGTCGGAGGTTCTGAGCAGAGGAGTAGAATAATCTGATTTCATTTTTAAGAGGCTCCTCTGGCTGCAGGGGTGAGGAGGTGCTGCAGGGGCGAGGGCAGAGGTGGCTGGAAAGTTATTACATCAAGTGCAGGACGGAGGAGGCTGGTGCCGTGGGGGTGGAGGAGGCGGTGAGCAAGGGACACCCTTAGACACGTGTTTTTTAATTGAAGTCTCGTCGACACACAACATTATGTGAGTTTCAGGTGTATGCGTCCTGATCCGACATTTATACACGTTACGAACCGCTCACCGTAAGACCACTTACCATCTGTCACCGCACGGCATTATGACACTATTATGGACTAGATTCCTTACGCTGCGCTTTACGTCCCCGTGATGTATTTATTTTACAACAAGAAGTTTTTAACCTCCTAATGAGAACTAAAGGTTCCGCCGCGGGCTTGGGTTTGGAGAACCCTGATCCAGGAGGACTCTGGGCCTTTTGTCTGCAGGAAGAATGCAGTTGCCAGTCACGGAGGCGGGGAAGGCTGCAAGCAACGCGGGGTTGTGCTGGGGCTTTGCGCACCTCCATCGGTTTCAGCCTCTCTCTATCCCAGTTATCGTCACACTTGAGCAAGCATCGGTCACCTGGGAGACGTGTGAAAACCCAGAGTGCTAGGCCCCACGGCCAAGGGTGTCTGTTCAGCGGGTGCGGGGCAAGGCCCAAGACTTAGAAGTGTGCACCAGTTCCCCGTGGGTGCTGATGCTGCTGATGCCAGGATTTCATCATGAGAACCACACGAGGGTTACAGCCAAGGAAACAGGCTCAGAGACCTGCCAAGTTCACATGGCTGGAAGGTGACCGGTCATCAAGCCCGCAATTGGGCCAAGACTTCTGGGGTCCTTGGCTGGCTTCCGGTCCCTGATGGGGAGAGAAGGGAGCTCCTGGGAGTCTACCCCCAAGACCCTCTTCACGCCCTCCCCACCCCAAGACCTAGCCTCCCTCCCACCCCACCCAAGACCTAGCTTCCCCGCCCAACACACATTCAATGTTGCATCCTAAGGAAAGGACCCGGCGATCCTCTGGTCTCACGGTTGTTGACCTCACAGGTGCCATGACAACGCGGGGGAGCAAGGCTGGGGCGCCATGTCTGTCTTCTCCAGTTTTTCCACTCCCTGCACTTGAACCCTCCTGGCTTAGCTGACCCCTGCACCCACGAGGAAGTCCAGCGAGGTTCGCTGCAAAACACGGCATCCTCGGCCCTCCCCTTCCGTACCGTCTGCCACGTTCGCTGGCCACAGTCATTAGGCGCGCGGCCCAGCATCGGCGTCCACCTCTCCTCGTGCAGGGCACGCGGAGGGATCGCGCTTTCCTGCCCCTGGAGTTGGGCGTGGCTGTGGGGCTTGAATTAGCCAGACATCCGCGGTGCGTGGAAGGGAAGCATGCGTCTTCCCAGTGGAAGCCTTGAGAGCGGTGACTACCTCTCATCCCCACCCCTGCCGGGGAGACTGGCCAGCTTGGGTACCTGACCGAGGACAATATGGAGGAGAAGCGCCGCCAGCTAGAGATGGACGTGCCACAGGGTAAGAAACGAACCTTTGTGTTTTCCAGCCAGGCGTTGGCAACCTTCTCGGCCAGATAATGAGTACTTAAGCTCCTCACAGCCACTCGACGCTGCCACTGGAGCCTCGGACAACGGGGGCGCAAACGAGTGCTTGTCGCTCTGCTCTGTCGAAACTGTGTCTCCAAAATCAAGTGGCCGGCTGGCGGGCCCAAAGTTGTTCACCTCGTCAGAAGCCTTGGGAATTGGGGGTTGTGTCTTTTTGCATCATGACCTAGCCGGACCGCCTACTCCACGTTCACGAGTGACCTCGCCGGTCTAGGCAGTGGGAGGTCAGTATGCATCGCTCACGCCGAGCGTACGGCAGTAAATAAGGATAATGCATCTACCTTTGGCTGGAGACCTTGTGGTTTTCCTCCTGGATCCCCTTCCCACCCTTCTCCCTGCTGTCTGTCCTGAGACGCTGGCCTTTTGGGAACGTGCCGATAACCTTGCCTGTTCTCCAGCATCCAGTTGGATCTGGCCCATGGGGAGCCCTGGCAGGTTATGGGAGGAAGGAGGGTAAGGTTGAACTATTTATTCCGCAGCTCCTCTCCCCCCCTCCAGCGTCACCTCATACTGTCCAACTGAAGACCACAGCCACTGTCAGAGAAGGAAGGGAGGTTTCATAAACTCTGATGTCTGTACAATGTCATGCGGTATCATAATTAGTGTTAGGAAAGAAGAGAGGGAGGAGGAAGGAAGGAATCCTCACGACAGCTTAAGGAAGGCAGGGCCATCAGCCTATTTGCCAGGGAGGGACTGAGGCTAAAGCTAGCTGGGGCTCTGATAGGGTCTGAGCCCTGGACAAACATCCAGGGCCCAGTGCAGACATCTCTGGTTCAGTCCCTTCCGGGGATACTGCTGGAAAAGGGTCCCTAAAAGCAAGATACAAGTCCTCAGCCAGGCCTAGTCTAAACAGTGGGCTTTGCTATGTGATCATGGACAAGTGACACGATGTCTCTGTGCCTCATCTAAAAATGGGGATAAAAATACCTGTCTCAGGGCGCCTGGCTGGCTCAGTCGGTGGAGCGTCCAACTTCGGCTCAGGTCATGATCTCGCGGTCTGTGAGTTCGAGCCCCGCATCGGACTCTGTGCTGACAGCTCGGAGCCTGGAGCCTGCTTCGGGTTTTGTGTCTCCCTCTGCCTCTGCTCACACTCTGTCTCTCTCCCAAAAATAAATACAGATTGAAAAAAAGTTGAAAAAAAACCCACCTATCTCATGGGGGATTAGAATGTGATGTTTGTTTGTTTAGAGAACGTGAGCAGGGGAGGGGCAGGGAGAGAGAGAGAGGGAGAGAGAGAATGAATCCCAAGCGGGCTCCACGCTGTCAGCACGCAGCCCGATGCGGGGCTCCAACTCACGAACCGTGAGCTCGAGGCCCGAGCCAAAATCCGGAGTTGGACACTGAGCCAGCCGAGCCACCCGTGTGCCCCCTATGGATGCGTTTTCACAGAGCACTTAACACAGCACCTGCCATCATGAGTGCCAAGGAATGGTAGCTTCCAATCAACAACCCTTGTCATTACCCGAGTCTTGTCTGTGCCCGCCTAACAAGGGCCAGGCTGCCCAGTAGTTAACTGCCTGGGCCCTGGAGCCTGCCTGCCTGGGTTCAGGTCCTGGTTCTACCAGTTCCCAGCTCTGTGGCCCTTGGTACCGCGTTTAAACTTCCTCATGTAGATGAGACCCCAAGTCGTGCCTGCCTCACGGCACCGCTAAGGATCGCATGAACCTTCATGCCAGCACTAGCCCATGACAGTTATCACTCTCTGCCCTTTGGCTGGGGGCCGGGCTCTTCAAGGCACCAGTGGGCTTGCTGGAATTACCCCTTGCCTGGGGACAGGAGCCCCGAGCACCTCGCTGTGTGACCTTGGACTATCACTGCTCTCCAAGTGCCTCAGCTCTCCCATCTGGGAAGTGGAGGGAGGTGCGGGTGGAGGGGGGGGGTGGCGGGTACCTCTGAAGTCCCTTGCTGCTTGTAACTAGTTGCACACCGGCCACTCTTCTGACCAGGCCCACGCTCCCCCTGCCCTCTGCATGGCCGAGAAGGTGGGGCATCCGGATGTGAGCAGAGTGGGGACCAGAGCCCTCGTCACCTACCAGGGCCGGTGCAAGAGTCACGATTTCACAAACAATACTCCTAATGACAAGCATCTTTGTACTATTGTTATCATTTAAGCGCTTCCAGAGGGGAGGAAGGCATCGTCTCTCGGGAGTGAGGTTTTCTGCCCTTTCTGGGCCCCCTCCTGTGCACCCTCCCCCCTCCCCCCACCCCCTGTGGTAGAGCCCAGCCGCTGGGAGCTCCGGCCCCCTTGACTCCCAAAGCTGGGAGATGCATTCTTCACGGGTGCTACTGAGGCTTTTTTTTTTTAACCACTGCGAGCTGACTAGTGCCCAAGATTGTCGGTCCCTCCTGCTCCGGTGGCAGCACAAGTGGCCAGGAGTATAGGGGTGTGAAGTGGGGAACCACCGGTACGGAGAGGAACCTGCCGCCTCCAGGAGCTGCCGGCATGTCTGAGGCCGCTGTGAGTCCCCGGAGCCTGGACCCAGCCATTGGGTCCACGTCCTGGCCCTGTCCCTCTGTCAGGGCTCCTGTCTTCTGAGCTGCAACCCCCTGTGACCGTCCACCCCCTTCTTACGCTCTCATACCTCTTGAACCTCAGCCTCCTTGCCGAGTCTCCACATCCTTTTCCAGATGTCATCCTGTCCCCTCTCCGAGGCCCTCTGTCTCCCTTTCTGGGCATCTGCCCTGCCCCCTCTTCCTCCCTCCCTCTTCCCATAGCAGACCCTTGGTCCGTGCTGGCCGGGTTGGCTGTGGGGGACTCAGCCCTGCTCTGGGAGTCAGGAATCCTAGCTCAAGACTCAGCTCAGCAGCTTGTAACTCTTAGGGGACTTTGTCCAGCTCTGGCCCCCATTTGGTTCTCAGTTTCTCTATCTTTACAATAAGAGGGTCAGACCAGATGAGTGAAAGGTCCCTTCCCAACTGGGCAGGGAGGTTTCCATAGAAACCCCAGACCCTGCCAACTGGGTGGGACCCAGGTACTCCAGCAACCTCTCTTCCACAGAGATGGACCCCCTCACCGGAGTTCACTTCCCCTAAACAGCAGGGGCGCTCAGCAGCTGTCTCTTTGGTGTATTTTTGGATTTGCCTTGCTGTTGCAAGAGTGGTCCCAACTTCCCCTTCCTAAAGGCAGCAGTGTCTGGTCCCAATGGGCCCTCCTTTGGTCTGGTTCCCACGATTTTTTCCATCTTGCACAATTCAAAACTTCTCCAGAGTGTGTGTGTCTTCTGACATTGGCCAAGTCCCCTCCCCATAGTTCCTCTAGCCGGTGAACTTGTCTCACTGAGGGCACACAACGCTGCCGCGCGAACTCGCTGGGGTAGGTTTTGGGGGCTCTCTGGGTCCAGGGCCGAGTGTGGTTTCTGTGGCAGCTGGGGAAATGTGCCACTCAGCTCTCGTGCTCCAGGGAGCACGTTTGACCGACAGCCCCAGCCATCTTGCCCCAGCTGAGCCCCCACTTCCCGTGGGCTACTCTCAGCCCTTGACTGTGCGTGATGGGGTGGGGGGTTCCAAGACAAGGCCATCCTGGAGAGACGCAGCATTCCCCCAACGCCGACTTTGGCTCAAGGACTCCCCATCAGCACGGTCGAGCCTTTCTTGGAACGGGGCTATGGTCTGGGACTCTCCGTATCCGATCGACCTTCTCCCCCACTTGCCACCCCCAAGTGCCAGACTTGCATCATTACGGCACAAGCCTCTCCCTGTTTTCTCCTGTTCTCGCTCTCTCTCAGAATCTCTTGCCTGTCGAATCCAATCTTGACACCTGCTTCTCGGGGGACCACGCTAACACAGCTATCAACTGGTTGGCCGTTGAAGTTATGTTGCTCCCAGCAAATGGTCACAGCCACAGCTAGTGTTTAATGAGCACATATCATGCATGGGCCAGGCCGTATCTCTCCACCAACCCCTGTTGCAACCATCCTGTTTTACCACGAGGAAACCGAAGCTCAGAGAAGGAAGTAACTTACTCAAAGCCACGATTGCAACATGACCGTAGTCTCCAGCAACATTTTTTGTTCATATCTGTCTCACCCTTTCTACCATAAGCTGGTGGGCACGGGCACCAAATCACTCTTTGTTAATCATTGCATGCCCCTCCTCGGAGCCCCACGTAGTCCCCGGCATGTAGAATGCTCTCGATAAATATTTGCCCAACGTACAGATGAATAAATGAGCAGCCAAAGAGCTGTGAACAATGGCCAAGTGGCTTATCCACATTGCAAAAAGGTTGTACTTAGACTGTAAAAAGAGGCTTTTGTTTGAAAGTCCTCAGCCCTGGGTAAGCGTGAAAGTGTGTATTTGAGTGTCTATAGGTATTAAAAGATATTTAGCTTCTCTTTTTCTTCTCTGTCACCCCTGCTCTCTCCAGACTTAGGAGGCAGAGTAGAGCGAGCATGGAATTAGTCAAATGTACATGTGGCTCTTGGCTTGGCCATCCACAACTTTCTGGGTTTCAGTTTGATCCATAAAATGGGGGTAGTAACATCTACTTCCTCCAGTGCCTGGCAGAGAGGGGATTGAGTGGGCACCCAGTGGGTCCTGTTCTCCCACCACCAGCTCCCGTTCGCCCACAGAGGTGGGGCAGAGTCAAGCTTGGGCTGAGGGGGAACGCTTGGTGGCTCCAGTGGCTGCGACATCAGTCCCCAGAGGGGATCAGGAAGCCCAGTGCTGGCAGCCTGGCTCCCTCCCCCCAAGCTGAGTGGTGGCATCCTGCCAGGCTTTTCCAAGCCTGCGGGCAAGTCTCTGGCCCCCGGCTGTCCCAGTTTCTGCCCACAGCCAGAAGGACCAAGCGTGAATCACTACATCAACACCAGGTTTCTGCAGCTGCCCTCGGGCCAGCCAGGCCTGACTGGATTAGTAACTGGATCACAGTCCCCGCCCCTGAGAGTGTCAGGGGCTCAGGAACTCAAAGCTGCCTGTCCCACACTTTGTAAATGGGGAAACTAGGGCCCCAAGAGCGGTGGGGGCTTCCCTAGGGACACACTGGTTCTCAGTGACAGAATAGGAATCAGAATCTACATTTGCTAGCTCCCACCTCAAGGGTTCATTCATTCATTCATTCATTGTCTGTGTCCTAGCTCTAAAAAATATATTTCACTTCTGTTCACTCTCCCCCCCCCCACCCCGGCCCCATCCCACAGGCCCAGCCCCTGGGAGCTCTCACCTGAATGGCTGCAGGAGACTCTATCATTTTTCACACAGCACCCAGAAGAGCGTTTTAGAAAATAAAAATTAGATCATGTTACCCACGTGCACACTCTTCCAGTTTCCTATCTCACTCAAAATAAAAGTCCAAGGCATCACTGAGGATCCACGAGCCCTATGGATCTGTACTCCTTGCCACTCTCCCACTCACATGCTTGGTTCTAATCATGTTGGCCTCCTCAGTGTATCTGGAAGATTCCAAACTGGTCCCACCTCAGAGCTTTCCTGTATGCTGTTCCCTCTGACTTGCACACTTGTCCCCCAGGGTCCCCATGGCTGGTTCCTTCCTTCTTCCCCATCTCAGGGCAAACATCCCCCCTCAGACAGCCCACCCCCACCCCCCCAGCCAACCTCTGCTCTGCCACCCTGCCTTATTTCCTCATAGCACATGGCTTTACCCAGTTACCCTGTTAGCTCATCTGCTTATTTGTTGATCAGAACAGTGGATGCTTCCTGAAAGCAGGGGTCTTATTCTCCATTGTGGCCCCAGTGCCTAAAGAATCTCTGGCATACAGTAGATGCTTAACAAATGTTTCTTGGATGGATGCATGTATGCATGCATGGATGGATGGATGGATGAATGGATGGATGCACGGATGGATGGATGGATGGATGGGTGCATGGATGGATGGATGGATGGATGGACAGATGGCTGGATGGCTGGATGGATGAATGGATGGATGAATGGATGGATGAATGGATGGATGAATGGATGGACAGATGGACTGACGGATGGATGGATGGATGGATGGATGCATGGATGGACAGATGGATGGATGGATGGATGCATGGACGGATGCATGGATGAATACATGCATGCATGCCTGGGTGCATGCATGGATGGATGGATGAATGCATGGATGCATGGGTGGATGCACGGATGCATGGGTGCATGGGTACATGGATGGAAAGACAGATGGATGGGACAGATGGATGGAAGCATGGATGGATGGATGCATGCATGCATGGATGCATGGATGGACAGATGGATGGATGGATGGATGGATGGATGAAAACTCCAAGCAATAGGGCTTGGTGGATGTGGATAGAGAAGGACTAATCTTGGGGGAAACTTACAAAAGAAAAAAAGTCTACGTATATTTCCTCACTTAATCCCACATCATCTGTGAGTAGTACCTTCCTCCATTCTCCTAGGCCTCCTCCTCAGCTCCTTGTGGCCCCTCTCTAATGTTTGCTCTCTCTTGCTACTGACTCACCCCTGTTTTCAGGAAAACTAATTCATGCTCAGGTGCAATTAGCAGAGCACTCACATTCAAAGGAAGTTTTCATTTTTAGCTGCCTTCAAAGGTTGAAGTCAAATAAATGAATAGCAAATGGTGGAATTTTTGCAACCAGTGAGGTTGCGGGACTGTCCTGACTCCCTGAGATCAGATTCAGTATGCAACTATGCCTCTGTCTCAGGTAAACGTTGGCTGCCCACCCCCAAGTCAGGCTCGACTGCATGGCCTTCTGGATTTTGCTGGTCTCTGTCACCTCACTCCCCTCCCTCGCCCACCACTTTCCCAAGATAAATCAACCAGGTCAGTCAACACGTTTCGATGAAAAAGAAACAAGTTAGTCTTTTGATTCGACAAAGTGGGCCTTTCTTGAGGCAGAGGGGCTGGGGCGGTCGGGAGCATGTGGAATAAGCGTTGCCGGGCCAAGACAAGGCCCCTTTTGTGTCCAGGGACAAAGATAGAGTGTCCCAGCAAGATGGGGCCAGGGCCTTTCCAACACCAGCTCCGGCAGCCGGGATTGGCTGGCCATCAGACAAGTCCACCCCGTGACTGGGCAGCCCAGGCTCCTAGCCACCAGCCACCCCCCACCCCTCCCTTTGGCAAACAATTGGGTGGGAGTGAAATAAATTATGAAGCCGGACCGTCTGCTCTGTCATGGCCACCTGGTACTCATGGAATTGGGAATTCTCATATCCTACAGACCTGGTACTCGAGGGATCAGCGGCCCTGGAGCTTCCACAACCTTTGGACATGAGCAGACTTCTTGGGTTTGGCTCCAGCTCGGCGACCTTGGGCAATTCACCCCACCTCTCTGTTCGCCCTCCGCAAAATGGCACAAGAGTAATTCACCCTCCAGCTATTGTGTAGATTCAATGCGATGGCATCTCTAAAGAATAAGGCACATGCCTGGCACAGAGAGGGCCCTCAGTCATTACGATGCACAGTATGTCATGGTTTATATATCACTTTACATCCATGACCTCATTCTATGCACAGACTGCCACCCCTCAACCCTCTCTAAGGAGGCAGGATAACCATTCCTATTGGCTGAAGAAGAAAGGGAGGCTTGAAGGAAATTTGGAGAATCTGAACCCCTGGGGAGTTGAGGTATTCTGAGAGGAGACCAGCAATGTTATGAGTGGCCCCGGCTGGCAGCTCGAGAGATGGTAACAGAATCGCCAAGAGAGAAATATCGCGAGAGCCAGAGACTAATGCTAGGTCACACCTCCAGGTCTTTGCACGTGCTGTGTCTCTGTAGGAAATGCCATGTCCTTTTTGAGGGGAAGGGGGACAGAGTAATGGTGCCCTGCCTTTAAGACTCCACTTAGCCTAGGGAAGCAGGAAATTCACTCTTCATTTCATACTGTTTCAAATGTTTGCTGTGTGGAAAAAATTTTTTAACGGAAACATCCGGTTGAATGTGTTCATTCAACAGATACTTACTGAGCACCTACTATTCATCAGACATGATGGGGTTGCTGTTTAAGACAACTTGGTCAGAGAGAGCTACTGGGGAGGTGACACTAGAGCGGGAGAGACCCAAAAAAAAGCGAGGGAATGAATCATGGGAAGCCTGAGGGAAGGGAGTGGCCAAGGTAAGACTCTAGCTGGACTGATGAATCCTTGGCCAAGCAAAAGTTCTAAAGCTATTGCTCTTACTGATGGGTAAGCTCCAGTAGCCTGATTCCCCAGGCCTGACAGAGTGAATGCTGTTTTGAGGTCCTGACTCTCTTCCTCTTCCTGACTGTGGTTTCTTGGCAGATTCTCTTACCCCTGGCCCTAGTAACCCTAGTAGAAGGTGGTAAGAATAGCCTGATCCAAATATTGGGATTGTCCTCATCTGTCCCAGTGTGCTCACAATGGGATCAAAACCAACTCTTCTTCCTTTTCCCTCACCTCCCCCCCACCCTGCCCAGCGCAGCCCAGCCCACAGAAGCATGGGGCCTAGGGGCGGGAGGGTAGGGAGAGATAGCCACCAGAGGCCAAGGAGCCCCACCCCATGTCTCAAGAAGTATCCTCCATGAGGCTCGAAAGCTGAGTCCATCTGATCTGGGTCTTGGGGGCCCCCAGAGCAGGGGAGTGCCCTGGCCTTTGTAGATCAGAGACAGGCTGGGCACGGCCAGATGTGGGGGGCCGCGAGCACTGATCGGCATGCCTGGGGCTCTTGTCACCTTATCCAGTGGAATTCAGAGGCTTAGAATCTCAGAGTCCTCGGTATTAGAGTAATAACTTAGAAAGTTATTCTAAAACGTTGCATTAGAATTGTGTTCAAATAATATAGAAATGTCATACCGTCTTAGCAGCTTAGATTAGAATGTTGTGTTACAATGTCTTATAATATTGTAGCAGGACGTTATGTAATGTTATGTGTTAGAGTACTGTGTTGCTTTGGAGCATTGATTAGAATGTGGGTTAGAACTGTCCTAAAATGTTGAATTAGAATATTAAGCTGTGTCAGAATGTTATATTTGAGTGTTCTGTTATAAGACTATATTAGAGTGTTACAATAAAATATTGTGTCTTACTGTTTCGTTAGCATGTTTTCTTAGGATGGCACGTTGAATCTTAAAATCCAAAGCCAGCTCGTGGAATTGTTGGGTGCTTAGATGGGGGGCAGAGTGATCCCTGGCCTGGGAATCTCAGGAGGCTGGATTAGGGCTCAGCTGCAACCTGACCCTTTCCCTGATTCTTTCTCTCTTGGGGCCTCAGTTTCCCCATTGTTAAGACAACGGCTGTTGAACAGTGTGTTCTCTAAAGCCTCCTTCACATTGAATGTTTATGGGGCTCTGAGTGTTGGAATCTTACCCTTTCCCTCCTCCCGGGCAGGAAGTGAGAATTCTGGTTAACAATGAGCTTGATCTTATCGGGAATAAATGACTTTCTGGGAGTAAACAGCTTCCTCACTGACAGGAAAAGTAAGAGAATCAAGTGACCAGGGTGAGAGAAACTCCCAGCAGCCAGAACGAAGGGCCTCCTGCCAACTGCTCACTGTCTTCCTGAAGGCACAGGCGTCCCATCCCTCCCCAATCCAAGGATGAAGCATGGTCCCTGTCCCCGCCCCCCTGAAACACTCCCCACTCCCCCAACGCCCAGCCCTCTCCAGACCCCACCACTGACCACAGTCCTGGGTTCCCCACCACTGACCGAAGGGAGGAACTGCTGAGTTCTGAGCCATCCCTCCCCCACCAGGCTTTGGCCAGACCTGCCTCATCTCACAGCTCTGCCCCTTCCCCCTGTGGGTCAGGCCCCTTTAGAAGTAGGCCTTAGACAAGTGATCTGAGCAAAAATATCCTGGCCAACCTTCACTGCTCCTTACTCCTGACAAGAGAAATCACAAGATATCAGGGTGACCTGGGAAAATCCATATGCTCACTCAGACTCTGTTCCGTACATTTCCAGGGTTTTCACACACCCCGTGACCCATGATCTAAGGCACTGAAGGGGTTAAGCACACGTCCCTCAGACCAGCTACTAGCTGCAAGTACTCTTGTACTAGAAGCCCCTTCCTCCTCTGAACGAACGTGTGTCCTCCCCTGCAAAGTGGGAGTGAGGGCTTAGAGTTTGTTGGGCCTGGTGGGCATGAACTTGAGATCACATCTGCAAAGCGTTGAGCTCAGTATCTATCAATGCACAAGTGTGCTGAGTTTGTTGAGATCTGGCCACACTCCACACCCTGGCCCTTGCCTCCAGTCTGGAGTCTGGGCCCCCACTTCTCCACATACTCCAGTTTGGAGAATAACATCCATACCCACGGTCATGCTGAGATGAAAGAGGGGATCCATAGGATAAAGGGAGCCAGGAGCCCTTGTGCCTAGAAGGCTTCTTCCCTAGGAAGTGAGCCTGATGGTTTTTGCTGAAACAAGTCTCTTGATACCTACAAGGTCATCTGAGAAAGCAGACCCGGCCTTGACACTTGGCGTCAAAAGGCTAGGCAAGGTTCTAGCCCCACATTCATTGGCTCACCTCTTCCTATCACATGGCTTTGTTTATCTAATCTGTAAAGTGAGGCTTAAAAAGGCACTTCTTTCCTGGGCCATCCTGGGGGTCAAATAAGGTGATATAACTCTTACATCTAGAAAAGACCATCAGTGGCCTTGTGTGGTGTGGGGATGGAGAGTACAGAATGTCTTGCAGAAACAGAGAAGAAAGGGAAGGGTGAAAGGAAAAGTGGGGAGGGAATGGAGCATTTAGAGAACTGGCCATGTTATGGGCAGTTCCTGGGGCAGTCCCCTGGGCAACTTGCAGAAAGAGCCTGTGTGAGCAGTCAGCAGACTTGAGTCTGAATACCAGGTCTGCCATTAGGTCACTGTATGACCTTCAGCTGGCCCCCTGCCCTCTCTGGGCCTCAATGTCTTCATAGGTACCATAAACCAGTCAGACTTGTTGAACTCCAATGGATTTCTTTCTGTGTGGCCACAAGTCCTTGGCTTCTGGCTTGGTTGGGGAGATTCTAAACACTTTCCTTTTCACCTTCACGATTGGCCATAAGCTGGGGGCGGGGGGAGGTGGGGGTGGGAGGAGGCAACTGGGAGAGCTGAGGACAACCAGTGGCCAACACCCCTGCCTGAGGGTTGGTAACAAATCCTAGATCCTACTTGGTCTGCTTTGCTGCTGATCATATGCAGGGAGCAGTGAGAATGGAAAGCAGTGCCTGGCACTGGAGTAAAGCAGTGAGAAACCCAGATCCAGTTCTTGCTTGCATGGAACTAACATTCAGGGCGAGTAACAGGCAACGCATTAGAGCCCTGCTGTTTGCTACATATATGTTTATTATTGTTATAGTCTCTTGTCGAGTCAACACTTTTATCGATATATAATGTCCTTCTTTGCCTCTTGTAACAGCATTTGGCCTAATGTCTATTTTGTCTGATATTAGTACAGCTGTCCCAGCCCTCTTTTGGTTACTATTTGAATTGCGTATCTTTTTCCATCCATTCATTTTGGACCCATTTGGGTTTTTGGATCCAATGTGAGTCTTTTGTAACAGCCTAGGATATATTTTTTTTATTAAAAATTTTTTTAATGCTTATTCATTTTTGAGAGAGAGACAGAGTGTGAGCGGGGGAGGAATAGAGAGAGAAAGAAACATAGAATCTGAAGAAGGTTCCAGGCTCCAAGCTGTCAGCACAGAGCCTGATGTGGGACTTGAACCCAAGAATGCAAGATCATGACCTGGCCAAAGTTGGATGCTCAACCTCCTGAGCCACCCAAGTGCCCCTGTTTTTTTAAATCCACTCTGTCTATTTATGCTCTTTGATTGGAGAGTTTAATCCATTTTTATTTAAAGTAATCACTGCAAAGGAAGAACTTACTTTTGTCATTTTATTGTTTTCTGTGTATGGTATAGCCTTTTTGTCCCTCATTTTCTCCATTATTTCCTTTTTTGTAATTGTATTTTTTTTGTAATGACACATTTCAATTCCCTTCTCATTTCCTTTTGTGTATATTCTATAGATATTTATGATATCTATAGAAATGCCTATAAAATATAAATCTGCTAATGGTTGTCATGGGGATTATGTAGAACATCCTGAAGTTATAACCATCTAATTGAGTTCATACCAACTTAATTTCAATTGCATACAAAAACTCTATTCCAATACAGCTATGGTACTGATGTCACAAATTACATGTTTATACATTACATACCCCCTCACAGAGATTTATAAGAATGTTTTATTTGTGTGTTTTTTAAACCTTGTAGAAAATTTTAAAAATGGAGTCACAAAAAAATAAAAATAAAAAATGGAGTCACAAACCAAAATTATAATAATATTTGCTTTATATTTGCCCAATTATTTACCTTTCCTAGAGGTCTTTACTTCTACAGCTTTGAGGTGTAGTATCTTTTTATTTCAACCTGAGGGACTCTCCTTAGCAAAACTTGTAGGGCAGGTCTCATGGTAGTGAACTCCCTCAACTTCTGTTGATCTTGAAATTTCTATTTATTTTTTATTTTTTAAAATGTTTATTTATTTCTGAGACAGAGACAGACAGGGCAGGAGTGAGGGAGGGGCAGAGAGAGAGGGACACACAGAATCTTAAGCAGGCTCCAGGCTCTGAGCTGTCAGCACAGAGCCCGACGCAGGGCTCAAACTCACAAACCGTGAGATCATGACCTGAGCTGATGTCGGTCGCTCAACCCACTGAGCCACCAGGCATCACTGATCTTGAAATATCTTAATTTCTACCTCATTTCTGAAGGACAACTTTGCTGAATATAGATTTTTTTTTCCTTTTTGATATAGAACTCTTAGTTGAAAGGTTTTTTGTTTGTTTGTTTGTTTTGTTTTTTAACACTACAAGTGTATCCCTTCGCTGCCTGCTGGCCTTCAAAATTTCTCCTAATAGGCTGATAACTGTATCTGAGGATCCCTTGCATGTGATGAGTCACTTCTCTCATGCTGCTTTCAAGATTTTGGCTTCTGTTTGGGCTTTTTACAGTTTGATTATAATGCACCTCGGTGTGGATCAGCGTATATTCTACTTGGGGGTTGGTTCAGCCTTTTGGATTTGCAGATACATATACTTCATTGAATTTAGGAGGTTTTGGCCATCATTTCTTCAAATAAACTCTCTGCCCCTTTTTTCTCCTCATCTTATGGGACTCTCATAATCCATATATTGCTCCTTTAATGGTATTCACAGTCTTTTAGCTCTGTTCACTTTTCTTCATTCTTTTTTTCTTCCTGCTCTTCAGACTCGATAATTTCTTTTTTTTTTTTTAACGTTTATTTATTTTTGAGACAGAGAGAGACAGAGCATGAACGGGGGAGGGTCAGAGAGAGAGGGAGACACAGAATCCAAAACAGGCTCCAGGCTCTGAGCGGTCAGCACAGAGCCCGACACGGGGCTCGAACTCACGGACCATGAGATCATGACCTGAGCCGAAGTCGGACGCTCAACCGACTGAGCCACCCAGGAGCCCCCAGACTCGATAATTTCAATTGTCTTGTCTTCTTCCTTCAGCTCAAATCCATTGCTCATCATCATAGGCAGCAAGATGGCGGACTAGGAGCTCCAAGCTCTCATCCCTCCCAAGGAAACATCAAAACAAAACAAAAATAAAAACTAGAAACTGCACTGAACTAATATAGGGGCCCTGGAAAACAGTCAGAGGCTCATAGTAACCAATCGAACATCCAATCAAAATGCCTGGCACAAGATCTTATGGGTGGGCACATACCATAGACCATCTACGGACCCAGGCATCTGTGGGTCTATGGTCTCCCTGCAGTTTTCATGAGCAATGGCTGCTGCTTCTTCCTGCCTGAGATCCAAGTTGGATGAAAAAGGTACCATCCCTCAGGAAGCACTCATCAGGTTAGAATGCTGCAAATAAGATCTGCTTCCCAAACTCTGATTTGAGGGAGGCAGTCGGGAACTAGATTGCTGCCTTGTCTAGCCCAAGAACACTGTTTTTCCAGGGAGGGGAGGGGACAAGGGCTAGAGTAACTACCACGAACCTTCTACGCTGTTTTGAGGGTGGCCTTTTCTTGACTGGATGGTCAGCTGGTTGCTGTAAACCTTTGACTCTTTTCCAGAGCATTTATATTGGTTCAGCCCAGTTTCTAGATTTTTGTGTTTGTTTTTGATGCTTCCGTGAGAGGGATGGGGGCTTAGAGCTTCCCAGTTTGCCATTTTGCTGACTCTGATGGACAATACACTAGAGACGGCCCAAATATCCAACTGCACAATACAGGGAAGTGAACTGCATTGCTAGAGTGAATGTGTGCAGGGCAGAAGCTACTATGGATCATTGGAATGAGGAAAAGCCTTGGGAAAGGGATGATTTTTGAACTGAAGAAGGGGAAGGAAGAATCCAAGAAAGGAACTAGGAAAAGAGCAAGGACAAAGGCCCCAAGGCAGGAAAGAACCTGGCTTGTCCCGGGCACTGTTAGAAGGCTAATGTGCCTGAAGCCCAGGGAGTCAGAGAAGACAGGGCCTGGGGGGCCAGGATGAGCAGTTTGGGCTTTACTCTAATTGTAATGGAAACCCATGGAGGGCTTTAAGAACTAGAAAGACTTTGTGCATTTGTTTAAAATGAGACAAGGCTGCTGTGCGGGTGAGGCCTAGAGTAGAAGCAGAGAGACCGGTGAGGAGGCTGGTGTAGACGCCCTGGTGAGAAATGAAGCTAGAGTCTGCAAATGAGGAGGCAGCCCTGGGCAGGAGTCACCATGGCAGCGTCCCTGAGGGCTTTCACAGGTGGACCTGGGAAGAGCCCCGGCCAAGCCAAACCCAGTCTGGTGCTGGAGCGAGAAGTGGAAGGGCACTGCTTTGGCTCCCGTGGGCTTCTTTTGAAGTTCTGGGCTCCACCTCTCCTAGCCATGCTTTTCTCTGGGGAAAAGAGGGCAAGCTGTGATGGCTGAGGGTGGCGGAGGTGGCAGTGAAAAGGTCCATGCTTTTCAAACAGGAACTTGACCATTGAGAAGATGGGGAAGCGAGGGCCCAAGGGAGGGGAATGTGGCTTTGGCCTCACGGTGAGTAGGTCTTCTTTAGTGGGGCTGAGTCAGGTACCACATGGCTCAGTTCCTGCTGGTACCGAGATGTCAGGATTCTCAGTGTGCCTGAGGTTAAGCACAAAGATTCCAGCGTTGGGCTGGCCTCGCCAGAGTCCTGATCCTCTGACTCACAGCGTGATGTTGCACAGGCTGCTGCCCCTCTCCAACCTCAGTTCCCTCGTGTGGACCACCGAGGTGACAAAAGTCCCCACAACACTGGGTCATCACGAACTATGTGAGATCACGTGTACGAAGCACTTAGTAGGTGTCTGTCGACACCAGCCACCTAGCACACAGTACTAAGTACTCAGTAATTGATCTTTGCAATGACAACAGTCATTATCAGCAGGGTAACAATTTTGAGGAACCCATCAGAACCACAGAATCCAGCTTGGTTTGGTTTGGGGAAACGTCTGAGCCCCAGAGTTCACCTGCCCTCAGGCCTCGCAGCCCATCTCAAGGTCAAAGTGAAATGTCGTGGGTCAAAGAGAAAGAAAAAGAAACTGCACGGAGAAGGGCAATGAGCGATTAGATCCGTGCCTCACAGATGGGTGCCATTGGAGACGAACTTTGAGGGGGGGTTGGAGCTACACATGTGAAGACCGCAGGGTAGCCTTCCGGGGGGGAGAGAGGAGACTCAGCCAAGGCTTGGACGTAGGAAAACGTTTCTTATTCCTTTGGGGTAGACACGAAAGAGAGGCTCATTTGGGCCACGCTGCAGTGAAAAGTTTGTGGTGGGAGCGTGAACATGAGGAAATCAAGTTGTTGGATCATCGCTAGACCACGGATGCAGAAGTGGGAGGGTTTGTCTGCACTCTGGACGTGGTGGGGGGCTGTGACTCTTCCTGGGGAAGAGAGGACTGTCCTTAGAGCTGAGCTTCAGGAAGGCCGCTCTGTCTGCCTGTACACAGGCCCACGGCCCTGACCCTTGCCCCGGGGCCAGGTCAGTGGTCTAGGCCAGGGATGCTGAGGCCCAAGCTTAGTCAATGGGAGTGTGGATGGAAGGAGACTCCAGAGGGAAGGGGTGGTCAACAGCCTTGTCAACCACCTAGAGGTGGCAGGGGTGAGGGAGGACCCAGGGAGGACTCCCAGCTTGCCAGCCCAGGACACCGGGTGGCTGAGAGGAAAGACAAGGACAGCAGAGATGCAGGAAGGAAGACAGTGGTGGCTCTGGGCCTGTGAGCCCTCTACCCCGGGGGCAGTTGGTTCTGTGGGTCTGGACTGCGGGGGGGGTCTCAGGATTTGGGGGCACAATTGTATTTGATGGTGGTTATACCTTGAGTTTGACTGGTTGGTTGAGGAACATGGGCAGAGGAGAGAAGGGTCAGGCAGGACGCTGGGCTGCCGCTGTCCCTTGGCCCACATGTGGCCCGTTGGGCCCTGGAACAAGCCTGTCGCTCTCCTCTGTGCCATCCCCCCTCTTCTCATCTTACACTTCCTTTCTGGCCCTCACTTAGCTGCGTCATTTTAGGGAACTTGGAAACCAGGCCTCGTGTCTTTAACTTACAAAATTATACACTCCAATGAGCCGGAAAGGGGCTTTTGGAATAATTCTATTGAAAATATGTGGGTTTTCGCCTTGAAATGATCTTCCTGAAATTATCCCCTTTCTCTCTTTATAAATATTAAAAAGAAGGAATCAGAGCTTAGTGCTTTAAATCCCTATTCAGGGACTTTCTTGTCTGCCTCTCAGGAAAGCAGCCAGTCATTTCCGAGGAAGAAAGGAAGGCTGGCTCAGTTTCCTTTTACGTGACCCTGCCCCAGATCCACCTTTCGGAGTATCCCTGACCAATCCCTCCTTGTCCCCTTACAGCGAAACTGGGCTTTACTGGAATATTACACGTCAGCGTGAAGGGTGTGAGAGAGAAGGCGCAGGCTCGGGAGGGGAGGGGAGAGGGGAGGAGAGGAGGAAGGCTGCAAAGATGGAGGCAGACAGAGACAGAGAGAAGAAGAGAGACAGAGACAGGGAGGGAGGGAGAGAAATCACTCTGGGGAGAAAGGGAGAGACATGTGTCCCCTACAGAGACAGGCTGGTGACAGAGACACGAGCTCGAGCGAAGGATCAGGGGGGACACAGAATACGGGGGCAGAAAGCAGCACACAGATGTAAGCGGGGTGGGGGACGGGGAAAGGAGACACGGGAGCGGGACACTGGCAGAGTTGGAGGAGGCCATGAGGCCAGACAGAGGCCCACAGAATGGAGTTGACACTGACTGACAGGTGGGGTAGGGAAGAACCATGGGAGAGAGACACAGGTGGATGGTGACACACGGCGGGGGGGGGGGCTGTGGGAACAAGGAGACCGGATGGGCCTGTGCCACCCTCAGGCTGAAGGCCAGCGTGTGCTGGGGACAAACGCGTGGCTCGTGTGCAGGATGGCATCTGATGGAGGGAAGTTCCTCGTCCCCAGCCCGGGCCCTCTGGCACCTGCCTCAGGCCCATGATTCCCGTTAAGCCCTGCTGACCTTTGACATCTGGGGGGAATGGGGGCAGAGGGCAGAGGTCAACAGAAGGACCTGAGTTCAAGCATCGGCTCTGCCAATCACCGCCACGTCACCCTGGGCACGTCATGCCGTCTATGGAACCTTGGTTTTCTCACCTGCATGGTGGGGGACGGTGATACCCAATCGCGGGGCTGTTGTGCCGCCCGCTGTGAGACACCCGCCCGTAAAGGCCTTGGCACAGCGCCCAGATCGCTACCCTCACAGGAACGGGGGTAGACGTCACCCATGGTGCAGTCTAGGGCTCAACTGCGATCCTTCTGTAGACCTCAGAACTCACCAGTCAGGGCTGACCCTGGGGACCTAGGTGTAAAACCCCTCCCCCACAGGCACCCCAAAAGGGGAAATCTGCGGAGGGAAGGGAACAGGAAGTTTTAGTGGCTGGGAGAGATTCTGAAAAGGCTTTCCCAGGCAGCCCTGGTGGGTACAAGAGGCAAGGGCAGTTGGATTCACCTAACTGGCCTCCACCTCCCTGAAAGGGGACACGGGAAGAAGGGGAGTGCCCTGGCCCACGGCTCCCTGTGTGACCTGGAGCCCCTCCAGGGCTTCGTCTGCCCGTCTGACCAAGGGTAGCAGACGACAGGTTCTGAGAGGGCCTTTGAGGCCCTGACCCTCAGGGTTCTAGGAGCCTGTCATTGTAAGCAGCCTGACCTGGGTGGGGTGGGGGTGGGGAGGGTGTTCCCGGCTCCCCCTCCCCCACAGACTGCAGCAGGAACCAAGGCCCCAGCGCCTTCTGAAGGCTCGGTCACAAAGCGCGGTGGTCGGTCACCGGTTACCACATAAGCCAAGCCCTTGATCTGCTGTGTTTGAGGAAACTCTTTGTTCCTTTCAAGCCTCTATTCTCTCAGCTGGGGCTGGTGCACAGACCGAAGCAGTGAGTTTGCTCTTTCTTCCTTTTCTTTTTGGATTTTTAAAAATAACCGGCTTGTGTGTGCAGGCAGCATTCCAGAATTGGGTTCCCAGGCTGGGGTTCAAGGCCAGGCACTCCAGCAGCCCCTCGCTCCCGGGAAGGCCTGGGCGGAGGGAAAGCCAAAGGGCCGGGTGAGGTGGCAGGGCATTCAACCTGTGCCCCAGAGAGACTCAGGTTCGGGAGCCAGCCCGGGAGGGCCCACACTGGTGCCCTCCCACCGGCTTCTGGACTTTAGTTTGTCGAGTGTAAGATAAGAGCCAGTCTTGGAGACAGCTGCCTCTCTCCCTTGCTGGGTCTGTGCCAGACATCGCTGATCGATCACCCTCCCCCACGGAGCTTGGATGAGCCCTGAGAATCCTTTTCAGCGCGGTGCTCTCTCTGGGTGTCTACCACCAATAGGATTTGGCTTGCAAACAGACCTACCTTCCATCCCGGGACATGGTTATCTCTGAGAGGCCAACACAAAGTAGGCACTCGATAAATATTTGTTGGATAAATAGACTTTCCTTTTCTTTTCTCTCTCTCTCTCTTTTTTTTTTTTTTTAAATCTTTACGGCACGTCAGCCACTATTTTCGAAGCACTTGCTAGGCTGTGAACAAAGCAGAGTTCCTGACCTCCATCCAACATGTGGGGGAGACAGACAATAAGCAAATAAGCAGAGAGAACTACATCGGATGTCAGGTGGTGAGCAGTGCGATGAAGAAATATGAAGCCGCGTAAAACAATGGAGAGTGACAGGGTGTGGGCGTAGGCGCTCCTCGTAGGTAAGGTCATCGGAGGAGGGCTTCTGGAGCGCGACACTGGAGCAGAGACCTCGGCAAGGCGAGAATCTCTGAGAGCCCATCCCTCTGAGGCTTTGAGGCTAAACTGGTTTGACACTAAGATACTAATCTGCGTTGTGTACGATTCTAGAATTCCACGACTCTAAGAACCTCTAACTAAAATTACACATTTCTACTGTTCTCGCCTCCCATGGAAATGATTCTAGAATTTTGTGATTCTGAAATGTTAGGATTCACTGAAGCATCTTTTTGCTTGAATAGACCAGGATTCATTGCCTACCCTCTCCCCGCTACCCCCAGGAAATGGAGCTGAAAATAGAAACCGTCAAAACAACAAGCCATTCCAGCTCTAAGTGCCATAGTAAACAAATGGTCCAATGTTGCTCTGATGGGTTAATTGCAGCAGTTCCAGACAAGCCCATTCATGAGGGATCATCAGTTGATGGAGAGGAGGAGTGAGCCCCTTGGGAGAAGGGGTGGCTTGTGGCCGGCCCTGGGGTGGGGCAGGTCTGTACCAGCGGCCAACGCTCTGGATGTCTCGCTCTGGCCCCTTTGGCTTTGGGGATCAAAATGGTGGACATTTTGATGAGGAGTGTAAAGAGAGGCCTCTCTGAGGGGGTAGCATTAAAGCCGCACCTGAGGACTGATAGGATGCCAGGTTCACAGCCGGGGGTGGGAGAACAGTCCCAGGTAGAGAGAACAGCAGATTCAAAGGGCGAGAGAGCTTGGCTGGTTCCCAAAGCAATTGGAGGACAGGAAAATGAGATGAGATCAGAAGGGCAGGAAGGGGCTGGATCCTACAGGGGTTTGTCGGCTAGGATTGGGAACGTGGAAGCTACTGGAAGGTTTTAAATGGTGAGTGATGTAATGTAATTCCATATTTAAAAGATCCTGGGTGCTCTAAGTACAGCGGACTATGGGGGGGTGGGGCACGAGTGGAAGCTGGAAGGCCAGTAAGAGACTGCGGTGTTTGTCCCCGGAAAGAGTGGCAGCGGCATGGATTTACATGGTAGCAGGTGGATCCATCTGTTCACCCATCCCTTCTTTCTGCCCTCCCTTCCTCATCCCTTCATCCATCCATTTATTAACCGAACACTTATTAAGTGTCTATGGAGAGCCAGGCACAATGCTGGGTTTATAAGGACGAATTAAACGTGGTTCCCGACCGCAAGGAGCTCACAGAACGGCAGGTCCCTGAGCCTGCAATGTAACGGTAATGAATGTCCCAGTGCAAAGTACCCCGCGGGCTCATGGGACGTGATTCACCGAGCCCGGGATGTTGGAAAAGGCCTCGTGGAGGACATGTCGGTGTTTGAGATGTTGGAAGGTCTGAGATGTTGGAGGGGCAGCTCGGGGAAGGGTGAGGAGGCAGCACGAGTGAGTGTCCTGCAAATATGTGGCTGTCCAGGTTGGTGGGATCAACGACCAGGTGCGTGGAGGGACACCACGGGAAAGGGGTTCTGGGCCAGCTTGGGGAGGGGTGGGGACACATGCCTGTGACTTCCTGCTCAGCTCCGCCTGCCCCTACCGGAGCGGAGTAATTTAATTAAGTACCAGCCCTTAAACAAGATGCAGCTGTTTAGCAGATGTTGCCTTTCACCCCAGATGGAGGCACATCTTGGCGACGGGCACAGCGTTTCCAGGGCGCCTAATTTGTAAGGCTGCGGAGAGGAAAGAAATTCAAGATGCGGCCGTTATTATTTAATGGCCATCGTTCATGACACACACACACACACACACACACACCCAGCACCACAGCCACATGGCCACCATTCCTGTTGGCTCGGAATAGAGACAGAGGCAGGCCCCGGGGAGGGTGATTTGCTGGTTCTCAGAGAACAAGAGAAGAAAAGCGGAGGAAAAGGTCACCAATCTGCAGAACCCCCAAGAACGTTTATACGAGTGGGAAGCAGCGACTTATCCCTCATTTTGCGCAAAAGGGGCACAATCGGTAACCACGATCTATTGAACTCTAACTCAGGAGCCAGGCGCTGTGCCAGGTGCTTACACGTACCTTGTCTCTGCCTCTCTAATCCTCCCAACAGCCACGCTCGGTCCTACCTCAGGGCCTTTGCCCTTGCTTTCTCCCCTGGCCAAGGAACAGTCTTCTTTCAGAGGCCCACAGGGCTAATTCCCCAAAGACCTTCAGGCCTCACAATAAATGTTGCCTCCCCATAGAGTCTTTCCCTGACCAGCCTACATAAAAGGCACCCTTCTCCATAAGTCTCCACCCCTTACCTTACTTGCTTGCTTTTCCTTTTCCTTCATTACCATATATATATATATATATATATATATATATATATATATATCTTGTGTCTGTTTCTCTCCTCTAGAGTTTAAATTTCCAAGGGCAAGGATTTTTGTCTGTTTTATTCCTTGCCAGCTCTCCAATATGCACAAGAATGCCTGACTCAAGACAGAATCCTATAAATATTTGTTCAATGGGTAGAGAAATGATCAATGGATCTCACCGAACATATAAAAAGATTGTCAGGGAGACAAAATTACTCTCCCAAGAGTTACACATCCGGCAAGGGGTGAGTTGGGATTTGAGTTTGGGTCTGTCCCTTTCCTAGGGACTTTTCCTTCTCCGTAGCACTTATCACCACTTATGTATTATTTCTGGGGCTGTGTTTGGTGTCTTTCTCCTCTCCCACCGGAATGGGGGCTCCAGTGAGAACAGAGTTCATGTGTTTTGCTCATAGTTGTCTCCCCAGCACCCAGACAGAGCTCCCCAGCACCCAGGAAGCAGCTCATAAATATACACTGAGCAACACTTTATTCTCACAAGCAATCCTGCAAAGTATGTTTCCTCTGTGCTATTTTACACATGGGGACATTGAGGCTCAACCAGAGAAGTGATTTGCCTTGCTTAAGGTCATTTGGCTAATGAATAGAGAGCTGGGATTTGAACCCAGGCCTCCTGAGCTCATTGGTCATGGAGAAGGGGACCCCCATTTAACGCTTGCTGGTTCGACCCACCCAAAGGCAACAGCTGCTTGGCCGAAAGCTCCACTCACAACCTACCAGGGAAGGCATTTCCCCCTCAAGGTCAGCAGTGTCAGGGCCGATGTGAAACTCACCCTTAATGCACAACTCCCCAGTTTCGTCCATTTAAGTGAAAACTTTGATGTTATTTTAACCCAAATCCCCCGTTGACTTCAATGGAAGCTTTGAATCCACGAGGAAGGTCAGACAGTGTTTTTGGAGGTAACATGGGCACCCAATGGAAATCATATTAGCATACTCATTATCATCAGGGCCCTTTGAATGTGTTTTTTAGCTGCTCCCTTAAAGTTGACTTGGTGACAATGGATCCTTTCTGTTCAGGAATCACTGGGCCAGAGTGGAGCTGTGGTCGGCTCCTGTGTGCTTTTCTGTGCTTTTCAAATGATGACAGTGAACCCATGTTGCATAAGGTAATGGAAAGAACGCCATCCACCAGGCACCCTGGTGGTGAATGAAGTACATTGTCTGGGTTTGAAAGAAATAACTCTTTAAGTCACTTGTGCTGGGACCCCAGGGATGGGCTCAGGTAACAAAAGGTGTTGCTAAACGGCCTTCCAAGAAAGCTGGCCCCTGTTAACGGGAGGCCCCTGGGCGCAGCAAAAAAAAAAAAAAAGAAAAAAAAAAGAAAAAGAAAATCAGGGATTGGCCTTGGTTGACAAGATGGTTGTTCAACTTGAGAAAATTCCAGAATTGCCTGGGGAGCATTTACTACACCCAGTGCCCAGCGCCCCCACATCAGACCATTTGGTTCCAAATCCTGGGAAGTGGGGAGACCAGAAGGCATCAAAGGTTTCTAAGTGTCCTCAGATGACTCCAGTAGGCCAAGCGGCAGCTAGTAAGTAGAGCTGAACTGATCTCTTGTCAAACCAGAAGGGAGGGGAAGAGAGAAGTTGTGGGTGGTGACAGTGGAGAGGGAAGGGCGATCGGAAGTCCTCTGGGGATGTGTCCGGGAAGAAGAGCTTCGGAGAAGACACCCTCGTTTTTGTTTCTGCTCTTAGGGAAATGTTCAAACTACGGAAAAGTGCAGAGAATCGTACGATGACCCCACTACCTGGTACCAGCCTCATCAATCCGCAACACGGAGTCCCTCCGGTGTGAGGGGGTTTAAGGTGTGTGCCGCAGGCTGGTGGGGCGCCCCAGCTTCCCTGGGAGCCTCCTGGAAAGCCCACGCTGCTCATCAGTGATTCCGTGACAGCAGATCCTTGGCTGGAACACAGAACTCCAGCGCCGAGTTCTTGGGCTGGAACGTGATTTGACAGGAGAGCCAACAGCTGGGACACAGCACTTTTGTATTAAGGCAAAAACAGTTATATTCAAAAAGAAATTGCTACGCATTTGTCCTAATCCCTCCTTGACTTGTCTCCTTGGTTCTCTTGTTTGGGGATAGGGCCTTGGGGCTTACCCCTAAAAGGATCAAGGAGGTGAGTGAGTAGCCTGGGAACACCCGGAGGGTGAAAGCTGGGCCAGGGTGTCTCCAGAAAGTCCTACTTTGTGTGCTCCTTTGTTCTTCCGACAAAGATTCACGGAGCACCTGCTTCATGCCACGGGTCGTGTTCTAAGTTGTGGGTTCACGCAGCTCACACAGTCGAGTGCAGGAGATGGATGGTCAACAGAAAGGACAACGGGCAGCAAGTCGGATTGTGACATGTAGCACTCGTGCTACAGAAAAAAAAAAAAATAAAGCAGGGAAGTGGATGAGGGCGGCTGGCACTCGTTAGTAAGATGCCCAGGGAAGGGCTCTCTGCCAAGGTGACCCAAAGAAGGTGAGGGAGGAGCCAAGAAGGAGGAGCATTCGAGGCAGAGGGAATGGCACATGCAAAGGCCCAGTGGTGGGAACATTCCTTCCAATAACAGTTAGCATGTTGTGTGGCTGGAGCAGAGGGAGAGTGGGGGACGGGGCTGGCAGGTGATGCCAGGGAGGCAGCCGTGGGAAACCGGTGAGGCCAGAGTGGCAGACCATGAAGGCCTGTAAAGACCTTTGTTTCTCCCAAGTGAGGGGGGAGTAATTGGTGGGTTTTGAGAAAAGGGATTGGAAGATCTGGCTTTTGTTTTCATGGGACCCCTCTGGCTGCTGAGCGCAGAACGATTATAGAAGGTGAGCATAGAAACTGGAGAAGGCTACTGTGTTCATCCCAAGGAACAGGGGACCGAGGCCCAGATCGGGGTGGTCAAGGTGAGCATGTCTCTGGAACCACAGAGGTGGTCGGTTTCTGGAAATGTTTGCCGGGTAGAGCCAACGGGATTTGTTGGCTGAAAGAATGTTGGAGTAGGAGACCAGCAGGGGGGTCAGGATGACGCCAAGGTGTTTAATCTCAGCAACTAGACAGGGAGGTTTGACATTTCCTGAAATGGAAGTCCTGCAAGGAGGGATGCTTTGGGGAGGCATGGTGGGAAGTTGTGTTTGGAACAGGTTAAAATTGAGGTGCGTGGGCAACACAAAATGCATATGAACGTATGAACCTGGGGTGCAGGGGAGCGGCCTGCCCTGGCGTCCCGCCACCCAGATGGTGTGTGATAGCCTGATCATAGGCAGGGGAGTGGACCAAGCACAGACCTGGGCCTCTCGTGAGCCAGGCACCGGGCCAGGCTGTGTCTTCTGGCCTCCTCAGGCCAGAGTCATGCCTGAGGCTTACACGGAGGCGGTTACTGCCCCCTCTCCATTGGCCACTTCCCATTATTAGCATTTACCCTGAGGTTGAAGAGGAAGGCTGATCCAGCCTGATTTAGGATGAAAAGGGCTGAAACTCTCAAGCTAACTGGAGCCACGGGAGCTGTTGTCAAACTACGTGCAGGGATTGGAAGGCAGGAATTCTGAGCGCGCCTCGCAGAAGGTGGTTTAGCCGCCGGGAGACCATTCAGGACCCAGGGCTCAGGACCCAGGACAGAGGTCACTCTTGGCCTCCTAGGCAGCAGGTGTCTGCGGGCCTCCACCTCCCCTACCGTCTCCCCTCTTTCCTCCTCTCCCTGGAGGTTTGGGCTTCCTCATTAACCCTGCGCCTTCATACGGTCTTGGCACCATCCGACCTGGCCTGGTCTTCCAGCTTTTGTGCATTTGACCCAACTCTCTTCGACCCAAACCCCAACCGGCAGCCCGGATGGGTGCCGATTGGTTTGGTTAATGCTGATTGGTTTGGTCGAACCACCCTCAGCTGTGCTGGGTGGAGCTTTTGCCCCAGGCTATATCATTGGCTGTTGGTTAGCCTATCTCTTGGCAGCCTTTGGGTCAGGCGACTTCTCCTGCTCCAATCGGCTGTTGGGGCACTTACGGAAGTGGATACGGACTCTAAGAGCCACCGTGGCAATGGCGATAGTAATAACAGCCTCGTGAGGTATTGATCACGGTGGACTCTGGATCAGGCAGTTTGGGTTCAGGTTCAAACCCTGCCCCTACCACTTACGGTGACCTTGGGCAGCTTTCAACCTAACCGTGTCCCCATCTCCTCCTCTTTAAGTGGAGAATAATAATGTTAACTACGTCTTAGGGTTACGGTGAGGACTACTAAACTAGGCAATGAAACATCTACAGGACATATTTAATTAGGGTTGCATTCAAAAATGTAATTAAAAATGTAATCACCGTTATCATTACTACTGGTCGGACAGTTCTTCTGCCCTTAAGTGTTTTAAAGGCACGTTCTCACTCAATTCTTCACAAAAATGCCAATGCAACAGGCTGTGTTTTTAATCCCACCTGACGGACGTGAAAATGGAGGTACAAAGGAGTTATGTGAGTTGTCCAAGGGTCCCTCAGCTAGTGAGGGGTAGAGCCGGGTTTATAACCCAGGTTTGACTGGCCTTTGACTCAGAACCATTGCTCTGAATCATCATGTCTCCTGACGGGTGCATCTATGTGTAACTGCCCACTGTGGCCCACTTCTTCCGTGAGGCTGCGGGTAGGACCCCCCCCAGAAGGGGCAGCACTCTGCCTGAAACTGCCCCCAGCCCCACCCCAGCTCTCCCTGCCCTCCAAAGAGACAATGCAATCTGCTGAAGTGCGTTCTGCACAGGTCACCAGCTCTGATCTGCAAAGGCCGTTCCTATCCCTTGTCCTGTGTGGTCCTTAATGCCTGAGTAAGTCAGCAGAGCAGGGATTATTCCTCCCATTTAACGGATGCAAAGACTGAGACTCACCAAAAGGGAATCAGGATTTGAACCCAGGTTTGTCCCTTTCCCTTCCTCTATCCTCCCCACGCCCTGCAGGGCAAAACTGAAGCGAATTTGGGAGCCACTGGATGTTCTGGAACTGGGTAAAATTAAGGCAAGAAGAAACTGGGATTAGAGCTGGAAGGCGCCTCCTTGCACTGGGCCCACAGAGGCCAGGAGGTCACTGGGCCTGTATCCTGACCACTGCTTAGCAATGTAGCCAGTTCTACAGTCTCCTACTCATACCCATGGTCCAGAGTTCATTCAGGGTATAAAGAAAGTGGAATGACATGAATTTCTGGTGGCAGCTTAGTTTAATGAAATATGCCCACTACCCCGGCCAAAGGATCGCAGGAAGGAGGGGGCATCTGCAGGCTCACGGCTTATGTTCACCTCTTCTGGCACTTACATTCCAAGCATGGGCCTTGTCCGTGCTCCAGGGTAATTTCCAATAAATTTCCAATAAATTTCCAATAAATGATCCCGGGCTGCACATGTGTGGGTGCCTCAGCACATCCCTGGAATCTGACAGACGAGGATATGAATCTCCACCTTGCACCTACTCACTGTGTGGCCTGGGGCAAGCCACTTAACCTCTCGGGGCTTCTCTTTCCTCATATATGATCCTTTCTCATTGGGTTACTGTGAGGACAGAGTAAGATATATTCATATGGTGCTTGTTAGTGCCTACGCGTTTATTGTTATTTTAGGCATTAAAATCCCCTGGTCCCCCCCACAAAAAACTTCAGAACTTGCTGTTGGCATGGGAATGATTAAAAGATTTACCTTTTAGGAACATAAAAAAAAATAATTAAGAAGGAAAGGTTATTATTTTGGTGACAGCGTGGAGGATGTCGCAGGAAGGATAAGAATGGAATTGAAACATGTCCTCTAAGTATGTGTTTGGCTACTGGTAGCAAAAAAAAATCCAACAGTGCGACAGATTTCTAGTTTTTCCTCAATATCCACTCTCTCCTTTTGTCAACAGAATCCCTAATTTCAGCAGGACATGTGGCAGCCCAGAATGAAGATCACACTTCCCTGCTTTCTTTCCGAATCCTAGGTATGTCCATGTGAGTTCTTACCAGTGAGAGATGTTTTGTGTGGCTTCTAGAAAATGTCTTAAAAAGGAGAATAGATATCTCACTCCTCTCTTTCTCTTTGCTGGCTGGAATTTGAAATGTGACGACTGGCTCTCAAACAGTCATGCTGGACTATGTGATGAATTAAAGATGGCTACTGATTCTTTGGTCCTTCTCCCTTCAAGAGGAAGAGTTTGTTTGGACTTCCTCTCCGCTTAAATCTGGGCTGGCCTGTGACTTATTGGACCAATAGAATACAGTGGAAATGATGCTCTGCCAATTCCGGACTTTGTCCTTAAGGCAACTGGCAGATTCTGCCATGGTCTCTTGGATCCATGGCTGCCAAGGAAAAGGTCAAACCACTCTGCTGGAGAGACCCCCCCTGGAGAAGCCCTAAGACCTTACGGAAAGGAATTAGGGACCCAGCTGAGCTCAGCACTGCAGTCTTCCCAAACCATCTTGATCCTCCAGATGAAACCAATCATCAGCTGAACGCGGCCAAGTGACTAGTCAACGCCCATGGATCAGAAGGACCGCCCAGCTGAGTCCTGGCCGAATTTCAGGCCCGCAAAACTGTAGAAAATAATAAACATGATTATTGTTTGGGGAGTGTCTGTTGGGTACCAATACGTAACCAGAACAGACCATGAGATAGAAGGTATTTGTTGAGGATGCTGTAACAATTACACCATCTGGAGGCCTGGCCGCCTCCGGATATTTTGTCCTACACGAAAAGTAGACTCTGTTTGTTTAAGCTTTGATGATACCTTGGGTCGTGGCTCATGGCCTCAGTTTCCCCACGATTATTCATTGGAGCATTAACGCCTGCCCTGTTACCTCCTTTTGCATGTAATACAAACAGTGCATATCCAAAAAGACCATGGGGCGTGCCCAAGTCGTTATGATACATTTCATGTGTCCGTAATCGGATACGAACTTGTCAGGGGGCCAACTGCGATGGGTTTTGGAATCAGATATGTTGGGACTGGAAGCTCAACTCTGCTACTTTCTAATGTGAAAAATCGGACCAGCCACTGAATCTCTGTGAGCTTTGTTTCCTCATCAATAAAAAACAGACGATGCCTACTTCCCTTGTAGAGTCTGTGTGAGGATTAAATTAAATGAGATTAATCCATCTGGCTGATAAACGCTGAATATCTCCTATGTGCTAGTCCAGACCCACTCCTGATATTGGTGGGGTCTGGGCTCCCCCCCATCCCCCCAAATCTAAATGTTTAAACATTATACATCAAACTAATATATTGTTTTTAACATGTTCTATCCTTCTCCTCGATGAATGTAAGTAACCTCACAACAACCTGGAAGGCCAGGTTCAGTTTAGAAACCTCAGACCCCCCAGACGTGCAGAATGGTGGCAGTGGGGAGGGCTGGCCCCTTCCCTTGTAATCCCCAGCCCCAGGCCACTCTGTGCAGACCCCACATGCATGTGTGTAGACACCCCATGCCTTTACAAGCTCCCTCCACCCCCATGCTCCACACTGCCCTTTGCCTACCCCCCAGGCCTAGTGTTCTGCCTCCAGAGAACATACCAGCAAGAGGCTTGCACAGGCCCTGGAAGCCAGCTTGGAACCTTTGGATTTCAGGAATCCTGGGAACCCAGAGTATGTCTAGAAAAGAGATAAAGGCTTGGGTGGCTATCTCCCCTTGGCCCTGGGGGGGGGGGGGTCATACACAGCTGGAGGAGGGCCAGAGAGAGGCCCTTTAATGCGTGAGGACAAGGGTAGGGTCCCCCTTGCCTGGATCTAAGGGCCAGGTCAGGCCTATGCTGGTGGGGCTCATCAGCAAATGAAACTGGTAACAAGCCACCTGACCCGTTCCTTCAGTCTGGGCCTCAGTGTCACCTTGTCTATAAAATGAGGACTTAGCTGATCTGATACCTTGGTCGGAGACCAAGGGCTGGTGAATGTCACCAGCAATCTCTTAGAGGCCAGGAGATCAGAAGGCTAGGGGACGGGTTGAAGAGCTAAGCGACCAACTTACGCTCTCCGTCCTCCCTGTGGGAAGAGCCCTCCTCTAGCCTCAGCACTCTCTTTCTGAAGTCATCATCCCTCCTCGCACAGCCACAGTGCGAGTGATTACGTGGCCACACTTGGAGCCCAGCTGTCACCTGCAGTCCGAATCTGGTCTCCACCACGTACTGGACGCTCGAGGAAATGGGGAAATCGTTCAACTGCTTCAACTTCTCATTTCCCTCCAACAGGCGATTCAGCCTCCATTTTCCCATCTGTGAAAGGGGGTCATGCTCTCCCTCAGGTTTGCTGTGAGCTTGGGGCCGACACAGACACGACAGCATTCAGAAGGGAGCCTGGCACAGGCTGTACACTTACCTGTGCTTCTATTATGTTACCACTTGGTGTTATTTCAAATGATCTTGTCTGTTTTCTCCTTTACTTGTTTACGGTCTTGGAAACACAGACGACCCACAGGCAGCCTTGTCTGCCCCGCTCCCCGCCGCCTCCCGCGCGCGCGGCGCTTGCAAAGACCGAATTCCAGCCGGCGGCTGGGCCCTGATGCACGCCACCTCCCGGTGCAGAGGGGGAAACTGAGGCAGGGGTGTAGCGCCTGGGAGCGAAGGGCCGCAGGGACCAGCCCCGCTGCCCGCCGCCCGCCGGGCGGACACAGAGACGCGCTCTGAGCGCGGGTTGCCGCAGCGCGGCGTTTCTGTTCCTGGCGCGTGTGTTTCAAGACGCGACCCAAGCGACCGAGGAAAAGAGGTCTCCGTCCCGGTGCGCGAACAAAGGCCTGTGCACGCAAACAAGAACCGCGCGCTTGCTGAAGGGCCTGGTTTGCGGAGTGCAGCGTGCGCCCCGGCCCCCCGCAGCCGCGCGCCCTCCTCGGGCCCGCTGGGGGCGGCGGGGCCGCGGGCGCCGCTGGCGGGGAGCAAGCCGCGGCCGGCTCATCTAGGCTATTCTCGGGGAGGGGGGGAGGGGGGAGGGCTGAGACGCAGGGCGCCTCCCGCTCCTCGCCTGTCCCAAGGGGGCGCGAAGGTCACACGCCCCATCTCCAGGGGAAAGCACCTCCCTGAGGGGTGCGCGCCGGGCACGCAGACGGGACTCGAGAACGCGGTCTCGTGCCCCTTTCCAACGCTCTTTCGCGGCCACCTCTCCGGTGCAATCCCTCTCGGCGGCCCGCGGAGGCAGGATAAGTTAAGCGGTAAGAGCTGGGAGTCAGGAGCCAGGGAAATCTGGATTCGAACCCAGCTCGCCACTTGCCAGGTGTGCAGCCAGGTGCAAGTTGCTCTGCCCCCTGAAGCCACAGCTTCTGTAAAATGGGGATAAGACAGCCCAGAAGGTCCTTAGGTCAAGGGCACAAATGAACCCCTTCATTCGTCCTTACAGCCACGTCTTCAGTTTACAGAGGTGGAGCAGGTTCAAGGTTGAAAGGGGCTTTTTCAGGGGCGCGCGGGGGGCGGGGGGGGTCAATGGCAAACCCTCCAGATCTCCTGAGTGTAAGGATTGTTGGTCTCGGCAGCCTGAAGGGCGAGTTCTCCGGCAGGTTTTATACAGCTGGGTGCAGGTGGAGGGCAAGGTCATCTCCCTCCACTCCCCCCCTGCCTCTCGGCCGCGCACCCTCAACCCTGCCCCCCAACCCCTACAGAGGCACAGGCTTCCCCTGGGGACGCTATGGGAACTGGCTGGATGATCCAGTGCCTGGAGGGGGTTTGGGGATGAGTTTTGGTCCCAGATCGAAACCATTTATTTTTTCTATCGTTATTGTTGATATTATTATATTTCATACGTAAAGCCCGAGCCCTTTCGGGAGGAGCCAGCCAGCCTGCTATGCTACTCGGGCCGACCTCCACCTCTCCGCAGTTCCTGCCCGGGAAGGTAGCCTCCTGCTGCCCCCTAGTGGCAGGCGCGGTCGTGGCGGCCTGGCCGGGCTCGCAAACAAGGGAACCGCAGAAACAGGCTTCCCTTAGCGCGTGGTGGAGGCTGTCCGCGGGGAGGGCGGGAGAAAATGCAGCCTGGCTCCCCCGCTGCTCTTTGTAACCCCGCGGATCTGGGGAATCTTGCGAGTGGAGAATAACAGGCCGAAATGGAAAGGCACGGGAGGTTGTTGGGGTTTTTTTCTTTCATTCTGCTTTTATTTATTTTTGAATAGACAACACGTTTCCACGTCTCAAAAGACAAAAAAAGATCGTAGAGTGAAAAGGGAGTGTCCCTTCCACGGCTGTTCCCAGCAGCCAGTTCCCCTTCTGAGAGGCGGCGATTGTCACCCACCTTGTGTATATCCCCCAGCAGAAAGTCTGTGCAAATATAAATATTTCACAGGATGGGTAGCTGCCTCTCTATGCTCCTCGGCATCTCGAAGCTTCACTTAGAAGATGTATCATGGGATTTGTTCCATGGCGATTCGTACGGAGCGGCCTCATTCTTTTGAACAGCTGCATAATATTCCGTGGTACAGATCTCATAATTATTTGATCAGTTTTCCACGGATGAGCCTTTAGGTTGCTCGTAATCTTTTATAATCATATTGTTGCAACAAAATAACCTTGTACACACACCATTGTGCTCCAGTACGAATGCATCACTTAGCTATTAGCTGTATAATAAAAAGCTTTTCTTATGGTTCATATGAGTCACTTGTGGCCCTGCTGATCTGGGTAGGGCTGAGCTAATTTTGCCTTGTCTCTCTGTGGCTGGAGCAGAGGGCAGGTCTGCAGGTCGTTGTCTAGGAGGAAGGGACTCAATCACATATCTGGTGTTTGGTTGGCTCCTGGCTGGGCTACGAAGGGTGCTTGGGCAATGTCTCAGTCAATAGTGCAAGGCCTTTGAAACTCCATGACTGGTACCACATTCTGTCCCCATTCTTTCAGCCCAAGCAAGTCACAGGCTAGCCCAGATTCAATGGGGAGATAGAAACCAGCTTTCCAAGGGACGGGTGGCGGCAAAGTCACATTGCAAAAGGGATGATGCATGGGACGTGAACTGTTGCGGTCATCGAACAATATGTTTAAATAATGTTTCTAGGGGCGCCTGGGTGGCTCAGTCGGTTAAGCGTCCGACTTCAGCTCGGGTCACGATCTCACGGTTCGTGAATTCAAGCCCCGCGTCAGGCTCTGGGCTGATGGCTCAGAGCCTGGAGCCTGCTTCTGATTCTGTGTCTCCCTCTCTCTCTGTCCCTCCCCCATTCATGCTCTGTCTCTCTCTGTCTCAAAAATAAATAAACGTTAAAAAAAAATTAAATAATGTTTCTATTTTACAATAGTTAGATTTACAAAAAAGCTGCAAAGCTAATACAGGGAGTTCCTATATACCCCTGTACCCAGGTTCCCCCATTGCTAATATCTTATATCACCGTAGGACACTTGTCACCACTAAAGAACCAATCAGTGATGCATCACCGTTAGCTAAACTCCGTACTCTATTCAGATTTCATTAGTTCTTCCTGAATGTCTTGTTTCCATTCCAGGATCCCATCCAAAGTACCATATTACACTTAATCATCTTAGCTCCTTAGGTTTCTCTTGGCTGTGACCATTTGTCAGACTTGCCTTGGGTTGGAGTCTTTGACACTTTGGAGGAGTGCGGATCAGGTTTTTTGGGTCGACTGTCCCTCAGTTAGGGTTTGCCGGGTGTTTTTCTCATGATTAGATGGAGCTCTGGATTTGGGGGAAGAAGACCACAGAAGTGAAGTGTCTTTCTCACCACATTACCTCAAGGGAACACGTTACCAGTGTCACTTCTCACTAACGATGAACCGGCTAGGTAAGGTAGTGGCTGCAAGGTTTCTCCACCGGGATGTTACTCTTTTCTCCCTCTTTCCATATTGTTCCCTGTAAAGGGAAGTCACTGTGCATAGCCCACACTTAAGAGAGGAAGAGTTATTCCCCGCTTCCTTGAGGGGGCAGGGTCTACACAAGGTGTTCGGAACTCTACTGTTACTTGTTTATGTCATGTATCATATCAGCGTGGACTCATGGGTATTTCTTCTTTACTTTGCGTCATCTAACACTATGTTATATGTTTTGGTGCTCACATTTTTCCCGTTGGGGCTAGTAAGATGACTGGCCCCCGTGCCCTTGTGACATACCCTCATCATTTGTTTTTGGTTTTATTTTTATTTTTGAGCACTTGCTTACTTTCTGGCACTGTAACTACCTCCAAGTTCATCTCCTTTGTTTTCGGCCCCAGCCCTACAATCAGCCATTTCTCCACGGAGCCTGTTTCCTTTCACTGGAGAGTGGTATTGCAAATCAGGACCTTGGGGCGCCTGGGTGGCTCAGTCGGTGAAGCGTCCGACTTCGGCTCGGGTCATGGTCTCACAATTCGTGGGCTCGAGCCCCACATCGGGCTCTCTGCTGACAGCTCAGAGCCTGGACTCTGCTCTGGATTCTGTCTATCTGTCTCTCTCTCTTTCTGCCCCTCCCCCCTCACACTCTGTCTCTCAAAAATGAATAAACATTAAAAAAATTTCTTTTAAATCAAGGTCTGTACCCTGGGTGTGCTTGTTGTGACTGGAGTCCATTCTCAGGGGGTACTATGTGTAATACACACACACACACACACACGTATATACACATAACTATTTCTCTATCTGTTCATTAGCATCTATATTAAGCGAAACATGACTTCATGCTAATGCCTCCCACTCAACCCCATTCATAGCGTTCATCCTATCTCTCTCCTCTTGCTTATCTAGAATCCCCCACTTCAACAGCGAGACACCTGCTCCCACCATCTGGCGTCCTAATTTATTTAATTGGGCAATTCCAGCACACATGCATGGGAATTTCGGAATTCTCAGCCCGTGCTCCCATGAGAAATAACTTTACCAACTAGAGTACAGTGCTTATGGACGGACGGTTCTTTGGCCTCCAGTGTTGTCTCCAGATATTCCCAAAGTTATTTAGGTCGGCACACCTATTGCCCACATCACTCGGTGAGACTATGCCATACGTTTACGATACAGTTAAACTCTTTCTTCAAATCTGCCTGCATTACGATTCGCTTCGATTCTTGTTCGTAAAGGTCTCCGAGTCCTGACAAGTGGATAGTCACGTGCCCACTGCTACAGGGCCAGGCAGGATGGTTTCAGGGCTCTAGAATGGTGCTTCACCTAATCGGCTATCCCGCTCTCTTCAAACCTGCGGCAGCCACTGGTCTGTCTTTGCTCTCTATAGTTTCACCTTTTTGTTAATCATATAAATGGAATCAAACAGTGTATAGCTTTTGAGACGGGCTTCTTTCACTTAGCAAATACGCATTTAAGACGCATCCGTACTGTTGTACGGCTTAACAGCGGCTTCCTTTTGATCATTGAATAGTATTCTATCGTATGGATGTACCACTGTTGTCCATTCACCTATGAAAGGAACTCTTAGCCGCTTCCAGCTTTGTCGGGAATGTAAGGCTGCTATAAATATTTGTGTGCGGGCTTTTGTGTGAGCGTAGTATTTCTAATCAGCTGGGTAAATTTCTGAGTCATATGGTAAGTTGAGAAGTAGCTTTGTAAGAAACTGCCAAACTGTCTTCCAAAGTAACTGTGCCATTTTTCACTCCCAGCCGCAATGAGTAAGAGTTCCCGCTGCTTCGCATCTACATCTGCACTTGCTTTTGCCAGCTTGGGGGGGAGGGATTTGTCCATTTTAATAGGCGTGTAGTCGTTGTTTACATTTGCACTTTATTTTAATTTGCATTTCCCCGAAAATAAATGAGGCTGAAAATCTTTTTGTAGGCTTGTTTGCCACCTGTGTGTCTTCTTTGCTGAGGTGTCTGTTCATATCTTTTGCCCATTTTAAAATTGGGTTGTTTGTTTTCTTCCTCCTGGTGAGTTTTCGACGTTCTGTGCATATTCTGGATATGATCTTTTATCTGATACGTGATTTGTAAATATTTACTCCCATCCTGGGGCTGGGATCTTTTCATCCTCTTAACAGTACATTTTCCAAGGGCACCTGGGTGGCTCAGTCGGTTAAGCATCCAACTTCGGCTCAGGTCATGATCTTGCCGTTCATGAGTTTGAGCCCCACATAGGGCTCTCTGCTCTCAGCACAGAGCCTACTTCGGATCCTCTGTCTCCCTCTCTCTCTTTCCCTCCCCTGCTCTCTCTCTCTCCCTCTCTCTCAAAATAAATAAAAACATTTAAAAACAACAGTGCATTTTACAGAGCAAAGCCTTAACAGGTGTCCAACTTAGCAACTTTTTTCTCTCATGGATTGCATATTTGGTTTTGCATCTAAAAACTCACCACCAAACCCAGAGTCAAGCAGATTTTCTCCTGTTTTCTTCTAGACTTTTATTATTTTGTGTTTTGCCTTTAGGTCTGTGATCTGAGTTCACTTTAGTTACTTTTATGTAAAGTCTAAGGTCTACACGAAGGATCTTTTTCTTCTGCATATGGTTCCAGCAGCAGTCAAGAGACTATCTGTTCTCCATATAACTTCAATCTTCTAAAGTGTAGTTAAGACTTTTTTTCTGTGGCCTAACCTACGGAACCCTGGAGAATGTTTTTCCATTAGAATCTTTAACATTATAATCGCAGGTATTCTAAATTCCCTGTCTGATCATTCCAACATCAGTGTGATATCTGAGTCTGCTTCTGATGTCTGTTTTGTCTCCGAAGTCTGTATTTTTCCTTGCCTTTTGTTCCTTCCCCTGGGGGAGGCTGAACAACCAGATCTGGAGACGGGAAGATCATCCTGGATTGTCCAGGGTAAATGCAGTCACAGCCATCGTGTAATCACACAGAAGAGGAGAAGGCGATGGGACCATGGAGAAGACAAATAGACTCTCCACCGTAAGCCAGAGAATGGCGGCCGCCGCCAGATGCAAGGAAGCGCTTCTCCTCTAGAGCCCTCAGACGGTGGCAGTCCAGCTGCCATTTTAGCCCAGTGACACTGATTATGGATTTCTGGCCTCCAGGACAGCAAGGAAATAACATTTCTGTTTTTGTTATTTACTTATTTACTTATGAGGGAGAGAGATCCGGCACGAATGGGGTAGGGGGGGCAGAGGGAGAGAGACAGAGAATCTTAAACAGGCAGCACACTCAGCGCAGAGCCTGACTTGGGGCTTGATCGCACGACCCTGGGATCCCGTGTGACCCGAGCCTAAACCAAGAGTCGGCGCTCGTCAGCCTGATCCACCCAGGTGCCCCAAGTTCTGTTGTCTTAAACCACTGGGTTCGTGGTAATTTGTTACGGCAGCCTCGGGAAACTAACACAAGCCTGCCTTGTAAATTTTGGTTGAAAGCTGGACACGTTGTATAGGATGATAAATACTGAGGGCTGGCGCTAATCTTTCTAGGAGCTGAACTGCACTCAATACTTGTAGCTCTAGGCACAAGTATAGGTTTCAAGTTCCTCTGTGTCCTTGTTCTGTCTTTCTTTTTCATTTCTGGAGCTTCCCTGTGGTTTGCAGTCATTTCAGCCGTCATGCACTATTATGATTCTGGAGCCTTACAGGTGTGATGGTAAAGCTGGGGGGTGGGGGCATCCCTGACCTTCTAATGAAGTTTCAGGCTTTTAGTGGGTTCCTCTTATCTCAGGAGCATGGCCTTTGGGGAGTGTTTCTATTCCTCCTCCCGAGGTAGCGCTCCCCTCCCCCTGCTTCTGGTATCTTCTCTGGCTAAAACAGCCCAGCCTATTCACTCTGTTGTCTAGGGTATCCCCCACCCCCACCCCCACCCCCTTGAGTGAAACAGGAAGTCTGGAGAGGACTGAGGAGGCACAGAGTTCCTTTTGCCTTAGCTGTGGTAAAGTCTCTGAACTGCCTTCTGGCAAAGTCCTATCCACCAGAGCTGAGGAGGAAGGTCCCGGGAGGACTTTATCATGGCCTCTCTTTGCCTCTCCCCTCCAGAGCCACATGGAGAGCTCTCTCAGACCCTCCCCCATTGGAGCCTGGTGAGGTTCCTGGAGGAAAAGGCTGCAAAAGTAAGAGGTCTCCCCCACCGCCCATGACCAGGGTCCCTGGGGGCTTCTGTCTCTTATGCTGGTGCCCAAATCGCCTTCAGCAGTTGGAAGCCAGTCTTGGGTGCCGTATCTTTCTGGATGTGCCTGACTGCTCAGATTCTGGGGTCCCAGTGTGCCTTGCAACCTCAGTTCTCGGGTGGATTCAAGAGTAGTCATTGTTTTTCAGCTCACCTAGTTTTTGCTTATGGTTAAGACAGAAGCAATGGCTTCTCAGCACTTTACGTGTCAGGCTTGACACCAGAAGCCCCTGTTGTGGCCATTTTTTAAATCAATCTACCACTGCAAGTACGAAATTATTAAAGGGTCACAAAATCATAGGGCTATAATGTTGGGAATCATAAAGACATTGGCACATAGAGTTTTGCAACTGGGGAATCATAAACTCCAAGAATAAAAATTCCCCAGATTGAAAATCACCGTGGGCTCTCCACTGCTTACAGGGTGCTCGTGAAATGATCGTAAATGTGACATAAAATGCTTTTCAGTATGGCCCGCCCCATCCCTCCAGCCTCCTCTGTCACCACCCAAATCCTGTCCCCGCTGCCACTCCCCCCACAAGACGAACTCAATGTCACACTCAGGGGTCCAGCTTGTGCTTCTGAACTAAGTGAGATTCTCTGATGCGCCTGGAACTTTGCCTGCACCGTGGCGATCCCTCAACAGTCATTTGTTATTCTAATGAATGAATACAATTATAAAGCTCTTATCACAGCCCGTAGCTTGAGCAAGTATTGACAGTGGCCAGTCTCTACCGTGCACCTTGATTTGGACCTGCCGCTCTTTTAAGCACTTCCTTCACATATAGTGATTTATTCTATTTTCATAGCCTTACGTGGCAGGTACTCTCATTATTCCCCTTTTAAAGATGAGGCACAGAGACGTGAGCCACTTACCCCAGGTCACCCAGATGGTAAGTGCCAAAGCTGGGATTTGAACTCAGGGGAAGTGCGTCGATGGATTGTAACCAGCATGAAGCTTCTGCTATTGTGCTAATGCTAGATGTGTTACATACATACGGGATCTCTACTCTCATGATAACCTTCCATGAAAAGAATGGAGAACCAGAGAGGTTAAGTGGCTTGCCCAGGGTCACACAGCTAGTAAAAGCTGGAACTAAAGTTCAAACCGGGTCTGTTTCCTCTAAAATCCTACCCTTTCTTATTCTCAGCATGGCTCCTGGCTGTCTCTTGAGGGAAGGAAAGCCTTTGCCACCTTGCCAAGCCATCAGACTCCCACTCTTCCTTTGGGAGGTAGTTCAAGGGTCCCTTCTGCTGTGATGCTTTCCTGGACTCTCCCTCACCACCCCAGCCGCCCCAATCTGACCCTTCCTCCTCGAGCCCCCATACCCCTGACCTGTACCCACAGGTGGTCTTGGGGGAAAATCAGGGCTCTGCTGAGTGTCCTTGATTAATCCTTTGTGTGACCAACTTAGCTTTGATTTTTTTTTTCTCACCTGCAGAACAGGTGCTGAGAAAAGCACCCCCCTCATGGGTTTGGATGAAATATGCACACGCCTTGGCCAAATGCTTACTGAAGCGCAGTGTCATTATATACGACGCTGTATATAATGATCTGCTTAAATGTCTGTCTCCCTCACTTGACTTGAGGGCAGGGACTGATTCTGATCTATCTCTGTGCCTCCGGCACCCAGCGCGGTTACAAGAGCTGTTAAATAAATGTGAAGTAAATGAATGAAAAAGAAATAAATGAGTCTCAGAATTCTAGTCTCATAATTTCACACATAAAATCGAAGACCCTTGCCTCACATGACCGCAAAGCTGGGAGGTTCTTGGAGAAGAACTTTCTGAGGCTGTTGATCTTTCTGACTAGCATCCACCATTAGTAATGCACTTTATGTCGCTGTCCAGTGTGAACACACACACACACACACACACACACACGCCTAGACACACATACACACGCACAGAAAGTTTCATGAAACGGCGTTTTTCCTAACTATGTGGGATAAACCCAGACATTTCCTCTTGTCTTCTCTTACGTCGTCTCCTATCTTTTCCATTCTTTTATTTGATTAAAAAAAATTTTAATGTTTATTTATTTTTGAGAGAGAGAGAGAGAGCCAGGTAGGGGCAGAGAGAGAGGGAGACACAGAATCCGAAACAGGCTCCAGGCTCTGAGCTGTCAGCACAGAGTCCGAGGCAGGGCTCGAACCCACGGACTGCGAGATCATGATCTGAGCCGACACCAAGAGTGGGACGCTTACCCGGCTGAGCCACCCAGGCGCCCCTCGTCTCCTATCTTTTCCATTAAAAAAAAAAAACAAAAAAAAAAAACTACTGCTTTGGGTCCATTCAACTGATTTCATGTCCCAAGTTTGCATCGTGGCCCATGGTTTGAAAAGCCCTTTCCTCGTCCCACGGCTCTGCCAGAACCTCCCTCCAGCATCCGTGACATGCATCCAGCGCCCCTGGTGAAGGGAAGTCCCCCCCTCAGAAGGTAAGAGGTTTCACTATTGGACAGCAGCCTTCGATGTTAGAAAGCCCTTCTTTCTCCGAAGGTGAAATTCACCTCCCTGGAACTTCCCCGTTGGCTCCTGTGGGGCTGCGGGTCTCTATGAAGGCGATCACTCCTCCCCGGGCTTCACTTTCTTCCTCCTGCTCCCACGCACGTGCCCCCCTCCCTAAGTGCACGGAGCCCGCGAGTCCATCATCAAAGCCACTCTTTGGGCCTTGATCTTCACCTGTCGTCTCCTGTTACTTGCTTTTATTTTCTTTTGCTTTACGGGAGTGGGGTCACTGGAGTCCATCCATCCAAGTGGTCAAAGTCTTTGGTCCCGGAACAGGGAAGCTGTTGGCACTGTGGGGGATATCAGAGAGTCTGGAGGGGTGGAGAGGGGCCGGCGACCGCAGGGACTCAGGCCCCAGGGAGGGGCCCAGCCAGGGTCGCAGGTCCTGAGCGGCCTCCTCTCCTCCCTGTCGCCACCCTGCTGCGGGATGCCTGCAACCTCTGGGGAAGCTCACCTCCTCTCAGCGAGGAGGCCAAGGGCCTGTGGCGGCTCAGGCCACACACCGAACAGGGCCCGTTGCGGGCTGAAAATGCAGGGCCCCTTGTTCAAAACTGTTCAAAAACGACGCGTTTCAAGCCAGTGAGGGCACAGCAATGAGTGTGAGTCTGTCCCAGCGTGGGCCCGGCCCAGCTGCAGGGATCTGGTACCCGTGATGCCGACCCTGCCCTTTGTCTGGGGAAGCAGGCTCAGCAGACATTGTGTGAGGGAGGCCTGGGTGGGACTGGGACCCCAGACTGCAGGAAATGAACCCGGCTCATGAAAGTTCAGGCAAGGGAGACCTTTGAGGTCACCTGGCCCAAACCCCTCCACATCCAGTTACAGAATCTGAGGCCCAGAGAGATGGCCCGAGGTCATCCTGCAAATTGGTTCCAGAGCTGAATCACAACCCCAGCCCTGGGATCCTTCCCTCTACCCCCCACCCCTGCCTCTCCTCTCCGTTTGTTTCCAGTCGCCCTTGCCCCGTGCTGTACGGAAACCCGTCACATGCTGACAACACCTTGCAAATGTCTGTCTCCCTTCTCCGCGCCATCTTTTCCCCAAGCTCCAGACTCCACCGCTGTAGCAAGTAGCCTCTTGCTTCCTCTCCTACCACCCCCTACGCTTCCTCTCTGACCCTCCTCCCGCCCCACTCCCTGAGCCACCTGAGTGTGAGTTTTTAACTTATAGATCAGGTCCTGTGGCACCTCTGCCCTCAGCCTATCGACGCACTGCATACAGATTGCGATCCCCCTCCTTGCCGCAGCCCACAAGATCAGGCCCCGTGGCTTCTCCCATGACCGTCTGCCCCCTGCCCTCTGCTCCCACACGGTGACCTTGCTATGGTCCAGCTGCACCCAGCTCAAGCCCACCCTGCATGCCGATTCCTTCTCTAGAGCATTCTTCCCCACGATGGCCCCCTGGCTTCCCTTCATTCAGGTCTCAGCCCACAAGCCTCTTCCCCCAGGAGGTTTTCCCGTGCGGTCCTTCATACCAGTTAACCCTCCCTGAACTGACGGTACCTATTTGTTCCTTTATTTTCAGGATCCCCTGTAGAACACGGCTTGCCGGAGGGTTGAGACCTGTCTTGCGCCCTGCTTGCTTGCATGGTGACTTGCTGGCCCCTGGCACGTCACTGGCGCCCTACGAAGAGCTGTTGAAGGGATGAACAGACTCATAATGAAATGAATTCACTTAGCAAGCGTTTTCACAAGTTATTCTGGGCCAGGTGTTGTGCCGGGCACAGAGGACTCAGATGTGAAGCAAGCGGACAATGGTGCCTGCCATCAAGGAGTTGGCTCACCGTCTTGGGGCAACACAGATCTTTGGAGGAGCAGTAGGGTGACAGGGGTGGCTTGGCGAAGCCGAGCCTAAGCCGTGTCTAAGAAGATGAGGTGAAGGGGAATGGGAATGGGTCCTCGCAGTTAGGGGGTGGATTTGGGGGACCATCGTCCCTTTTCTGAGGAACTAGGAAGGCTCTGTCTCCCGGGTTCCTCAGCCCATTAGGCCGAGGCTGGGCTCCGCCCATATGATGAGCTCCCTTGGGGCCCTCCACCCATAAGACGTGCTTGCACATTGTTTGAGACCCGCTTCCTGCTGCCGCTGGAATCAGGAAGAAGACTGGCGTGGCTCCACTCAGGAAACCCAGCCTCGCCCGGTGGGCATGAGGCCCAGCCTGGGTGAGCCTTGTGGGTACCTTGGCCCTCCTCAGACCACCCCCGAAAGGATTCCAATCTCCCACTTCTCCTCAAGCCTTCCAGCTTCACATGACACCCTGCCCATGGCTACCCACCCCCTACAGCCCCAGCCTGGTGTTGCCAGTCCCTCCCTTTCTTGTAGATGGCATGATTGAAGCCTAAGGGCAGAGCAGGGCCTTTGAAGACAAAATCACTTCCTCCGGGAAGCCTTCTGTGCTTTCTCATTAGTAGTGCCTCCTCCTTTTCCTTACGCCCAGAGTGCACATCCTCTCTTGTTTGTTTGTTTGTTTATCCAAACATCCATCCATCCAACCAACAAACATTCACTGAGCACTTACTAAGCTCCCAGCACGTGTTCACAGTGGTGAGCAAAACCATGGCCGCTGCCTTCACAGAGCTTTCAGTCTAAAAAGGGGAATTGTGCGGCTAGTTGCAAATTTCAAAACGAATCACAGCTGTGATAAATGCTATGCGAAACATGTACCTGAACCTATGTGGTGGGCGGGGGTGGGGGTGGGCGGGGGCGTCAGTGCAGGGACGGCTTTCCCGAGGAAGGAATGTTTCACCCAACACGGCACTGCCCACAATGGCAGCCAGTAGCTGCATGGGGCTACTGAGTACTTGAAATGTGGCCAGTGCCACAAAGGAAATGAAATTAAATGTGTATATATATATATATATATATATATATATATATGTATATATATATATATATATGTATATATATATATATATATATATATATATTGAAGCAAACATAACGTTATATTAGTTTCAAGTGTGCAATGTCATGATTCAACAATTCCACACGTTACTCAGTGCTCATCATGATAAGCGTCCTCTTATCCTCTTTAACGATTTCACCCATCGGATTTCACCCACCTCCCCTCCGGCAACCACCATTTTGTTCTTTGTGTTCAAGAGTCTGGGGTTGGTTGGTTTGTCTTTTTTTCCTTAACTTGTTCATGTGTTTTCTTTCTTCAAGTCCACATACGAGTGAAATCGTATCGTATTTGTCTTCCTCTGTCGGATTTATCTCACTTAGTGCCATACTCTCTCGGCCCGTCCATGTTGTTGCAAATGGCCAGATCTCATGCTGTTTTATAGCTGAGTAACATTCCATTGTGTATATACATTACATCTTCTTGGTCTGTTCACCTGTGGATGGATACTTGGGTTATTTCCATATCTTGGCTATTGTAAATAAGGCAATAAATATAAGGGTGCGGTTATCTTTTCAAATTAGTGTTTTCATTTCCTTTGGGTAAATGCCCAATGATAGAATCACCGGATGGTGCAGTAGTGCTATTTTTAATCTTTTGAGTAATTCCCGCAGTGTTTTCCACAGTGGCTGCACCAGTTTGCATCCCCACTAACGGCACACAAGGGTTCTTATTCTTCCATATCCTCACAAACACTTGTTACGCCTTGTCCTGTTGATACTAGTCTTGTCCTGTCGATACTAGCTAGCTATTCTGACAAGTGTGAGGTGATGTCTCATTTTATTTTGATTCGCATCTCTCTGATGATGAGTGATTTGAGCATCTTTTCAATGTGTCTGTTGGCCATCTGGATGTTTTCTTTGGAAAAAAATGTTTCCAAACATTTTAAAATCAGATTGTTTAATGGGGAGTGGGGGGAGGGTTTCATGTTGAGTTGTAGAAGTTCTTGATATGTTTGGGATATTAACCCCCTATCGGATATATCATTTGCAAATATCTTCTCCCATTCAGTAGGTTGTCTTGTCATTTTGTTGGTGGTTTCCTTTTCTGCGCAAAAGCTTTTTATTTTGATGTAGCCCCAAGAGTTTACTTCTGCTTCTGTTTCCCTTGCCTCAGGAGACAGATCTAGAAAAATGTTGCTAAGGCTGATGTCCGAGAGACTACTGCCTATGTTTTCTTTAAGGAGTTTCATGATTTCAGGTCTCACATTTAGGCGTTTAATCCATTTGAGTTTATTTTTGTGTATGGTGTAAGAAAGTGGTCCAGTTTCATTCTTGTGCCCGTAGACGTCCAGTTTTCCCAACACCACTTGTTGAAGAGACCGTCTTTTTCCCATCACATATTCTTGCCTCTTTTGTTGTAGATTAATTGACCATATAAGCGTGGATTTATTTCTGGGCTTTCTGTCCTCTTCCATTGATCAATGTGTCTGTTTTTGTGCCAGTACCATACTGTTTTGATTCCTAGAGCTTTGTAGTATATCTTAAAGTCTGGGATTGTGATACTTCCAGCTTTGTTTTTCTTTCTCAAGACTGCTTTGGCTATTTGGGGTCTTTGGTGGTCCCATACAAATTTTAGTATTTGTTCTAGTTCTGTGAAAAATGCGGCTGGTGGAGAAACTGAATTTCTAATTGTATTTCTTTAAATATTAAAAAAATTTTTTTTTTACATTTTTACTTATTTTTGAGAGACAGAGAGAGACAGAGCCCAAGGGGGGGAAGGGCAGAGAGAGAATGAGACACAGAATGCAAAGCAGGCTCCAGGCTCTGAGCTATCAGCACAGAGCCCGACGCGGGGCTCAAACCCACAAACGGTGAGACCATGACTTGAGCTGAAGTCTGACGCTTAACCGACTGAGCCACCCAGGCGCCCCTGATTGTATTTCATTTTAATTAATTTAAATTTAAATTTAAAAACTGAAGCAGTGTAAAAATATGTCTATTATATTAACACAGCTTTATTGCCTTACTAGGGCTACATTTCACTTGAAACTTTCAAAGACTAGCGGAAAAAATCATGTAAAATATCGTAGTATTTTTCTAGTGTTTACATGTGTTAATGATACTATTTCAGATGTTGGGTTAAAATGTGTTAGCTAAAATTAATTTCACGTTTCTTTTTACTTTTTCAAAGTGGATACTAGAAATCTAAAACTCCCTGTGGCTCCTGCTGTATTTCCATGGAGACAGCTGAGCTCAGAGAAGAAAGGTGAGAAGGAGGGGTTAACAGGTAGAAAACTCATCAGAGCTCTCAAGACGGGGTCGCGTTTCTCAGGATGGAAACTCACGTTTACTTAGCTTTTGTTTTATGCTCAGGACTTCAGATGTTACATGCATAAGACTCACTCACAGGCAGATATCACTGGCCTCTTGCTACAGATGAGGAAACCGAGGCTCGGGTTTGACCAAGGTCCTGTGGTTGGTGCAACCCCCTCATTGAACAGCCTGAACGTTTCAGGGGTGCCAGCCTGAACCAGTTTGATTTATCTCTTCCCTGCTTCCAGCTTGGCTCTATCATATTTCTTCTGCCGGCCCCTCTGTCTCTTAGGCAGCGCCCACATTTCTGGACACGTGTTGAAAGATCCTCTGCCATAGTTGAACGAATGGATGATCATGGACGAACTGTGTCATCAAACTTTTATGAAAAAGCTCTACTGTGTCAGGCAGGCCCTATTTTAAAGCCCAGCCCAACCAGAGCCGTTTCCAGATGCCAACACTACGTCCAGCGTAGGGACATCACACCTTTCCTCACTACGGCCCGGCACCCCCTCCCCCCCCCCCCCATCTCTGCTTCGGGATCTGGAAGGCGCGGAGGCAAAGGGGCTCCTTGGTTTCTCCTCCCACCCCCTGAATCGGGTCCCAGGCGTGGGCCTCGTGTGCGTGCATGCGTGGGCGAGCGTGCACGTGTGCGTGGTGGCGGGGGACCCACGGCACAGCCCCCTCTGCATGATCTGCTCCCCCTCTGCAGCCCGCGTCCCCAGACTCCATCCTGCAGCTTCTGGGGCCTTCTTGAGTAGACTGCTAACGGCATGCTCTAAGCTTGGCCATCGTCCTCCCTGGTGGGGGCCCTGGTGGGGGCGGGGGGGGGGCCAGGGGGCGGTTCTGAATACTAGGCTCCGCCCCCTCCACCCCCACCCCCCCACCCCCCGCCGCCACGCCCCATGAGGGAAGTTCAGGCCGCACCTCCACCATCCTGTCTGGTTTCAGTTCCTTTTTCTCTTGCCAGCGTGGCCAGCCTCAGGAGACATCTGGAGGGGAGAAAACCGGCTTCCTCTTCCCGCAGGCACCCCAGTCTCGAGGAGTTGTTTTGGGGGAGCGCCTTGCTCGGCGGAGGCAGTGAGGGGACAGATTCCAAATCTGTCTCCCCCAGGCTGACATCTCCCCTCCCACAGTTAGCTGGGTGAACAGAGCATGGGGGAGGTAGGAGGGCTGGGGCCCAGCCAGACTTTGCGGCTGTTTATTAGCCCTGAGAACATACCTGGTCCCGTTTGTTACTGTTGAGTACCTACTATGTGCCCAGCACAGCGTGAGGTGCTGGTCACAGCAATGAATGAAAGACAGCAATCGTCACGGCCAAACATCATTTTATTTATTTACTTATTTTTTTGAAGGAGGGAGGGGTGGGGGGGGAAACACAGAATCCGAAATGGGCTCCAGGCTCCGAGCGGTCAGCACAGAGCCCGACGTGGGGCTCGAACTCACCAGCCTGGAGATCATGACCTGAGCCGAAGTCGGTCGCCTAACCAACTGAGCCACCCAGGCACCCCACGGCCAATCGTTATTAATGGGGGAAAGGGATCAGGAATAAGTAAGTAAACATGTCAGGGCTAGCATTGAGAGGCCAAATCTAGCAGCGTAAGGGGACAGGGTGTGACCCAGGGGAGAGGTCAGGGCATCGGTAGCATTCAGCTCCCCCCACCCCCACCCCGGGGGCTCCTAGAGGATTCTGGGCAACAAGAAAAGCCCAGCCACGCTGTGCCAGCCCCGGGGTGGGGGAAGGGGGGGGCTGGGTTTCCAAGTCTGTGCACTTACTTGGTTTTATTCGGTCATGGATGTCCCAGCTCACTTTACCAGCCAACCCGTTCTGTAGACCCAGGAGCCACCATGGGCTGGCCACAGCAGGCTGTCAGTCACATCTGCTCAGCACGGAGGAGGCTCTCACCACATCACAGGGAGCTGTGTGGCTCCCAGCTCGGGGTGAGGGTGGGGGGAGCCCAGCCCCTTCTGGGTCCCCTTCGTGGGGCCTTGGGGACAGTCAGCACCCAGGCCAGAGGCAACAGACGCCTCCCCAGCTACACACCCCAGGCCTGAGGGTTTGGGGTTTGGAAGGAGGCCTGGGCCACAGTGACCACTTCTGTCCCTGTGGCTCAAGCCACTGCTTCAGGCCCGGGGTGGGAGAGTGTCCAGGAAGCATGTGGCCCGCCTTCGGCTGTCAGGAGACCAGACAGTGGCTCCTGGGCTCATGCAGAGCCTCATCCAGGGTTGGTGCCCAGCAAGACCAGGGACCCGGAGCCTCCTCGCCATGGCTGCTATGTGTGGGCAGGTCCTGACCTCCGTCCTGCCTGCCCTCCTGCTGGGACTCACAGGTAAGTCCTGGGTGCTGCCCCGAGACACCCTCAGAGCTGGCAGGGAGGCCCTCGGGGATTACTACATGCAGCTGCCTTGGGTTGCAGGGGTCTGGGGCCCACAGGACCTAGCGGGGCCCTTTGCCTACCTGCCAGGGCATGTCCTGTCCTCACCTGTGAGAAACAAAGGTGATGGGGGGTTGGGGCCAGGAGGCCACAAGGACGACAGACTGGGGGAGGGCAGGGGGTGAAGGGGGAGCCCACCTCCCACCCGGTCTCCCTGATGTCAGCTCTGGTCCGAGTGGCTAACACATCTAGGTCAGAGAGGGTATGAGGGTGGGAGGGACAGAAAGGGAGGACCCCCCCCGGGACCTCCCCCCCCGAGTGATGGCGCCTCTGGCCTCGTAGGAAGATTGCAGGGTTCTCAGTCAGACTGCTTAACCTCCCTCCTTAGCGCCCCCCCCCACCCCCGCAGGCTGTGTGACCTCGTACAAGTCACTAAACCTCTCTGTGGCTGTCTCCTCTTCTGGAAAGCGGGGACAACAATACCAGCCTCCTGCAGTGGGATGCGGATGAGAATAAACACACACCTGGTAACATTCTATGAGCCACAGGGTGCCCCGTGCAGTGGGGTGACGATGATCAGGAGGGTCTACTCAGAAGAGAGCATGACGCAGAAGGTTCCGGAGCTGGGTGCTGAGATGATACGCTCCACAGCCGCCCGAGCTGCCCTCCGTCACCCAGAACCCTGCGTTGTCAGTGCTGGTTTATCTATCCTCCCCACACCCACACACCTGACCAGATGCTCCTCCAGCGCAGGGGTCCTGTCTGCCACCTGTCTGTGTCCCCAGCACCCAGCTCACAGACCGGCTCAGCGCAGGGGCGCAGGGAGCGGGGGGGAGGCCAGGGGCAGTGAAGACTTACAGAGGTCACCGCTGTCACGCCCCTGCAGGCTGTCATGAGGGGGAGGGGAGCCCGGTCCTGCAGGTGTCCTGGGATGACTCTAGGGCACAGATTGGAGGCTAGAAGAGGAAGGGGGATGCTGCCTCAGGTGGAGAGAATGTCGCTTCCCCGGAGCTGAGCAAGTGGAGATGTGGACGGGAAGGACCGGATTAGGAGGGCTGGCCATCCCTGCCCGCAGTGGCTCTCGATGTCACACTGGTGTCCAAAAGGGAGATCTTTGTGTCCTCGCCACACCTCTCCCCGAACCTAGAACCGTCCGCCCGGATGCCCGACAGAAAAGCCTGGGACACATTTCCCCATAGCCCGCTGTGTCCAGTCTGTGACCGAGTCCTGCTGGCTGTTTCTGCCGAACGGGTCTCAGGTCCCCCCCATCGCTCACCGGCCTGGCCCAGGCAGTCCTGGGTCCCCTCCTCACTGCTGTCGCTGCTCCCATCCTGCCACCTGTTTTCCATCCTCCACACGGCAACCACAGTATCCTTTTAAATCACGTCGGCGAGGCCACCTGGTCCTGTGTTCACGGTCTCCAATGGCTTCCGGTCGCACTCAGAATAGAGTCAGCAGCATTACCTTGAACCACAGGCTTTTCCCCATCTGGACCTCTTTGCCCATGATGCTGGAGTCCTACAGATCTCTCAGCCTCTCAAGGTATTCTCACCTGCCATTCCCACTTTCTAGAATGTTCTTCCCATGCCCCTCCTCATGGCTGGCTCCTATCCATCTCTCAGTTTCAGTTCAAAATGTCACCTCCTCCAGGAAGCCTTCTCTCATTTTCTTCTAGATGAGATCAGGTGCGCTCAGGGTGGTATGGCCGTAGACTACTATTTTCTTCTAGAATAAGCCTTCTGGCATTTTTTTTTTTTTAACCTCAGCACTCTGTTTCCCTGAGGTTGAGCCCCAGTTAGAATGCTATGTTTGTCTGTTTACTTGTCATCATCCGTCCTATGCTCCCGAAGGCCGGAACAAGACACAGCACACAGTCAGTCCCCAAGGCCTGATGTGCCACCGGCAGCCCTTACAGGCTGTTGAGTGTCGGATGCGCCTTGTATGGTCACAAGCTCTCTTTCGCAGCCGGGCGGCCCTTCATCTCTCTGACGGGCCCATCTCGGAGGACGACCCCGGGAAACCCGGTGCCTTTCAACTGTACCGCCGGCCCCTTCAGCTCCTGGGATTTCAATGTCACCTGGATGAAGGGCAGCGATGAGCATCCAGCCTCAGCCCAGCACCTGGTGACCAACAACCAAGGCAACTACTTCGTTACCAGTAAGGTGTGGGTGACCCTGACCCTCCAGGATCTCTTACTGGAGATCACTTGCGAAGTCACCCACAGGGCGCTGGGAGAGCCTCTGCAAAAGACCATGAACCTCTTCCAAGTGCTCCAAGGTGGATGGGCAGGAAGCGTGGGGGGAGGGGTGTCATCTCCCAGCAGCATCGGCTTTCAGCGTCTTCTGCCCAAAGTCCCATTCTCCCCCCCCCCCACCCCCCCGGGAGACCGGGGGCGGCCGTCTGGGTTTAATCCTGGCTGTACCACTTTACGTCGTGTGTGATCTCGGGTAAGTCCCCTAAATTCTTTGGGCCTCTGTCCCCTCCTAGAGTGGGAATAAAAATAAGCCCTTGTAGATTTCATGTGAGGATTACATGAGTCATTCCTTATGAAGTACCTAGAACAGTGCCTGGCACACAAGAAGTTGTTGATGAATGTTTGGTCCCAACTTTCCATTTATCACCATCATCATCATCTTACTATTATCTCATGATCTTGTCTCAACTTTCCATCCCAAACAGCTCTATTAATATCTATTAATATCATTGCGATTAATATCACTGCTACTATCATTGCATCTATTAATATCATTGCCCTATTAATATCATTGTTATTATTTTTAAATTTAAAAAATGTCCTGGAGCACCTGGGTGGCTCAGTCGGTTAAGCGTCTGACTTGGGCTCAGGTCATGATCTCGCGGTTCGTGGGATCGAGCCCTGCGTCAGGCTCTGGGCTGACGGCTCGGAGCCTGGAGCCTCCTTCGGATTCTGTGTCTCATTCTCTCTGCCCGTCCCCCCCTTGGGCTCTGTCTCTCTCTGTCTCTCAAAAATAAATAAATGTAAATTTCAAGAAAATTTTTTAAATGTCTTATTCATTCGACAAATAATGAGTATCAACTGCCTGCCAGGCACTGTTCTGGGTGCTGAAGATACAGCAACGAGTACAGTTAAATCCTTGTCCTTGGGGCGCCTGGGTGGCGCAGTCAGTTAAGCGTCCGACTTCAGCCAGGTCACGATCTCACGGTCCGTGAGTTCGAGCCCCGCGTCGGGCTCTGGGCTGATGGCTCGGAGCCTGGAGCCTGTTTCCGATTCTGTGTCTCCCTCTCTCTCTGCCCCTCCCCCGTTCATGCTCTGTCTCTCTCTGTCCCAAAAATAAATAAAAAACGTCGAAAAAAAAATTAAAAAAAAAATCCTTGTCCTTGTGGGCATCGTATTTTAGCAATTCTCTTTTTTAATACAATTTTTAAAATTTTAATGTTTGTTTTTGAGAGAGAGAGAGAGAGAGAGAGAAAACGAACAAGGGAGGGGCAGAGAGGAAGAAGCAGGCTCCAGGCTCTGAGCCGCCAGCACAGAGCCCGACACGGGGCTCGAACCCACGAACCGTGAGATCATGACCTGAGCTGAAGTTGGCCGCTTAACCGACTGAGCCACCCAGGTGCCCCAGTAATTCTTTTTATTAACTTAATTTAATTTGATTTGTTAAATGTGTATTTAATTTGAAAGAGAGAGTCAAAGCAGGGGGTGGGCAGAGAGAATCCCAAGCAGGCTCTGCACTGTCAGCACAGAGCCTGATGCGGGGCTCGAACTAGTGAGATCATGACCTGAGCTGAAATCAAGAGCTGGACGCTTCACCGACTGAGCCACCCAGGTGCCCCAGTGATTCTTAAAATTGTGCTTCATGGTACTGAATATTTCAAACATACAAAAAATAACACACCAGACACCTAGGCACCCCTACTCATATTTAATGAATGTTAACATTTCACTTTATTTGCCTTACATTAAGCATACAAGAAAGGTAACGGATGAGAGTGACAGGTCTCGTGTCTGGTTCTTGGGAGAAGGAAAGAGGCCAGCTGGGCAGGGGTAATCTCAACAGATGTTTCTTTCTGGTTGTCTAGTTGTCCCCACCCTGAAGATCACCACCAAGACCTCCGGGACGTACATCCACGTGCAACAGAGAGTGAATCTCACCTGCCACGCGAGCCACTTCTACCCCTCCCACCTACGTCTCCCCTGGATGGAGAACAGACACCAGGTCCACACGGTGGAGTCCCCACAGGTCACGAGAAACCCAGATAGTACCTACTCTCTGAAGCACACGTGGCAGGCGGAGGCCACGCTGGACGGGAGCAAGTTTGCTTGCTGGGTGGTCCAGGATGAGCAGCCACCTGTCCGGGCCAACATCACCCTGCAGGCCCAGGCACCCAGGCTGGGGAAAGGTGGGTGCGGTCTCTTGCTGGCCCCTCTGGGCGGCATGGATGGGAGAGTCAGGCATGAAAACACCAAGCATGGGCCTGGGGTGCAGGCTGTAGTAGGTCAGGGGCTCGGGGTGGCACTGGATGAAGGTGACGGAAGGGAGGGTTCCCTGGGCTGGCGATAAAACTCGGAGCCATTCACCCCTAAGTTCCCTCCCTCCCTCCTTCCCCCCCACCCTCACCAACAAGGAGCAGGACTTCCCTTCCCCAGTCCCATGCACTCTTCTGGTAGGAAGTTTGCTGCCTTCACGCTTGACTGCAGGAAATGGCAGAGATTAGGGACTGCTGGGCCCCAAAGGTTTTTAATCAAGACTGGTTCAGCTGGAAGTTTCTGAGAGTCAATTTCAAAGAGGCCAGAATTCTCAACTCCCTTAGCTGGGAAACACAGTGGGTGCTGGAGCAAGATTCTCCTCTCTCCTATTCAGTTCTCTCTCTCTCTCTCTCTCTGCCTCCTTTCTCTCTCCTCCTTGCCTCCCTCCGCCCATCCTAATCCTCTCCAAGCTCCCCTTCTCTCGCCCTTTGTGGCCGCGCATGACTGTGTCCACTAGGGGGAGCTGCCTGCTCGCAGTTCAGACCCACACCAGCCGCGCAAGCTGCTTCTCCTGGACCAGCTTGGATCAGCTCGGGAGAATGAATGACGGGCCAGGAGGGGGTGTGGGGATGGGAAGAGAAGAGAGTATCGTGATTGGTCAGGCCTAGGGGAGCCCCAGTGCGGACTGACAGCTCTCCAGAACCGCCCTAAGTGGGGGAGGACAGCTCCCTACAGGAGGTGTGTGCAGGTGTGAATGGCTGCGTCTGTGCACATGTCTCAGGGTCCCTGCTGCTCCCAGCAAAGGGTGGATGGAGGCGGGGCTGGCACAACAGCCCGTCTTCCCAGCAAAGGCTTCGACCCTGCATCCTATCTCTCCTGGACAGATCCAGCCTTGATCTGCCTGCTGTAAGAATTCTTGGGGAATGATCCTACTCACCATTCAGTTTCTCCAGGTTCTTTTTTGTCCACGTCCAGCAGAAATAAGAGAAGTGTCCCCCCCCCCCACCCCACCCAGTGGGATACACAGATCTGGATAGAAAACTCCAAACTGGTCTTTTGTCCTCGGAAAAGCAAGTATGGTTATTTCATTCTGAGTCACTTCTTTACTGACTCACTCCGAGTTTTTTCCTCTCTCTGTCTTATCTTTCTTCCTTTTCTGGCGTTCAGGGCCCCTTCCGTTCAGTGCGAGTGCCCCTGCACAGCAGCACCTCCCCGATCTGGCCCACAGAGCCCTTCTTCGGTATCCCCACCTCGGCCCTCCGTTCGCGTCTGGCTGATGCCTGTAGGGCACTTACCGTGTCCCAGTCGTGCTCACGTAGCTTGGCTGACATAGGACAGGGCAGGCAACGGAGGGGCCGAGGTCTGAGAGGTCTGAGCTGGGGTCAAAAGGCAGGGTGGTCTGTCTGCAAAATCACTGTGCTCTTTTGTATTTTTCTCCCCCATCCTGCCGGAGAATATAGACCTCAGTGTTACCTCAGGTCTCTTCTCAAACTCAGGCTTACGTACTCTATTTCTGATTTGTCCTTGTCCCTGAACGGCCCCGCTGTGCACACGGTTCAGTCATTACACTGGCACTTTCCCACGGGGCCACCTGCTGTGGGGCTCCATCTGCTTGCCAACGGGACCCTCGCTCCTTGGAAGCAGACTCTGGATCTCGTGTTTAGAGGTGGCCAGACTCTGGAGCTGAGCAGATCGGTGTCCCATCACAAGGCTGCCACCAACCATCTGAGCCCTCGGGCAAAGCACCTCCTGCCCAGGGCTCAGTTCCTCATCTGTGTCCTGACACCTGTGGGGCTCGCCTGGCCTGCTGGGGATTCCTTTCCTTGACCTTTGCTTGGCACCTGGACTGTTTGCAGTCGCCGGGGTGCCCAGCCCAGTGTGACCCCCAACGCCTGTGCTCTTAAGGTCTTCTCTGTGCCACCTGCTTTTCTCTGACCCAGGAGCTTTGCGCATGGATGTGATATTCCCTTGTCGGGGATAGAGGACACGCCTGAGCTGAGACCGCAAAGACCCTGGGGCCAGACTGTCTGGCTAAGAACCCCGGCTCTGCCACTGACTGGCTGGGCACCGTGGGCAAGTTACCTAGCTTGTCTGGGCCTCAGTTTCCTCATCTGTGAAATGGAGATGAGTCCAGTGATGCGGGTGTTGGCCGGGGGGTGTGGGTGGGAGTCGGCCCCATACACACTGCTGTGCTCCCCGTCTAGTCACTGTCGGGCCTCTGATGTCGGCTTCAGAATCCCACTCCTGTTGGAATTAACCTTTACACCCTAAGGGGGAGGACGCGATGGGGCTTCTCATGGAGCCGTGGTCTCTGGGCACTTCCGTGCCTCTCATGGGAGGGGTGGTCTCTCCCTGCAGGCCGGAGCACCTACTCCTACTCCTTGCAAGGCCCCCTTCAGCGATCTGAGCCGGGGAAGAGCATCCAGCTGACCTACGTGTCCTCCGGGTTCCCGTCGCGCCACATTACCGTGACCTGGTTTAAAAAGAACCACAAGCTCCCAAAGACGCAGACCTACGTCCACCCCAGTGGGGACACACACAATGTGACCAGCCGAGTGCTCGTCCTGCTGCAAGCGGACGATGTGCTCTCCTTCGTCCAATGCCACGTCAGTCATAAATCCACACCGGTCTTCCAGAAAGCCATCAGCCTGGACCAGTACCTCCGTGGTAAGGGCGTTCTCGCTGCTCAGGTGGGTCCGTGCAGAGTTGGGCTGTGGACGTCTCTGCCTCCGTTTCCTCCTCTGAAAATGGCACAGCCCTCACTTGGTGGTGGCACGGGTGCAGTGAAATGACACCTGTAAGGTGCACAACACAGTGCCTTGCTCGTGCTAACCATTCAGGGTGGCAGTCGCTGGGGTGGCTACTGATTATTCTTTGTACCATTCACGTCACCTCTCTGAACTCAGTCTCCTCATCTGTAAAATGGGGAACGGTATTTTCCAGGAAGTTCATGTTTTTATTATTGCTGTTTTATATGAAGAGGATGTAGGTGTTTGCAGCTTCTAATTTTTAGGGACTATGTCATCTTGGACGATTACTCATACTTAGGTAAGGGCCTAATGTGTCATCTGATTTTGCTGTTGTCGATTTTCCTGGCCTGGACCCACGCTTGGCAGGTCTGTAAATTCGGTGAGGTCATGGGCATCATGCCTAGGAGGAATTATAGCAAGCATCCCGTTGTTTATGACGAGTCTAACCCCCAGAGAAGGCAAGTGAGTGGTCCAAGGATGCACAGCAATAATATTTAATTCCTTAAATGTGCATCGGACTTTAAAGTCTATAAAATATTTTCTCAATATTTTCGCTATTATTGTGGCAGGAAAGACATCATTTTACACGAATAAAAATACTGACATTAACACCTCAAATGAACATAGCACACAGTGAGTAAAGCACACTCATGTGGGTTGACGAATTAAAGGTATGCCACTGCCCTGTGCTGTTTGTGCCCTTGAGGATTTACAGAAGGAAACTCGTGTTCAAAGAAGTAAAGCCATCCCCAGGTTGCAAAGCCAGCGAGTGAGAGATTTTTCATATGAACTCAGGCTTCTTTTATTATTATTATTATTGTTATTATTTTAAATTTAAATCCAATTTAGTTAACATATAGTGCAATAATAATTTCAGGAATAGAATTCAGTGATTCATCACTTACATGTAACAGCCAGTGCTCATCCCAACAAGTGCCCTCCTTAGTGCCCCTCACTCCTTTAGCCCTTCCCCCCCACCCAACACCCCGCCAGCAGCCCTCAGTTTGTTCTCTGTATTTGAGTCCCTTGTGGTTTGTCTCCCTTTCTGTTTCTGTCTTATTTTTACTTCCCTTCCCTCACATTCAGCTGTTTTGTATCTTAAATCCACATGAGTGACATCATATATTTGTCTTTCTCCAACTGACTTATTTCACTTAGCATCGTACATTCTAGCTCCATCCACGTTGTTGCAAATGGCAAGATTTCATTCTTTTTGACTGGCGAGTAATACTCCATTGTAGATATATACCACATCTTCTTTATCCATTCATCCATCGATGGATATTTGGGCTTGCTCCATACTTTGCCTATGTCGATAGTGCTGCTATACACACGGGGGTGCATGTGTCCCTTTGAAACAGCACACCTGTATCCCTTGGATAAATGCCTAGTAGTGCAATTGCTGAGTCGTAGGGTAGTTCTATTTTTAATTTTTTGAGGCACCTCCATACTGTTTTCCAGAGCGGCTGCACCAGTTTGCATTCCCACCAGCAGTGCAAGAGGTGAACTCAGGCTTCTATCCACTCTTTACCATCTATGGGATTGCCTGCTTAGTTACTTAGGCTCTCCCAGCCTCAGTATATTTGAGCGTAAAGTAGGAAAATGATAATTCAGAGGGTTCTTCATTACCTGAGTATTTATTATATAACTCCCTGGAGTTAGGACAATTGTGTAGGAAAGCAAAAATCCTAGAAAATACAGATATTCACAAATGAATTACTTGTAAAACTAGCCCCCACTCAAACCCCTCGCTGCTCAGCACTGGCTGCACCTCTGCTGGGTTTCCCGTCCCAGAAATGCCACTGTGGGTGTCTTTATCTGGGTTCCCTTGACGGCAGAGCCTGAAACCAGGACCAGGTGCAGGTGTTTGGGAAGGGATCCACAGAGGCACAGAGGTTAGGATAAGGGGTGGGGAGGGTCAGACAGGGAAGGCAGGACACTCAAGAAAGGGTGAGTTATTGAATGGTTGCCCTTGTGGACAAGTGAGGCTCAGCCCTACTGGGACCCTCTCAGGAACTGGGTAGAGCATTCCTGGGGATTGTCCCTTGGTGGGGGGGGTGGGGAGAGGGAAGCTGGGATGTGCTTGCATGGTCTGGGTGACATTTCGTGGTTATGGAGAAATCCCAAGGCGGAGAATGCGGGAAGTATCGTGGGAGTTCGAGGAGGGACAAGTCCCCCAGCACGGCCACTCTGAACCAGCAGCTGGGGGAGGCGGTGCGTAGTCTAGAAACCCTCTGCTCTAGATCAGTCTTGCCTTGATTGAAGCGTGGCAAGCTAGAGACCACGCTATGCAGAAGGAATCTGCATCCATTGTGAAATGAAATCAGAGATCTTGCAAAAGTTGTATTTCGAGAAGTTGATGCCAACGATGGGGGGACCGCAGGCATCACAGGCAAAGCCTCTGAGTGCTTCCAGATGGAAAACGAAGAAGATCCATGATACTCATCATTCCGTGAGCACTTCAAAAGAGAGAACACGTTGTTGGGACGCCTGGGTGGCTCAGTCGGTCGAGCGTCCGACTTCGGCTCAGGTCATGATCTCGCAGTTCGTGAGTTCGAGCCGCGCGTCGGGCTCTGTGCTGACAGCTCAGAGCCTGGAGCCTGCTTCGGATTCTGTGTCTCCCTCTCTCTCTGCCCCTCCCCTGCTCGTGCTCTGTCTCTCTCTGTCTCAAAAATAAATAAGCATTAAAAACTTAAAGAGAGAACGCATTGATTGAAAGAGGCCCCTGTGAAAATCAACAGGACATTCAAATAATTTTTCAACGACCTTTTAATGATGGTGCCGCGAATGTGAAATGTGCAGGTACCGTATGGATTCACTGGTAGGACGTAGAGTCAGGTTTGGGGGAAAATTCTCTCTACTTCCTTAGACTTGCAGCACTCGCTCCTTCCAAGAGTCGGTGCATCGCTGTGGTTATATTTTATATTGAATTAAGATGTAAATTAAACAAAATTAGTTTCATCACTGAAACATTTTACCAGATGAAGTTTCAACCAGTTCTTCCTTGAGAATTTTTATGAGATCGGGGCCTGTTTGGTACAGGTTCCTTCTAAGTGGCTTTTTGTTGTTGTTTTCTGATACTAGGTAGCATATGCCCTGTTCAGCTCATGTGGTTTTGTGAGGATTAGAGGGGACCACACATGCACTGCCATTCTGTGTGTTGAAACAGCGATCATCCGCTGAGCCTGGGTCTCTGTCCTCTGGACGCTGCCTGGATACCACACAGCCAGGAGAGCTCCCTGGTGGCTAGAAAGGGCATGTGAGCCTGTCCCTCCTTTCTGTGGTCTTTGGCGTCCTCTAACGCCCTCTTACTTACCCTGGCCAATCCTTCCTGGACCCCAGGCTTCCTCCATCCTGAATACTCCCTTCTCCAGTTCTTCCTCTTTGCTTGGGAGTAATCCTTGCTTGTGTGCTGAGGGGGGAAAGGCTGAGTACAGATAGTGACTTCTGGGGACGGCGTCCTGCTTTGGCTGTCCCACTCATCTTTTAAAAAAAAATTTTAACATTTACTTATTTTTGAGAGACAGAGAGCATGAGGGGGGAGGGGCACAGAGAGAGAGAGAGAGAGAGAGAGAGAGACAGGGAGACACAGAATCCGAAGCAGGCTCCAGGCTCTGAGCTGTCAGCACAGAGCCCGACGCAGGGCTTGAACTCATGGACCGCGAGAACAAGGTTGTGTCATATTAAAACATATTCCAAAGTCTCCTCATTGTGAATACATTCTACTGCACAGCTGAAAACCCAGTTGCAAAGAGTTCTAGAAGTCGTTAGATCATGATTTCAGAAGCCGGGAATCATAAATGCATAGAGCCTGAAAGTTGGGGTGTCCGACTAGCACGACAGTAAAACACGCTGTGTCTGGTGTGACCCCAGCTTTGCCACTTGTGACCTCGGGCAGGTTACTGAACCTCTCCAAATCCTAGTTCCTTCGGATGTAAAATCTCAGGACCTTGGAGTCATAAAGATGTAGAGTCTGTGAATCTTAAAATGTTAGAATTATCAAGTCATGGAGTGAGTCAACTGACTTCTAGGTTCTTAAATGGCATTTAATGTTCATCTTTGCATCTTTCATGGCCAAAGTGGAAAAAAAAGAGAGAGAGAGAGAGAGCAAGTTTTGGAGGCTTTCATCAAGCCCATTCATTCTTTCATCCATGCATTCCTCCATCCGACCGTGCATCAAGCATGCATTCACTCAAAGCACACTCTCATTCAGCCATGCATTTACCTATGCAGGAATCTGTTCACAAGTACCTGGATCCTCCTCTGGGGCAGACCCTGGGCAGATGACCCATCGTCAAGGAATTCCCAGGCTCCCACAGTGGCCTTCCTATAGTAATTGTCTGCTTTCTCTGGGCTGTGTCAGTTCCCCCTACAGTGACAGTGTCCCAGTCTTCACCCTCCTCGGACTTGGTGGTTGTCACCTGCCGCGTGCAGAGATTCTATCCACAGAGTGTGCATCTCACCTGGACGGAGAACTGCCATACGATCGAGGGAGCTGAGCAACTCCCATCCAAGCAGAATAGCGATGGGACCTACGCCCTGGAAAGCTTGCGTTTGGTGAACGTGTCAGGGCCGGGGTCCGAGCAGGTGCTCACCTGTAAGGTGCAGCACGAGACCCAACCTCCCATCCAGGCCAGCCTCATACTGTCTGCGGAAGCACACGGCACATACAAGCCCATCGGAAGCTCAGGTAAGCCCACCTCCACTGCTCTGAGCAACTAGGTCACCTTTGTCTCCTGAGTGGAGTGAGGTATTTAAACTCACAGTGTCCCCTTTGCCGTGTCCTTCTGCCCATTGGTACTTAGGTCCCGAGATGCCTGCCTCATCTTTGTGGCATTCCTTCTGGGCTTCAAGGTGCTGCTGGCGATGAGTTTCATAGTCACCTACATCTGCACGTGGCGGAGCCGGTAACAGGTGAGTTGGGGGCAGGTCTTAGTACATAAGGAGAGAGGTCATGGTCACCATCGTGGGCTGGCGAGGAGTCCAGGGTAAGGCCACTGTTTCACACTGTGCCTCCCAGGGAGATCCAGGCTCAAGAAAAGGCTGGAAATACTCTTGTTTTCTCCAAAGGTCTGTTGGAAATCTCAGAGGCTTCCAGCTCTCACCCATCCAGCAGTGCCCTGGGTTTGGAGGCTTTTAAATGAAGTCCCTTGGAACCCTGGGTGGGGATCCAAGGTGTGGAGGTGGGATGAAGGTCAAAGCTTTGAGCCTCAAGCTCCAAAGGGTGCCCTCATATACTGTTATATACGCCAGTTTTCGTAGGACTTATTTTGGAATGAATTAGAAAAGTATTGCTAAAATCTACTAATGGAGCCCATCGAGGGACAGGGAGGCTCAGACTACTGGCAAACATGAACGTGGGGTGGGGGGAGTTCAGAATACCAGACAGAGGGGGCTGGGGTGTAGTGAGTAGGGGTCTTATTTCTGATCTGTACCATGAATCCAGGCAGTATTTGGGGAATTAATACAAGAATGAATGAATGAATGAATGAATGAATGATTTTTCCACGATCGCTCATGCATGATCTGCAATGAATTTCCTCCCACCCCGTCCAGGAGGCTCACATGGTGGGAGAAGCTGCCCCCCGCCCCCATTTCCATCCTGGACATGCCCCCTTCCCCACACCCTCCTGATGTTTCTTCTCTCGGAGCGGAGTCCTGACGTTCCGCTCTCTTCAGAGCAGAGTCAAGGATGGACCCTGGTCTCAGGGACCCAGAGACCCTGATGCACTGAGCTTCACACTGGCCCTGCCTCTGCCCCGAAGACAATCAAGAGGGTCAAGAAAAGAAGGTTCCCATTGTGTCTGTGATGAGGAACAGCCCTTCATTTTCAGAGCACATTTTACTTTCCTTTTTTCTTTTTAAAATGTGAATTGCAGTACAGTTAGCATACAGTGTTATATCAGTTTCAAGTGTACAACTTAGGAATTCAACAATTCTATGCATTCATCACGGCTGATGACGATTAAGTGTACTCTTACTGCCTTCACCTATTTCTCCCATCCCCCTCCCCACCCCCCCACCCCCCACCTTCCTCTCTGGTAACCATCGGGTTGTTGTCAACAGGTAAGGGTCTGTTTTTCGGTGTGCCTCCTTTTTTTAAATCGTTCATTTGTTTTGTTTTCAATTCCACATGTGAGTGAAATCATATGGTATTTGTCTCTCCCTGACTTATTTCAGCTGGCATTATATTCTCTAGATCCATCCATGTTGCTGCAAGTGGCAAGACTTCATTCCTTTTTATGGCTGAGTAATGTGTGTATATGTGCAGTGTATACGTGGACATATACCCACATCTTCTTTATCCATTCATCTCTTGGTAAACACTTGAGCTGCTTCCTTATTTTGGAGGAACGCATTTTACTTTCATACACACCTTCTGCAAGTACGATTTTATTTGACCCCTATATGTTTTGAGGTCACTGCCTGGAATGAGCCTGTTTTGGTTCCGAAACATATAGGAAATATATAAGAAATCCTTGGCCCTCCCCATCCTGTCCTTGCGAAATAGTAATATATTGCTGATACGGTCTCCTGTTTCTTTTAAAAACACGGTCTTGAATTTCATGTTTATCCTTCTCAAAGTGGATTTTAAAATTTTACAACATGTTATAAATCCTTAAGGAATACAAAATTTTAGTTTGCATGTTTTAAGTTTTATATAAATGCTGTTATACGGTATACAGCACTCTAGAACTTTTATTTTTTGGGCTCGGCGTAGCATGTGGGCTTTCTTCACGTTGGTATATGTAGCTGCATTTTCTTAACTTTCCACAGCTCCATGGCTCTCTATTCTAAGAATACTCTGGGGGCCTGGGGGGCTCAGTTGGTTGAGCATCCGACTTTAGCACAGGTCATGATCTCACGGCTCATGAGTTTGAGTCCCGCATCAGGCTCTATGCTGACAGCTCAGAGCCTGGAACTTGCTTCAGATTCTGTGTCTCCCTCTCTCTCTCTGCCCCTCCCTGACTCATGCTCTGTCTGTCTGTCTCTCTCTCTCTCTCAAAAATAAATAAACATTAAAAAAATATTATAAGAATATTCTACAACTTAGGGCCGACTCTGAGGATAGTATTAAAGCTCTATCTGCTGTTTGGGTAATACAACTTTGCAATGAGCATTTTTCTCTCTGTTTCTGCAGGCACAAGTGAGAGAGTCCCTCTTGTTCCCTTGCTGTGGTCCACACAGCAGCTGTATTAGTGTCATTTGGGAGCTTTTCTAGTAGAAAAAAAAAAAAAGCTTTTCATTTTTTTTTTTTAACGTTTATTTATTTTTGAGACACAGAAAGACAGAGCATGAACGGGGGAGGGTCAGAGAGAGAGGGAGACACAGAATCTGAAACAGGCTCCAGGCTCCGAGCTGTCAGCACAGAGCCCGTTGCGGGGCTTGACTCATCGACCGCGAGATCATGACCTGAGCCGAAGTTGGACTCTTCACTGACTGAGCCACCCAGGCGCCCCAGAGCTTTTCATTTTTGACGACTTTTTTTTTTTTTCAAAAAGTTTTCGATGCTCTCATTTATTTTTGAGACAGAGAGAAAACACGAGCTGGGGAGGGGCAGAGAAAGAGGCAGACAGGAACCAAAGCGGGCTCCGCGCTGACACCAGAGAGCCCGAGGTGGGGCTCAAACTCACAAGCCACGAGGTCGTGACCTGAGCCAAAGTCAGATGCTTAGCCGACTGAGCCACCCAGGCGCCCCAACTTTTGATGTGACCATTTCCTTAGAACATACACAGCATTTAATACGGTCTTAAAAGAATATTACCTTATAGAAAGATTATCGTACAATGCACACAAAAATACTCAGAACAAATGAATGTGTTCAGTGGGATCATAGACCTAAATTTTTTTTCTAGACCTAAATTTGAAACCTAAAATTGTAAAGCTTCTAGAAGGAACTGGAGGAAAAAACAAACAAACAAACAAACAAACAAAAGTAAATCTTTATGATTTTGGGTGAGCAGAGACTCTTTTAGGTAAGACATGGGAAGCACAATCTGGAAAGGAAAACATTGATCCATTTGACTTCATAAAAATTTAAACCTTGTTCTTCAGAAGATACTGTTGATAAAAAGAAAAGGAAGGTGACCGATGAGAAAGTATTTGTCAAACGAATCTACTCGAGGACTTGTATCTGGGACACAGGCGGGCTAGGTACAACCCCCTGTTTGTGCGAGTCAAGTTTTATTCTGTGGCTTCTTTTAGGCTGAAATGTCAGAGAGAAGTGATTGCCATCCAGACCTGACGGTCCACAAGCATAAAGCATTTACTGTCCCGCCATCTAAGACAAAGCTCGCCAACTCCTGAGAGACAATATTTAAAGACAAACAATCCCATTTTATAAGTGCATGAAAGATTTGACGAGCCGCTCCACCAAAGAACAAAAAATAAAATGCGTTAAAAAACAAAAATAAAAAACTGCTGTCTTCATTAGAATAGCTGTAGAACACGTTTCGATACCTCTTTTGGGCAAAACTTCCCACCTGGTCCTGGTTTCTCAGAATGGCCAGGCTCTCCTTGGCCCACACGCATTTGAGAATCACTTTGTCAACGTTCATTATAAACACCTTTACGATTATGATTTTTTTTTTTTATTTATTTATTTTTTTTTATTTTTTTTTTTCAAAGTTTTTTATTTATTTTTGGGACAGAGAGAGACAGAGCATGAACGGGAAAGGGGCAGAGAGAGAGGGAGACACACAGAATCGGAAACAGGCTCCAGGCTCCGAGCCATCAGCCCAGAGCCTGACGCGGGGCTCGAACTCACGGACCGCGAGATCGTGACCTGGCTGAAGTCGGACGCTTAACCGACTGCGCCACCCAGGCGCCCCTACGATTATGATTTGGTTACACTGACTTTATGTACTCATTTGGGCGCACTGACATCTTCCAATGAGTTTTGCCACTCATGGACATGAGACACCTCATGTTCGGTTTTTTTTGATGACTTTTAATTCACCATTTTATAGGGCTTTTTGTTCCGTTATGGTTCTTATGCATCCCTAGTTAGAGCTATTAACTAGAGTATTAACTTTCTAGTTTATGGAATCTTTAAAAATTATTATTATTGTTTGCACTGGGTTTTGGGCCTCTGTATAGGATGGTAATTGAGTTTTGAACATCGATCTTAGATTCAGAAAGCTTATCAAGCCTGTATTACTGCTTATCGTGTGGACATTCTGAGTACCTCTTATCGATCTACTCACCTAGATTCGATTTTACCTTTATTAAAGTTACATATGCACGTGGTTTAAGAGGCAAAGAGTTCGGTATGTTCTACATATTAAAACTGGAATCTCCCTACCTTCCACTATTTTCCATCCGTCAGAGGCAACCATTTTCCACTCTTTTAATTGATTATCTTTAACTGATTATTCTAGATGTCATAGCCAGATCTCATATAGCATGCTTACGCTGTCACTTCTAGACATCTCCCCCATAGGCATTGTTCGCTGACATCCCACTATGAATGATGGGGATACAATGCTCTGGTGTTCCGGACCCCACACCCCGCGTGCACATTTCTATCCCATCATCTTAATATGTTAATTTTAGATAACGTCATAGTGGGTGTCCACCTTAGAATGACAACGGCACTGTGTTTTACAGCTCAGTCTTGTAACATTCCCAGCTTTTGTTTGTGTCTTTCCGCTCATGTGTATTTGGTGTAAACACCACCATATTCAGGGTGCAGAACAACTCCGTGGCCGCAAAGTTTCCGTTGTGCTAGCTTTTCAGAGTGCCCACCCGCCCCACCACACCAAACCTCTGGCACATGCCCATCTGTTCTCTGCAACTTCGACAATGTTGTGTAAGTGGATTCCCACAGTACGTGACGTTTTGAGATTGATTTTGTTCACTCAACATAATGCCTTCGGAAACTTACAAGTTGTGCACATGTAAATAATTTATTCCTTCTTACTGCTGCTTACTGCTGAGAAGTAGTTCAAGCCTTCCCTTATTACTGGATGTTTGGGATGTTTCCAGCTTTTTGTCATTACAGAATGTTGTAAACATTCCCACATGGGTTTTTGTGAGGTCCTGGTTTTCATTTCACTCAGATAAATGCCTGGGAGTGTGATGATTTCTGGGACCTATAACCCACTGCCTCTCCTGAAAGAGGAGAGAAAATGATGTAAGCACATACAACTGCTTTTTTTTATTCTAAGATATTTTTTTTTTAGGTAATCTGCACGGGTGTGGCCCAAACCCACAGTCCCCAAATCAAGAGTCACACGTTCCACGGACTGCGCCAGCCAGGTGCCCCAAGCACAGACAACTTCAGAGGTCCACTCTGTACTGTGCCTTTGGGTGAAATTTTACCAGTTGCAACATACAGGGTTGGAATGGGGAGTCATTTCTGGAACAGACCTCGTTCAATCACAAAGTTGGGCAGGCTCTGGTGAACCACTTTTCTTCCTGCTGAGTAACTCCAAAGCATGGAGTTACTTCACTTCTAGACATCTCCCCCGTCGTTTGGCAGGCTGGTGGAGCCTGAGGCCACAAGCCAGCCACCCCTAAGTGTTCTGGGCTCAGGAGCTTGGGACACAGCCCCCAACTGCAGATCTGCCTTGGTCTGGGGCCCCCAAGTGGGAATCACCATGAAGACCTCAAGATGGGGGGAGGGCCCACTGGAGGGGGCAGAGGCCCCATGCAGGCAGGAAGCATTATCTCTCCTGGGCCTCTCCACTCTCTCTGAAAAAGAGAAGAGGACCCCTCACCAAGTGAGGTGTTCTCTGCCTGACTTCTCTTTCACAATCTAGAAGCAGACTGTTGCCCCACAGCCATGTCACCCCATCATAGGCACTTCCCCTAATGACAGGAGAAGGAAGGCTTTTCCCCTCTACAGAACAGAGGCCCATTCTACCCAGCATACACATTTGCACAGAGCAGGGTCCCCAGGCCTCCGCAATGTTGGCCCCTGCCTCCGGGCCCCACCTGCCTCCTTACCTGCTGCTGGCTCTGCTGTTGGGACTCACAGGTAAGCACTGCCTTGGGGTACAATCCCCTCTTCCTGATCCCACAACACCTCCCATGTCCCTGGACATCAAGGGCTTGCAGGTAACCAGAGGTGTGCTACCCAGGACTGCCACAGAAGATCAAGGACTGGGTGTCATCTGAGAGCAGGAAGTCGGGGATCTGAGCATTTCCTCTATGCATCCATCACCTACAGCTTGTTACCAGAGGCATCTAGACAGTGGAGGCTTCAATCTGTCACAAGGACAAGTCTGTAAGTATTAAATGATCTAATTCTCACAACACCCCTGCCTGATAGCTAGGACTGTACTCCCGATTGGCAGATGGAGAAACTCAGGCAGAGAGTGGAACTGGCCCAATGTCAGCTACCTAAGTCAGTGCATCTGCCGGGATTCACGTCCAGGCCATCCCGCTCCACAGTTCATTCTTTTCACCGTGTTATGCTGCTCGGCTTCTCGGTGGAGGCTAACTAAACAAACATCAGAAAATACAGAGAGGGAAACAGAAGAAGAGGAATCACTTAGCACACTCCGAGGTCTCCAGAGTTCCAGTTCTGCTGTGTGTCCTCCCAAACTTTGGTTAACGATGTGTTGGGTGATTCCTATGCGCCAAATCTTTTACTCGGCTTTTAACATGTATGACAATTTCATGGAATCCTCAAAGTGATCTGTATGCTAGCATGCTGGGCCACACTTCATGTATACTTGGGAATGCACTTGTGTATGTGTGTGTGTGTACATGTTTGGGCATGAGGAAGGGTGCACACGTGGGTATGGGATATCTGAAAACGCTTTATCGATTTCCTCACGCCACGTCCACTCTACGTGAAATGCACAGTGAACAGATGTTTGATTCCCTGTCTCTCAGCTCCTCACCCACTTTTTCTACTTCTCTAAAGTACTGCTCACCATCCACCAAGCTCTTAAGACAAGCAAACTTCTCTCTGGGTAGAAGGAGTAGAACTTTGTGCATTACTACCTTGGAGGTCCTCCATGCTGGACCGGAGTGGGGAGGAAAAAAGGGGGTCCAAGATACAGAGGATCCTGCCTGTATGATCCGCACCTGTAATTATATCCTGATCCCAACCATCTAGTGTCAGCTGATGCCTCCAGGCCTCAGGAAATCTCATATGTAATCACTTTCCAATTTCCTGAGCACTCACCATGTGCTACACCCACTTGGAAATGCATGTGTCTGTTATGTCCTGTGATCTTTGTACCCAAGGTAGACATTTCTGTCCCCCTACCTTACAGATAAGCAAAGAAGGCACGGAAAAGTCCAAGGTCACTCAGTGGTGAAGGCACGGCTATGATTTGAACTCAGGCGGTCTGATTCTAGATCTCACGGGTCTAACCATTGCTCTTCTCGAACCCTATGGCCCCACATCCATCCCATGAGATTTCTGCAGATCTGCCAGTGGGTGGAGGGAAGGGTAGGGTGGGGGGAAGAGCATTTGTGGTTTGTTTCTTTTGGGCTCTTCCGTTTTCTGAGTATATGCAAGTAGTTTTTTCCCCCACAGTCATCTTCATGGGAAATTCAGCTTCTCATTATATTTTCCTGAGAAATTCTCCACTGAAAATAGAGGGCAGGGTCTCAGACAGGGATCACACTGGGCAATTCACACATTACACCAATATTTACTGGGTAACTGCTAGGTGCCAAGAACTGTTATGTGAGCTTTGGGCATACTGGTTATTAAAAGAGAAAAAGTAGATGCCCTCATGGAAGTTATATCGTAGCGGAGAAAAGGAAAAGAAACAACAGACATACCAAATAAGGAAATAACATAGTATGTTAGAATGTCATGAGTGTTATGTTTTCACTCTTAGGTGGATTCTGAGAAACTTAACAGAAACCCATGGGGGAGGGGAAGGAGAGGAAAAAAAAGAGGTTAGAGTGGGAGAGAGCCAAAGCATAAGAGACTGTTAAAAACTGAGAACAAACTGAGGGTTGATGGGGGGTGGGAGGGAGGGGAGGGGGGGTGATGGGTATAGAGGAGGGCACCTTTTGGGATGAGCACTGGGTGTTGTATGGAAACAAATTTGATAATAAATTTCATATATTGAAAAAAAATTTTAGAAAGTGATGAGTGTTAAGGAAAAACATGACAGTACAGCTGGAGAAGACAATGAGAGACTCTTCAGGGTGGGATGTATTTAAAGAGGTAGCCTGGGTGGGCATCACTGAACAGGGAGATTAGAGCAAAGACCACAAGAATTTGGGGTGTGAGCCATGTGATCTTCTGGGGGAAGAGCCTTCCCGAACAGCACGGGAACAGCAGGAGAGTAGAATCCTCCTGTTCTGTTCAAGGGTTTGGGCTTTCACTCTGAGTAAAATGGTTGCCACTGCAAGGTTCTGAAGACAGAAATGACATGATCCACCATGAGTTTTAACTTATACCAGCATTTGGTTGAGATTAGACACCATAGGGCACAGACAGAAGCGACTAGAGCATTCAAGAGTTCGTCGTGTTCATGCAAACAAGGAAAAGCATTTTGCACCCAGACGGCAGCCAGGAGAGGAAGGGGAAAGAGGTCGGATTGTGGGTGCATGCAGAAGGGGAGACAACAGGATCTCCTGATACATAGGATTTGGAGTGGAAAGAGAGGTTCCCAAGGGCTTGGACCTGAGCGTCTTGGAGAATAAAGGTGCCTCATCTGAGATGTACAAGGATGTGGGGGAAACTGAGGAGTTCAGTTGGGGACAGTGTGAACAGTGAGAGGTTTGCTTCTATCTATGCAAATTGTTGAGTGGTTCATTGCACATACAAATCCAGAGTTCAGAGACGAGGCCTGAGCCAGAGATGGAAATCTATAAGGAATATAGATTCACAGATGGCAGAATTTACACCTTCCCCTGGTTCCTGCTGTTTGTTTGTTTGTTTGAAGTATTTATTTATTTTTGAGAGAGAGAAAGAGAGAGAGACAGAGTGTAAGCAGGAGAGGGGCAGGGAGAGAGAGAGAGGGAGACACAGGATCCAAACAGTCTCCAGGCTCTGAGCTGTCAGCCCAGAGCACGGCTCACACTCACAAACCATGAGATCATGACCTGAGCTAAAGTCCGAGGCTTAACCGACTGAGCCACCCAGGCGCCCCACCCTGGTTCCTCTTGATGCTCTGATCCCTCTTACCTCCTCCCTCTCCTGGTCCCTCCATGTCTTCCTCCAAAAATGCATTCCTGTTTCTTCCCATTTTTGTCTTAGCAGCTCAGTTTCCTCACCCCAATCTCCTCGTCCAAATTTATAAACCAAACCACTTGATGTTCTTGGCACACCCAAGACCTGGCTGTGGTGACACGTGCCCTCCTGAGGAGACATGCTCGGTCGCAAATCGTGCTAAGTGCATGGGTCTTACCAGCTCACACTCTGCAAGAGTGAACCACAAATTTTCTCCCCGAGGAGTAGCTGAGCAATAGAAAAGAACACAGGTGTGTGTGTGGTGCCCGTTTCTCTGATTTATATCCCTGCCTAGTTTTTAGGACACTTCCAGTAATAAGGAATAATTTTGTTTTTCTCTGTCTTCAGAGACTGGCTAGTCACTGAGGCAGTGAAATCCACCTGCAAAGTCTGGCATGCGCAGTTCAACGATTGCTCCGAAGGCGGCTCGCGTCCTTTCAATGCATAACTCAATGTTCAGCCATAGGCAACGTCCCACAACTCTTTGCAGAACATGAACAATTTTGTAGCCTACTAGTTCGCCTGCTTAGACATTCCCATGGTTCTATCTCCCCCTTTGGGGGCAGATTTCTCAAATGCATGAGCCCCTGGAACGATACATTTTCTTTCTCCTAGAGCCATTTAGTCCAATTGAAAGGCTCTACATGGGGGGGATCACCTTGTTTGTAGATATTTGTAGATATTTCTTACTGTGCTAAAATATACATAACACGAAATCTACTATTTCAGCCATTTTTCAGGATACAATTCAGTGGCATTAAGTACGTTCACATAGTTGTGAAGCTGGTACCACCGCACATTTCAGGATTTTTTTCAACATCCTAAGCAGACACTGTACCCATTAAGCAAGAATTCTCCATTCCTTTCACCCCCACAGCAACTACTTTTTAGTATCTATGAATCTGTCTTTTCTAGGTACTTCATACACATGGAACTGTGTATCTGTCCTTTTGTATCTGGCATATGTCACCCTAGAATGATACTTTTGAGGTTCATCCAGATTATAGTACATATCAGATTATCACTGCTCTTGGTTGTTGTTGCTGCTGTTATTGTTGTTTGTTTATTTTTGAGAAAGAGAGTGTGAGCTGGGGAGGGACACAGAAAGAGAGGCGCAGAGGATCCGAGGCAGGTTCTTTGCTGACAACAGTGAGACCAATGCGGGGCTCGAACTCACAAACCGTGAGATCATGACTGAGCCGAAGTCAGACGCACAACCACCCGAGCCACCCAGGCACCCCAAGACTATCATTGCTTATTAATGCTTATTAAGGCTGAATAAAATTCCATATATATACATATATATGTGTGTGTGTATGTGTGTGTGTGTGTGTATATATATATATATATATATACACATATGTGTGTGTGTGTATATATCACATACATACCTACAGCAACATTTTGTTTATCCATTCATCTATGGATAGAAATGAATTTTTTCTGCTACCTTTTGGTTATCATGAATAATGCTGCTATGAACAAGGATGTACAAGTATTTGAGTACTTACCTGTAATCTGGGGGATATTTACCTAAGAGTGGAATTGTTGGATCATACGGCAAATTCTACATTTAAATTTTAATGATAACAACTGTTTCCACAACGGCCACACCATTTTATATTTCTACCATCGACACACAAGAGTTTCAGTTTCTCCACAGCTTACTCAATCCTTATATTCTGATTTTTAATTTTCTTGTATTTTGGTTTTGCTTTCTTTTGTTTTTGATAAAAACCATTCTCAGGGATGAAAGGGTATCTCATTGTGGTTTTGATTTTCATCTTTCTAATGACTAGTGATGTTCAATATCTTGTGCTTACTCACCATTTGAGTATCTTCTTTGTAGACATGTCTATTCTAGTCTTTCGTCCATTTTTTAACAGGGCTATTTGATATTTTTTTGTTGAGTTGTAGAATTCTTTATATATGCCGGTTATTAATTCTTTCTGAGACATATGCTTTGCAAATATTTTCTCCCATTCTGTGAGTTTTTTCACTTTTTTTGGTAAGTTTGTTTATTTTGAGAGAGACAGAGAGAGTGCAAGTGGAGGAGGGGCAGAGAGAGAGAGAGAGAGAGAGAGAGAGAGAATCCCAAGCAGGCTCCGCACTGTTAGCACAGAGCCCAAGCTGGGGCTTGAACTCATGAACCGTGAGATCATGACCTGAGCTGAAATCAAGAGTTGGATGTCTAACCAACTGAGCGACCGAGGCATCCCTCTTTCACTTTTAATATTGTCCTCTGCTATGCAAAAGTTTTTAATTTTGATGAAGTCCAATTTACATATATTTTAATTTTTTTATGTGTTCCTTTGGTTTCTTATCCAAGAAATCATTGTCAAATCCAGTATCATGAGTTTTGCCTACAGTTTTTTCTCTGAATTTCATACATTCAGCTCTTACATTTAGGTCCCTTCATCCAATGAGCTCATTTTTCTATATAGAGTAAAATGAGGGTTCAAATTCTTTTTTTGCATGTAGATATCCCATTTTCCCAGCATCTCATGTTGAAAAGAGTACTCTTTCCCTCACTGAATGGCCTTGGCACTCTTGTTGAAAATCTTTTGACCATATATGTGAGGGTTTATTTCTAGGCTTTCTATTCAATTTCATTGCTCTATCCCTCTATTCTTTTCAGTACTATAGTACTCTAATTATTATACTATGCAGTAGGTTTTTAAATCAAGAAGTATGAGTTTCCCAACTATTTTCTTTTCCAGGATTGTTTGGTGATCTAGGTCCCTGGAAACTGCATATGAATTCTAGAATGGGCTTTTCCATTTCTGCAAAAAAAAAAAAAAAATGCCATGGGGGTTTTGATAACAATTGTATTGAATCTATAGATCGCTTTAGGTAGTATTGACATCTTAACAATATGAAGTCTTCCAATGCACGAACAGAGGAAGTTTTTCCATTTATTTATGTCTGTTGGGATGAGCGCTGGGTCCTGTATGGAAACCAATTTGACAATAAATTATATTTAAGAAAATAAATTCAAGTTAGTTAACGTATAGTGTAGTATTGGTTTCAGGAATAGAATTTAATAATTCATTGCTTACATATAACACCCAGTGCTCATCACGACAATTCTGCTTCTTAATGCCCATCACTCAATTAGCCCATCCCCCCACCCACTTCCCCTCCAGAAACCCACAGTGTTCTCTATAGATAAAAACTCTCTTATGGTTCGCTCTTTTTCTATTTCTATCTTATTTTACTTTTCCTTCCCTTCCCCTCTGTTCATCTGTTTTGTTTCTTAAATTCCACCTATCACTGAAATCATTCGGTATCTTTTTTCCGACTGACCTATTTCCCTTCGCATAACACACTCTGGTTCCAGTCACGTCATTGCTATCGGCAATATTGCATTCCTTTGGATGGCTGAGAAAACGTACAAACGACTGACAGATACGTGAAGAAACATGCTCAATACCACTCATCGCCAGGAAAATACAAAACAAAACTACAATTAGATACCGCTCACACTTGTCAGAATGGCCAAAAGTAACGCCTTAGGAAACAACGGATGTTGGCCAGGATGCGGACAGAGGGAAACCTTCTCAAACTGTTGGTGGGAATGTAACCTGGTGCAACCACTCTAGAAAGCAGAATGGAGGTTCCTCAGAAAGTTACAGACAGAGCTACCCCATTAGCCAGCAAATGCACTACTGGATATTTCTCCAAACTATACAAAAACACAGACTGGAGGACACATGCACCCCAGTGTTTATAGCAGCACTATCAACAATAGTATGGAAAGAGCCCAAATGTCCATTATTGATGAATGGATAAAGAAAATGTGATATATGTATCACTGAATCTCTCTGTGTTTTCCTTTCCTCGTCTGCAACAGGGTCCCGTGTCACAGGCTCGTCGCGAGGGCTACATGCCGTGTACACGCAGCGGGCTGGGCTCACGGTGTGCACTCAGTGAAGGCTGTTGTGGATAAACACTTGCGCGGACGGACAGGATCACACAAGGATGCTAAATACCTGCTTTGTTCTCCCTCCAGGTGTGGCAGGTGAGGCGGAGCTGCAGGTGATCCAGCCCGAGAAGCTGGTGTCTGTCACAGCCGAAGAGACGGCCACTCTGCACTGCACCCTGACCTCCCTGGTCCCCGTTGGGAAAATCAGGTGGTTCAGGGGGACGGGGCCAGACCGGGAGTTAATCTTCAGTTTCGGAAGAGGCCACTTTCTCTGCATAACAAATGTTTCAGACGCCACAAGAAGAAATAACCTGGACTTTTCCATCCGCATCAGTAACATCACCCCAGCAGACGCTGGAACCTACTACTGTGTGAAGTTCCAGAAAGGGGCCCGTGAGGTGGAGTTTAAGTCTGGACCAGGCACCCAGGTCACCGTGAGCAGTGAGTATCGCTCCGTCTCCTGGTTGTGACGGCAAGTCAGTAAGAATGCCCTCCACTGTCTGAGCAACAGATAAGGATCAGGTGCTTTGGCGGGTGCCCCTGAACCAGCCCCTTCCACGGATCAGGAAAGTTGAGGCCTGAAGAGCTTGTGCTATTTGCTGAAGGCCCCACAGCTGGTAATTGGTGGAAAATCTGGAACCTCAGCCTGCAGGCTCCCAGCTCTTCCCTTTTCCAATCCTGACCAGCCCTCTGGTTCCAGCGATGAGGGACCGAAAGTCTGAGCGACTTTCCCAGTTACAAGGCCTCACCTCACCCCTGCCTCTGGAGCGACCTCTGCTTCATGTAGCCAGTACTCCCTTTACTCAGCACTTAGCACCTGCTGGGTGCGTTCCCTGCTCTGGGTGCTGTGGAAGTCGCAGGGAACAAAACAGGTGACGGCTTTTGTCTCATGAAGCTTACGTTCCCCTCCCTTCCGGTGAGGACAAGCGCACCCGGGGAAGGGATGCGGGACAACGTCTTTCTTTCACCTTCAGAAAAGTCACAGTGAGAAGCAGCCCAGGCTCCCTGTTTCCGCGGACAGTCCAGTTTGGAGGAGAGGCCAGAGGTTGGGTATTGGCTGTGGGTCTGTCCAGAAAACCCTCGTGCAATTCAGGTGCTAACTCACATAACAGCAACTGAGTCTTTGCACATCCCTTGGCCATAGGCAGGGAAGGTGGCTTTTCTGATGGTGCAGGTATTACGGAAGGTCCCAGGGGTGCATCCTTTGTCTCAGCACCACAGCTTAGTACCTGGCTCCACCACCAGGAAGACCTGTGCCTCTAGCAGATTTCTTCTTCCTCTTCCCCAAGCTTCCCATTCAGGTGAGAACCGATGAAGGAGGACCCTGGGGGGCACCAGGCCAGATACTGTATCTTCATCATGAAAGCTACTCCGTATCACCAGAGCTACAGGGAGGGGCCTCGTCTTCCCTGTTCATAGATGGGGACACCGAGGCTCAGGGGATCTGACCCGAGCAGGAAAACAAGGAGCCAAGGTTAAACGCCAAGCAGCCTGAGGCACAGCCCTGCTCTGTCTGCACACTCACTGTCCTGGTCACAGCGGAAGAAAGCTCCAACCGTCTTCTTGATACTCTGGCACAGTTCTCTTAAAATGTCCCTGCCTCCCTGTTTCAGGTTCCTATGGCTGCAGTAGTAATTAGCACACTCTCAGTGGCTTAAAATGACACACATTCCTTTCTTCCATTTCCAGAGGCAGAAAGTCTGAAATGAGTTGTCAGGAAGCATTCCTTCTGGCTGCCCTGGGGTAGAGTCGGTGTCCTTGCTGTTCCAGCGCCTAGGGTCCTGTTCCTGACCTATTTCTGCTGCGGTCAATATGCCTCCTGCTCCCACTCTCCTGTCTCCCTCCTTCACTTGTAAAGGTCTCTGTGATTAAGTTGGCTCCACTCTGATAATCCAAGATAACGACCCACTCAAAACCCTACCTAATGACCGCACAAGTCTCTCTTGCCATGGAAGGTACCCTATTCACAGACTCTGAGGGATCTTGGCCAACCATCCCAAGTCCCAAGTCAGGCATACTTTGAAACAGTTTCCTATAATCTGTGTCCTGATGTGCGGGACATATTTCAATATTTTCTAATTTAAGTTGGATTTAGTATTGGCAGTGGGATTTCTAAATAACTTTCAGGCTCCTTGGCCCCTTCACCTGCCCTTTCCTTTGGCTGGTGAGGGTGGGAGGGCAGCAGTGTAAGTGACTGAGCTTTTGGATTTGGTGAATTTTCTCTTTTGTCTTCCAGAGATTTTGAAGGTTGGGCATTGTCTTCAAGGACTATTGAGAACCAGATTTCCATAGAATTTACTGTCCTTTTATTCTTTTTCCTTTGGGTTTAGAAGTTCTATTCGGAGATGAGTAACTAAGGTGCTGCCTTGTCCTCAGCAGACACAAGTGCCCTGAGGGCTTTGAATGCCTTGTCTCCAAAGTCCCTATCCCACATCTCAGTATCTGTCTCCCATCGTTCCCCATCACGGCCCTGTTCTGGCAAAGCAGGTGCACTGAAGCTGAGAATCCAGTCTTCTCTGTAGCGCCGATGCTCTTATGGTGATGGTGGACCCAATTGTGTCCTTAGCTTTTTCTTCCCTCCGGCTCTAGGAGGTGTGAGTCTACAATGTTGCCCGGATGTCCTCTTTCACACTTGACCTTTCAGGTGTGATTCACTGGTCTTAGTTTGCATCGTCTTTCTCTGAAAGGCATCAGCCCAGCAACACCCATCCAATCCCATAGTTCCTGTAATTCCCAACTCATTTCCAGATTGCCAGGGTACTCCCATCCTCTGCTCACATCATCCCAGGTCACCACTGTGAGGTTTTAGCAGTGACAATATCAGGGACGGCTGGGCTCTACCCCTGCCCCGACACCCACCAGGCTGGGGACCTCTTGGCCAGTCAGCTGACTGAGACCCGGGTCTGTCTCTGCACCTTAGAGCTGGGTTTCCAGACCCCTCCCAGACAAACTCCGCAGGTCACCTGCCTTGGGAAGCAGCCTCTAAGATACACGAGAAGGGGGATAGCTCACTGTGGAGCGCTGCCCGATTCACATGCATGTGAGACAGGGAAGGAGGCAAGACTGGCAAAGGGAGATAGTGAACACAAGGCAGCACAGAAGAGTCATACTTGGACGAGCCGGATGCTATTTTTGACTTTTTAAAATGGAGCAGAGGGGCGAAACCTCTGTACTCGCTCTTCCTCCAGGCCTCTGCTGCAGGCTGCCCTCTAGAAGCAGGTGCAAACATGGGCAATGCACCTCTTTCAACTGAGTATAAGATCAGAGGGCCATGGAAACCAATTTGACAGTAAATTTCATATATTAAAAATTAAAAAAAAATAAATAAATAAAAATCTAATAAGTAAAAAAAAAAAAAAAAAAAAAGATCAGAGGGCCACCCAGCTAGGACCCACCATCTGCCAACATGCCAGGGGTAAAAATGGTGTCTCTGCCTCTTCCTCAAAGATTATTCTGTATATTTCAAAAACTTACTGGAACTTCTTGATGTAAATCTAAGAGCAAAAAGCAATCATTATAAAAAGGCAAAGAATCTGAAGCTATGCATCCAGAACAATGATCTATGTGCAACAGAAAGATGTTCCCTGATGTTGGCACCGGGGTCTGGGTGGGCTGGATGGTGTTTGAAGCCCCATTTCTTACCTCTCTAGGGTGTTGTCCAGGCAGCAGGTCTTGTGAGGTCATGTCACCCTGAGGGCTCCTTCAACACGCGAGAACACGGGGTCATCGAGGCCCGTGCGTGGAAGAAAGCAGGACAGCCTTGCACCTCATTCACCATGACATTGTCCTCACTGTACTCGAGGCTGGGCTGATATTCGTTGCTATGACCCTGAAAGGTTGGACATGTCCTGGTCCAAAAACAAGGTCACAGATTCACCCTACGGGACAGCAGTGAGTGATTTCCCACTCATCTTGTGACCCTCCATAAACTATGAGCCTGTTCCCTCCTCAGAAAGAGAGTGTCAGACCTGCCCCATCGGGTGTGGGGAACAAGTCAGTAAAGCTCACTTGCATGTTGTTGAGTTCTCATTGTCCCCATGTCTTCCCTCAGGAAGGAGAGCTGGCAGCCCGGGAAAAGGTGAGTGAAAGGGAGTACTTCTTACCCTGAATTCTGCCTCGAGGCTCTCACAGGGGAAATTCATGAGCTTCAGACCATTGATGGACCCAGGTTCCCTCGGTTGGGGTAAGTGGAGGCCCCTGGGAGTAGACTCATGGATCCCTCTCTGATGCTGCCTCCTGTCCCTTCATTTCCAGACCTAGAACTCTCTCCTTCACTCTTGGTGGCTCTCTCCCTGGGCCCCAAGCTGCTGCTGCTCGTCTCTGTCTCTGCCATCTATGGCCACAGGAAGCAATGGATTGACTGTGAGTCATGGACAAGGAGGACAGAGCCAGGTCAGTCCTAAAAGGAGTCAGGTCAGCGGAAGGGGCAGCCCACAGGTCATACAGGGTCAGCGCCCACCTGGAGTAAAGAGCAGGTGACGCATCTCCGTCCACACCCTCTGGAGCCTCAGGGATTGTTCCGAGAGGTTCCCAGCTCCCAAGAAGACTGTGGGGGTCCTGCAGGAAGTGGGTGGGGTCAAGGGCTGTCAAAGGATGTGTACAGAGTCCTAGGGCTTCTTGGAAGGAAGTGGGTAGAGGGGCTGGATGGTGGGAAACCCCGTGGAGACCATCTCTAGATTATTTGGGTGCAAGGTGTCCACATTTAGAGGAATGCTGACAGGTGCCCGCTGGCTGCTCTGAGGACGGCTCCCACTCTGACCCTCCGTGGGACAGACTGGAGAGGATGGGGAAGGGGGATCAGGACCTAGGGAGGAAGGTTGAGGAGGCAAAGTCCATGTCAGGGACCGCCTGTCCTCTCACTACAGGTGACCCAGGAGGAAAATAGCATCGAGGACATAGGAGACACGTGGAGAACATTTCTGGAATGATGAGCAGATAATCAAATGTGAACATGGGTCCACGGCTCCTTCTTTCCCCCACTGCTACGTGCCATCCTCGGTCTCTGCTGCCTCCTTCCTTCCCTGAGGGGCCCAGCCTAAGACAAGGAACAACTAGAAGCTTCCACAACCCTGCCCCAGATGCCTGCTTCCCCAGAGACCCACCTGCCCACAGTTCCTGCTGCTCCTGTCCCAGTCCTTGATGCCCCAGAGCTGGTCTTCATAGCTGGTCCTGAGCAGGGGCCATGGGAACGTGCTCTGGAAACTGACAGACGGGTATCTTCCTAGAATGTGAGAAACAAGTCACGTGTACGTGTACCAGGCTATCTCTCATCCATTTCCTGGGGACCGTGGCCATTAAGTACACACTCAAGGCCGTGCTCTCATGGGCCATTCCTGCCAACCCCCAGACTCGCCAGCCTCAGTGAGGTTTTCCAATGCCTCCTGAATGCAGTTGAATCCCATCTTGCGTGGAAGAAGGGAAATGATTCTCCTTCCCCTTTGCCTACATGTCCTTCTACTCAAAGTAGAGAGAAGTTTCCCTCCTCTCCCTGTGATGGGGACACCAGCTCTCCACTCAGCTTCATCTTTCCTGATCCCCCCGCTCGTGTATAGGTGCTGGCAGTCCAGAAACCTGGACCCTTCCCTGGTTTCCTTCTTTATACCCCGTGTTCAATTCTGCCTTCATAATGCTATGTCCAGTGGTGACATGGTAAATGTTCAACAATCCACATTCGGAAAGAAAAAGAAGCCTCATTTGTGGTGGTTGTCCACTTCTGTGTTGTCTACGACTCCCAATGCGGCCAATTTCAAGCTGCCAACCGTGGAACAACTAGCTTGCAAAATTCCTGGAAAGCTCTCAGGAGCGAGTGCAAGCCTCCTCCCGCCCACCAGGGAGCTCCACCCAGCACCTGCACACTGCTCGCTCCCGGGCTGCCCCCTGGTCCCGGCCACCAGCATCCCTTCCTGGGCCATTGCCACGTGCCTAACAGACTCTCCGGGTTCCGCCACAGTGACCCTTTGGAAATGGAGGTCAAATTGTCCCCCTTCTGTGCTTCTTCCCCCTACAGATGTGCACGGCTCGGTCTCTCCCCCTTTCAAGCTCTGCTGACCAGTCACTTTATGAAAAGCACCTTCCTTAAACCACCCACATAAAATATCAATTCCTGTCTCTCACTGTGTGTTTTCACAGCTCAAACCCAAACTGAGTTGTTTCCCTAGAACTTAAGATCAGCTGACACGATAAATGGAGACAGCGCTCACTTTGCACAGTGACGCAGGACTCAGGCAATGACAGCGCCGCTGAAAGCAAGCGAAGTGATCTCAATAATCAGAGGGGAAAAGTAACAATTTTTCTGCGACCTTTAAAAACTTCTTTCAATACATTAGAAGCCCTCCAACTATCAGTTAGGAATGTATAAGGACATGAAAAAAGAAAATTAAAGCTGTTATTCATTTGGTATGGGGTCACTGCAAACATTAGAAATGTTGAAAAGGGGGGCGCCTGGGTGGCACAGTCGGTTAAGCGTCTGACTTCAGCCAGGTCACGATCTCGCGGTCCGTGAGTTCGAGCCCCGCGTCAGGCTCTGGGCTGATGGCTCGGAGCCTGGAGCCTGTTTCCGATTCTGTGTCTCCCTCTCTCTCTGCCCCTCCCCCGTTCATGCTCTGTCTCTCTCTGTCCCAAAAATAAATAAAAAACGTTGAAAAAAAAATTAAAAAAAAATAAAAATAAAAAATAAAAAAAAAAAAGAAATGTTGAAAAGGGAAATGTTTTATCTTTTGTAAAGACTTATCAAGAGTAGTTTGCAGAGGGCTTGCCTTCTTCTAACCACAGTCTCACTCCTTTCTCAGTTGGGATCAGTTTCTAACATTCCATCCCTTGCACTTCCAATGCTGCGATATCTTTACAATATTAATGTGAATATATGCTGGTGTCACTCCCTCCGGGACATTCCCTGTCCCTGTCCCCGTCCCCACCCCCAGCCCCACCTCCTCAGGTACGTGGTAAGTTTATCTTCACTCTGCTCCTCTGGGTGCATATCTAGACTCGGGCAACGGTATTCCCGGCAGCATTCCCATGAAGGCCACCATGGCTTCATGAACCCCTCTCACATTCAGTTTGAACTTGACCTCTAACCTCATCTTTTCTCCTTTCTCCTGTGCACTTTCAGCTTTGTGCCCATTCCCTTTTGCCATTTCTTCACTTTTGTACAATGTCACGCAGGTTTATCGCGGGAAACCAGGACACTACATAACCACCTGCTTTGCTATTGTGGCAAACACACATCCCAACCCAATGATCTTGGCACCCTGATCTCAGACTTCCAGCCTCCTTAACAGTGAGAAATAAGTTCCTGTTGTTCAAGGCATCTAGTTTACAGTGTTTTCTTCTAGTAGCCCAAGTCAAGTAAAATCTAGAAAAATTAGGGACTTTGCTTAATAATAATGTACCAATATTGGTTCATTAAGTTATAACAGATATACCAGATTACTGTAAGACATTAATAAGAGGGGAAACTGCGTGCAGCTGTATATTGAAACTCTGTATGATTGTTCCAAGTTTTTTCTAAATGTAAAACTGTTTCACAAAATTGAGTCCAATAAAAAAAAACTTTAACATCTTGTCCTCAGCTCTCTATCTTCCTTTTGCACCCCATTGGGGGACACTGCAAGGAAATGAGTGGTGGGGGGATTTTGTGTTCATATCCAGGTTTTATCTCCCTTCAGGTCTGAGGTTTCTTCTCCTCCTTCCTCTGTCCTCTGCCACAGCTCACTCCAGGGCCAGGCACTCAGAGATCCCAGAAGGAGCTACTTCTCAGTCCCCCATGACATTCATCCTAAACTTTTCCAAGTGGTAAAGCCCAGTTCGTCCAGGTGTGCTCAGAGACCCCTAGGCCCCTGGATGAGTGGGGTAATTCTAAGGACCTCAGTGTGGGAGGGGGGGAGGGGGGTTTATCCATGTGCTGAGGTCAAGGAACAGAGTTGGAAGGGGCTCTGCAGAGCAAGGTGGATGCTGTGATGCACCAGGTCTCAGGAGGTGGCCCTGGGCTGTGACCCTCTCTGAGATGGCCTCAGCTGAGGAGAGCCACCTTGCCCCAGGTCATGCCTGGTAACCTGCCACATCCAGTGGCTCCTCAACATGGGGATATAGAGGCCCAGCCCGCTCACCCCAGCTCAGGATAACTCTGAAATCACATCCTAGCACCAGATCACATAGGAGATCGGCTGAATCTTCATTGGGACCTCACGGCAGCTCAACTTCTTTTACACATTCCTACTCCCTTCTCCTCCCTTCCACACATTCGGTCCTGAAAGTACTCCCTGAAAAGACCCGCCTGTTAATATTCATCTTAATAACTGTTTCCCGTGTGGAACAAAGAGGTGGTCGTTGGTACCAGTAAAGGTGGGAAGCCTTTTGACTCTAGGGGCCAAGGCAATCATGGAAGGATGGACCGCACATCATATACCATACACTACAAGGCGTAGTCCATATACCATATACCTCATGCCATATACAATATACCATATGCTATACACCATTACCATTTACAAAAATACCAAGCACTCTGACTATACAAGAGCAATGAGAAACCACAAAACTCTTTATGCAGGAAAGGGGTATAATCAGATCTGTGTTGTAGAAGACCACCTTGGATGAAGGAGAAGGCAGAGCTGACACTGGGCAAAACAAGATGGGGGTGGCCATTTAGGAAGTAATAGTTTTCATTCGGGCAAGAGATGATGGTGATGGAGAAACAGATTCCACAGGTGTTTAGGAGGTAAAACCAGCAGGGCCTCGAGCAGGCAGACAAGAGTGGACAAGTGAGGGTGTAGAGCATGGGTCCCTTCTTGGTTTGACCAAATGGGTAGAGGATGTGCCACATACTGAACATGGTGGAAGGGGAGAAGAGAATGTCTGAGAGCAGACTATGAACTCAGTTTGGGATGTTTGAGCCATACAAATGAAAATTTCAAAGTCAAAGGATGTATAGCTCAATCACCAAGAAGTGGATTCAGGATTGGGAGCTTGACTGCATCTGGCTGCAAAGCCAGTGCTCTTGACCATCAAGGCACTAAAAATCCCAGTCTCTGAAGAGTTTAGAGTCTGATGGAAGGTGTGAAGTCTCCTGGACGTGGGGGGAAGGGAGAGATGCTGGCGACTGGGGGAAAGATTCTGTCCAACTCTCAGCAGGGGCATGGATAGCTTCACAGCATGGAATTCGTCCTTCCAGAAAAATGTGATACAATGGTGACATCACTGGTGGAGGGGAGTCTTGGCATCTCCTATAGGCAGTTTGGGCCTGCCTGGCATTCGCCTCTTCCTCCACCACCCCTCCTGGCCTTAACATCCTGTATATCCCTAAGAGGAGGCAGGGCTCACAAGGAAGCAGTAGCAAAATAGCCCTAGCCGTCAGTGCATGACTATGGGCTCATGGACATTAAAGGGTCACCAGCTGAGTGTGGACTTAGAAGAGTCCCCAAACACAACCTTGGTGCTTGGGTATAGCTCATTCCAGGGGTGAGAGAGATGGAGGCCAGCATGCTGGTTCCTTTCTCTTTCTGAGAGCATTTCTTGAATCCCTCCACTCCCTTCCTTCCGAGCTGGCCCAGGACCCAGAACAGACAGCAAAGGCAGCCCTCACCTTCCTGCGTGTGTTTCTAGGTATGTTGCTTTCCCTCGTGGAGAGTGTTCCCTGAGCCCCACCTTCTTGCGGTCTCCTCCATCCTCTAAAGCACAAACCATTGCCATGTCCAAAACTCGAACCTCTTCCCCACACCATGTCTCTGAAGCCTCTAAAATTGGCAGGGCTGTGGGTTGGTGAGAACCTCAGATGGGACAAGGCTCAGAATGAGGCCAAGCCTGTGGGTGTCATGATCTTAACTCTGGAAACCCCAAACATTTCCAGTAGCAATTGCTCAGCTTGTAACCACCTTGTCTGCTCAACTGATAATCTCGAAGAAAAAGTGTTACAGTCCCATGGTCTTTCCTCTCATCACAATCCCCTTCCTCTGACATCACAGAAGCAGGGAGTGTCTTCTCTTCTCGAAGCACAGAGTCCCAGGCCTCTCCAGGACAACACTCAGACAGAGAAGGCTCCAAGGTCCACCATGATGTCTGTCCCTTCTTCCCTATGCTGCCCTTCTCTGCCATCCCTGCTGCTGACTCTGCTGTGGGATTCACAGGTGAGTGGGGTCTCAGGTATGTTTGGTGGGGGTTCTTCCATGCCTCTTTACCGTTCTCCTTACCTGTTTCCCTAGAATTTCTTGGGGGAGGGTTTTCTCTTTCCCAGCCAGAAATTACAGAACTAACTTGGAATGGTCCTCAGCTCACAAAATCTCCCAGTGGTCACATCTGTTCCAGACCTTTTTGTTCAGATAATGGACACACCTCCCATGGTTACAGGGCTCAGCACAGCACACCTGAGAGCTCTCATCCCTTAACCCCTAGGATAAAATACCAAGAGTGAACCATATTGGAAGTGTAAAACCTGAGTTTTACACTTATTACCACTACACAGACGCCACCTCTCAATGGAGAAAAACATGTTGGAAAACATGAAATTATGAAGCAAGGAAAGGATCCACAAATGCTTCACCCGAAGAGAATCACTGTTACAAATTGGCAGAGGTCTGTGTGCTCAGGGAACGTTAGCTGGAAGTGGTCACTAGGTCTCACCAGGTAAGTGACGGGAGCTGAACCCCGCAGGTTCTGAGTAGTTCTCACTGAGAGTTCTGCTGAGTTCTCACTGAGTAGTTCTCACTGAGTAGTTCTGCCTTTGCTTGCTAAGCAAGCATGTGAAGTCTCTTCCCTAAGGCCATTGATCTATCTGGGCAGAGGACTTGAGTTCTGATAGAGCAGATGGCTGCAGGGGGTTAGATCAGATGAAAGAGGAAACCAAGACCATTATCTTAGTAGAAGGAAGGAGGAATAAAGTTTGGATGTTTTAGGAATGAGTAATATATCTGAGACACTCAGGCCGAGTTAGCAAACTTTTAAAAATGAATTAATACCAATTTTATACAGTCGTCTCCAGAAAACAGAGGAGGAAACATTTCCGTACTCATTTGATGAGGCCATTATTATTTCAATAGCAAAACCTCATAGACTGTACATAAAAAAAGAAAACTACCAACCAATATCTCCCATGATTCTAAATGCAAGAATTCTCAACCGAGTGTCGGCAAACAGAATTTCACAAAGTTTAAAGCTATGTATATGTGACTAAGTAGGATTTATCCTGGGCATACTAAGCTGTTCCAACATTTGAAATTCAATCATTCTAACCCATCACAACAACAGGCTGAAGAAGAAAAATTGCATGATGATAACAATTGATGCAGACAAAGTATTTGACAAATCCAACACCCATTAGTGATGAAAACTCTCAGCAAACTAGAAATAGGAGGGAATTTCCTCAACTTGATTAAAAGCATCTGCAAAAAACCCTACAGCTCTCAGAAGTGCCTAGGTGGCTCAGTTGGTTAAATTTTACACTCTTGATCTCAAATCTGGTCTTGACCTCAGGGTTGTGAGTTCAAGCCCTGAACTGGGCTCTGTGCTGGGGATGAAGCCAACATTAAAAACAAAACAAAACAAAACAAAACAAAACACCTCACTCTAAGCAACAAAAAAAGAACTAAATAAGCAAAGACACATGCCATGTTCATGGATAGAAAGACCCATATTGTTAGAATGCAAGTTCTTCACGATTTCATCTATGAATTAACTGTAATCCAGATAAAAATACCAGAAAACTATCTTATGAGTATTGACAAACGGATTCTAAAGTTTATATGGAGGCATTAAAGATCCAGAATAGCCACACAATGCTAGAGAAGAGCAAAGTCAGAAGTCTGACACCACTTGATTACAAGACTTACTAGAAATCTCCAGTTATTGAAACACTGCATTGGTGAGATAATAGTCACACAGATCCATGTAATAGAATGGAAAGCCCAGAAATAACACCCACATAAATACAGCAAAATGATCATTGGGGAAGGAGCAAAAGTAGCCTTTTCAACAGATGTCGCTGGGACAGTTGGACATCTGGACGTCCATATGCAAAAAAACTGAATCTAGACACAGATGTAACAGCCTTTATAAATATAATGGAAAACACAAAATTATAAAATACTTAGAAGCTATCATAGAAGAAAATCTAGATGATCTTTGATATGGAAATTACTTTTACTTATAAATAGATACCATATTTTAAAGCAGTTTTAGGTTCACACCAGAATGGAGCAGAAGGTACAGCTGACCCTGTACCTTCTGCTCCATTCATACTGCTCCCTGACCCCACACATCACAGCCTCTCCTATTATCAATATCCTTCACCAGAGTGGTACATATATTACAAACAATGAACCTGCACTCATATTTCATTAACATCCAAAGTCCATAGTTTTCAATACGGTTCACTCTTGGTATTGTATAGTCTATAAGTTTGGACTAATGTATAGCGATATCCTCCTTTATATATTATAGAGTATACAGTATTATATCTTGATGCCCTAGAAATCCTCTGTGTTCTATTTCCCTCTTCCCACCCTAACCCCTGACAATCACTGATGTATTTACTTACTGTGTCCATAGTTTTGCCTTTTCCAAAATGTCATATACTTGGCATCACGTAGTGTGCAGGCTTTATCCTTTCAATTAATAATGAGCATTTAAGGTTCTTCCATATCTTTTCAGAGCTTGACAGCTCGTTTCTTCTAGCACTGGATAAGATCCCACTGTCTGAATGTACCACAATTTCCTTATCCATCCAACTACTGAAGGTCATCCTGGTTGCTTTCAAGCTTGGCAATTATAAATAAAGTTGCTACAAACTGTATTAAGGACAGTCTGTTCCAGGCCTCTTTTCTAGCCTCTCATAGCCTCAGATGGTCCTCAGACTTGTACATGCCATTCTCCCTGTGACTCACATCAACTTCCCTCTGTGCACGATAGAGCTGTGTCTGAAATCCTGGTTCACACGAACTATGAAAGAGTATGTGTTTTCTTAGATCATTAAGTTTGTGGCCATTTGTTATTCGGCAAGTTCCCTTGTTTATTATAGTGTCTGCCATGCTGCAGCCCATCCCCATATTAGGATGCAGAAGAAAGATACCCACCCCGTTCTGTACACTGGTCCTCTTCCCCTCATCTTGTATGGTAACCCAATTTGTAATTGTCATCCTTCTGTGCCAGTACATGTCGCTAAAAGAGTATGTAATGAGACCCCACCTTGAGCTAGAACCAGTCCCTCAGAACATCTTGGACCAAGACAAAGAACGTGAGAAATGCTGCAAAGTTTCTTTCCAGGAAATTTCAGGTAAAGAGTTCCAGATGAACCAGGCTGAAGAGTTCATTGTCAGTCAGAGCTGGAGACATCGTTACACTGGCCTGCAACGTGTCTGCTCACTCCCCAGCAGGGCCTGTCTTGTGGTCCAGGGAGAACGGGTCTACAGTTTCAATGGAAGTCACTTCCCCTAGTAAACCAGGTGGAAACACAGAGGTCAACCAAACAGACTATTCCATCTGCATCAGTGATTGTTGCCCAAGAATATGGGCACCTATTACTGTGTGAAGTTGATAAGAGGGCATCCTGATGTGGGGTATACGTCTAGTTCAGGCATCTATGTGTCTGTGAATGGTGAGTACAGTCTGACAACCTCTATCCTTTTGGTTTGTAAAACTAAATTTTTCAAAATCTGAAACACGTACCAAATCATCATAACACACTGGATACTGTGCCCCTTCATCCACAAACAACCCTGTAGGCTGGGATTCTATACATGGCTCTTCTGTCAGTCTGGGCCCTGTGCCCACTCTTGAATGAAGCCATGTGACAGACCATGCCCTTTATGATGACCCAACTACCAACATGAACACAGGGCCAGAAAAACTCCAAACTCAAAAGATATTCAAGTAGGTTAAATGCAACTACATGTGTGCACGGAATGATCCAAAAAGTTGTTAAACTGAGCCTACAAGTCTATCTGGCCTTTCTGAGGTTTAGGGACAAACCTGAACTCAAGAATATGCATTGTATCTATTTTGGCCCGCTTCCTGACTCCAGACATAAGCCATAGACACTCCATATAATCCTCTGGATTTGGATGGAATCTCAACACGGGGAACCTCTCCAAATCCTAGTTCCTTCCTATGTAAAATCTCAGTATCTTGGAGTCATAAAGATGTAGAGTCTGTGAATCTTAAAATGTTAGAATTATCAAGTCATGGAGTGAGTCAACTGACTTCTAGGTTCTTAAATGGCATTTAATGTTCATCTTTGCATCTTTCATGGCCAAAGTGGAAAAAAAAGAGAGAGAGAGAGAGAGCAAGTTTTGGAGGCTTTCATCAAGCCCATTCATTCTTTCATCCATGCATTCCTCCATCCGACCGTGCATCAAGCATGCATTCACTCAAAGCACACTCTCATTCAGCCATGCATTTACCTATGCAGGAATCTGTTCACAAGTACCTGGATCCTCCTCTGGGGCAGACCCTGGGCAGATGACCCATCGTCAAGGAATTCCCAGGCTCCCACAGTGGCCTTCCTATAGTAATTGTCTGCTTTCTCTGGGCTGTGTCAGTTCCCCCTACAGTGACAGTGTCCCAGTCTTCACCCTCCTCGGACTTGGTGGTTGTCACCTGCCGCGTGCAGAGATTCTATCCACAGAGTGTGCATCTCACCTGGACGGAGAACTGCCATACGATCGAGGGAGCTGAGCAACTCCCATCCAAGCAGAATAGCGATGGGACCTACGCCCTGGAAAGCTTGCGTTTGGTGAACGTGTCAGGGCCGGGGTCCGAGCAGGTGCTCACCTGTAAGGTGCAGCACGAGACCCAACCTCCCATCCAGGCCAGCCTCATACTGTCTGCGGAAGCACACGGCACATACAAGCCCATCGGAAGCTCAGGTAAGCCCACCTCCACTGCTCTGAGCAACTAGGTCACCTTTGTCTCCTGAGTGGAGTGAGGTATTTAAACTCACAGTGTCCCCTTTGCCGTGTCCTTCTGCCCATTGGTACTTAGGTCCCGAGATGCCTGCCTCATCTTTGTGGCATTCCTTCTGGGCTTCAAGGTGCTGCTGGCGATGAGTTTCATAGTCACCTACATCTGCACGTGGCGGAGCCGGTAACAGGTGAGTTGGGGGCAGGTCTTAGTACATAAGGAGAGAGGTCATGGTCACCATCGTGGGCTGGCGAGGAGTCCAGGGTAAGGCCACTGTTTCACACTGTGCCTCCCAGGGAGATCCAGGCTCAAGAAGAGGCTGGAAACACTTGTTTTCTCCAAAGGTTTGTTGGAAATCTCAGAGGCTTCCAACTCTCACCCATCCAGCAGTGCCCTGGGTTTGGAGGCTTTTAAATGAAGTCCCTTGGAATCCTGGGTGAGGGTCTGAGGTGGGGAGTTGGGATTAAAGTCAAAGTTTTGAGCCCCAAACTCCAAAGGGTGCCCCCATATACTATTACATAGGTCAGTTTTCATGGGACTGATTTTTGGAATGAATAAAGAAAGTATTGCTAAAATCTACTAATGGAGCCCATCGAGGGACTGGGAGGCTCTAGCTACTGGCAAAGATGAATGTGGGTGGGGTGGAGTTCAGAACCTCAGACAGAGGAGGTGGAGTGTAAGAGTAGGCGCATCTCGTTTCTGATGTGCACCACGGATGTAGGCCTGTAGAGGGCCTGCCTCATAGAAGGTGCTCGATAAGTATTTGGGGAATTAATACAAGAATGAATAAATGAATGAATGAACAAATGAATGCATATTTCCCTACAGCTCCTGCATGAACTGCAATACATTGCCTCCCATCCTGTGCAAGAGGCTCACATAGGGGAGAACCTGCCCCCCACCCCCCGCCTTCCATCCTGGACATGCCCCCTTCCCCACACCCTCCTGATGTTCCTTCTCTCGGAGCAGAGTCCTGATGTTCCGCTCTCTTCAGAGCAGAGTCAAGGATGGACCCTGGTCTCAGGGACCCAGAGACCCTGATGGACTGAGCTTCACACTGGCCCTGCCTCTGCCCCAAAGACAATCAAGAGGGTCAAGAAAAGAAGGTTCCCATTCTCTCTGTGATCAGGAACAGCCCTTCAATTTCAGAGCACATTTTACTTTTCTTTTTTAAATGTTAATTCCAGTATAGTTAACATGCAGTGTTATTATAGTTTCAGGTATACAAAAATAGTATTCAGCAATTCTATACATTACTCAGTGTTCAAAATGTAAGTGTACTCCTAATCCCCTTGGTCTGCTTAACCCATCCCCCCACTTCCCCACTTACCTCCCCTCTGGTAACTATCAGTTTGTTCTCTATAGCTACGAGCCTGTTTTTTGGTTTGACTCTTTTTTTTTTTTTTTTTACCTTTTTTTGGTCTATGCTTCTTTGATTCCACATATGACTGAAAGAAAGCATGTGATGTTTGTCTTTCTCTGACATTTCTTTTAGTGATAGACTCCCTAACTCTAGCCGTGCTGTTGCATATGGCAAGATTTCACTCTTTTTAACGGCTGAATAATATTCCATTGTATATATTGACCACCTTTTCTTTATTCGCTCATCTGTTGATGGACATTTGCTCTGCTTCCAATAATTTGGACAAGCACATTTTACTTTTATGCAGCGCTTTCTGCAAGGATGATGTGATTTTAACACCTATATATTTTGAAATCACTACATGGAATAAGCACATTTTGGTTCTGAAATTTATAAGAAATATACAAGAAATCCTTGGTCCTACTACATTATCTTTGCAAAAATTAACATTTCGCTGTTATGGCCTTCTGTTGCTTTTAAAAACACTTACCTGAATTTGGTGTTTATCATTCTCAAATTTACTTTTATAATTTTACAACATGTTATAAATCCTTAAGTGATATACAATGTAACTTTGCATATTTAAAATTCTATAAAGATGCTGTTGTACTATATACAGCACTCCAGAACTTTTCTTTTTTATGCTCAACACAGTGTGTGAGGTTTCTTCAAGAAGCTCCATTTTAGTAATTTTCCATGGCTTTATGGTTACATATTACAGTAATATGCTACAACTTATGGATTCTTCTCAGGATTGTATCAAAGCTCTATCTGCTGTTTGGGTAATACAGCTTTGCAACAAGGGATTTTTTTTTTTCCTCTATTTCCTTGGGCACACAATGGGAGAGTGCCTCTAGTTCCTCTGTTGTGGTCCACACAGCAGTAGTATTCTTATCATTTGCAAGCTTTAGTAACACGAAATAAAATCTTTTAATTTTTGGTGAAGTTGTGCTCTTTCCATTTATACCTTTTATCCAACTTTACTTTTCTGAGCAATATGTGTGTGTGTCTGTGTGTGTTATGAATGAATGGTATGGATCTCATATGTTTTTTCTTTTTAGGATAAATGATAGAGAACTTAATCAGCACAGCCATTTTGCCACATAACAAACACTCCATAAAGGTGTGATTCTTTTTATGAGGTATTATTGCCATTGGGCTACATGTCTATCTCTACATGTCCCTGCATTATCAACAATAGCCAAGCTATGGAGAAAGCCCAAATGCCCACCAACTGGTGAATGCATAAAGAAGATGTGGTATAAGCTTTCAACAAGTACAAAAAGATCGAGGTCATACCATGTATATTTCCAGAATACAATGCTTTGAAACTTGTAATCAAGTTCAAGAAAAAAATTGGAAAGACCACAAATACATGGAGGTTATACAACATCCTTTTAAAGAATGAATGGGTTAACCAAGAAATTAAAGAGGAAGTTGAAAAGTACAAGGAAACCAAAGAAAATGAAAACAAGACAGGTCAAGACCTTTGGGATGTAGCAGAGGTGGTCATAAGAGGAACACACATTGCAATCCAGGCCATCCTAAAGAAGGAAGAAATGTCCTTCCTAACACAACCTAACCTTACACTCAAAAGAGCTGGAAAAAAGAAGAGCAAATAACATCCAAAAACAGCAGAAAAGGGAAATAATAAAGATTAGAGCAGAAATCAATGATACTGAATTTTTTTTAAAAAATGGTAGAACAGATCAACACAATTGAGAAGCCGGTTCTTTGAAACAATTAACTAAACTGATAAACTCCTAGCCAGACTTATCAAGAAGGAATAGGAAAGGACCCCAATAAATAAAATCATGAATGAAAGGAGAGATCACCATCAACACCACACAAATATAATTATAATAAAATATTATGAGCAATTATATGTCAACAAATTGGGTGATCTGAAAGAAATGGATAAATTCCTAGTAACATGTAAAATGACCACAACTGAAACAGGAAGAAATAGAAAATTTGAACACACCCATAACCAGTAAAGAAATTGAATCAGTAATCAAAAACCTTTCAACAAACAAGAGAACTGGGACAGATGGTTTCCCACAGGAATTCTACCAGACATTTAAAAAAGATTTAATATCTATTCTTCTCAAACTGTTGCGAAAAAATAGAAATGGAAGAACTTCCACTCATTCTATCAGGCCAGCATTACCTTGTTTCCACAACCAGACAAAGACCCCACTAAAAAGGAGAATTACATCCAATGTTTCTGATGAAGATGGATGCAAAAATTCTCAACAAGATACCAGCAAATTAAATCCAACAATACATCAAAGAATTATTCCCCTGATCAAGTGGGAATGATTCCTGAAATGCAGGGCTGGTTTAATATCTGCAAATGAATCAACATGGTACACCACATTAATAAAAGAAAGGATAAGAACCACATGATCCTCTCAGTAGATGCAGAAAAAGCATTTGACAAAATACAGCATCCTTTCCTGATTAAAAAAAAAAAAAAAACCTCTGGAAAGTAGAGATAGAAGGAACATAACTCAACATCAATACGGCCATATATGAAAGACCTATAGCTAATATCATCCCCAGCTGGGAAAACCTGAGAGCTTTCTGCCTAAGGTCAGGAACATGACAGGGATGTCCACTCTCACCACTGTGCTCAACACAATACTGGAAGTCCTAGCCTCACCAATCCGCGACAACAAAAAGAAATAAAAGGCAGATAAACTGGCAAGGAAGAAGTCAAACTTTCACTCTTCACAGATGCCATCATAATCTACATGGAAAACCAAAAACACACCACCCAAAATTTGCTAGAACTGATACATAAATTCAGCAAAGTCACAGGATATAAAGTCAACATACAGAAATCAGTTGCATTTCTTTTTTTTTTTAATATGTGAAATTTATTGTCAAATTGGTTTCCATACAACACCCAGTGCTCATCCCAAAAGGTGCCCTCCTCAATACCCATCACCCACCCTCCCCTCCCTCCCACCCCCCATCAACCCTCAGTTTGTTCTCAGTTTTCAACAGTCTCTTATGCTTTGGCTCTCTCCCACTCTAACCTCTTTTTTTTTTTTCCTTCCCCTCCCCCATGGGTTTCTGTTACGTTTCTCAGGATCCACATAAGAGTGAAACCATATGGTATCTGTCTTTCTCTGTATGGCTTATTTCACTTAGCATCACACTCTCCAGTTCCATCCACGTTGCTACAAAGGGCCATATTTCATTTTTTCTCATTGCCACATAGTATTCCATTGTGTATATAAACCACAATTTCTTTATCCATTCATCAGTTGATGGACATTTAGGCTCTTTCCATAATTTGGCTATTGTTGAGAGTGCTGCTATAAACATTGGGGTACAAGTGCCCCTATGCATCAGTACTCCTGTATCCCTTGGGTAAATTCCTAGCAGTGCTATTGCTGGGTCATAGGATAGGTCTATTTTTAATTTTCTGAGGAACCTCCACACTGCTTTCCAGAGCGGCTGCACCAATTTGCATTCCCACCAACAGTGCAAGAGGGTTCCCGTTTCTCCACATCCTCGCCAGCATCTATAGTCTCCTGATTTGTTCATTTTGGCTACTCTGACTGGCATGAGGTGATATCTGAGTGTGGTTTTGATTTGTATTTCCCTGATGAGGAGCGACGTTGAACATCTTTTCATGTGCCTGTTGGCCACCCGGATGTCTTCTTTAGAGAAGTGTCTATTCATGTTTTCTGCCCATTTCTTCACTGGGTTATTTGTTTTTCGGGTGTGGAGTTTGGTGAGCTCTTTATAGATTTTGGATACTAGCCCTTTGTCTGATATGTCATTTGCAAATATCTTTTCCCATTCCGTTGGTTGCCTTTTAGTTTTGTTGGTTGTTTCCTTTGCTGTGCAGAAGCTTTTTATCTTCATAAGGTCCCAGTAATTCACTTTTGCTTTTAATTCCCTTGCCTTTGGGGATGTGTCGAGTAAGAGCTTGCTACGGCTGAGGTCAGAGAGGTCTTTTCCTGCTTTCTCCTCTAGGGGTTTGATGGTTTCCTGTCTCACACTCAGGTCCTTTATCCATTTTGAGTTTATTTTTGTGAATGGTGTGAGAAAGTGGTCTAGTTTCAACCTTCTGCATGTTGCTGTCCAGTTCTCCCAGCACCATTTGTTAAAGAGACTGTCTTTTTTCCATTGGATGTTCTTCCCTGCTTTGTCAAAGATGAGTTGGCCATACGTTTGTGGGTCTAGTTCTGGGGTTTCTATTCTATTCCATTGGTCTATGTGTCTGTTTTTGTGCCAATACCATGCTGTCCTGATGATTACAGTTTTGTAGTAGAGGCTAAAGTCTGGGATTGTGATGCCTCCTGCTTTGGTCTTTTTCTTCAAAATTACTTTGGCTATTCGGGGCCTTTTGTGGTTCCATATGAATTTTAGGATTGCTTGTTCTAGTTTTGAGAAGAATGCTGGTGCAATTTTGATTGGGATTGCATTGAATGTGTAGATAGCTTTGGGTAGTATTGACATTTTGACAATATTTATTCTTCCAATCCATGAGCAGGCAATGTCTTTCCATTTCTTTATATCTTCTTCAATTACCTTCATAAGCTTTCTATAGTTTTCAGCATACAGATCTTTTACATCTTTGGTTAGATTTATTCCTAGGTATTTTATGCTTCTTGGTGCAATTGTGAATGGGATCAGTTTCTTTATTTGTCTTTCTGTTGCTTCATTGTTAGTGTATAAGAATGCAACTGATTTCTGTACATTGATTTTGTATCCTGCAACTTTCCTGAATTCATGTATCAGTTCTAGCAGACTTTTGGTGGAGTCTGTCGGATTTTCCATGTATAATATCATGTCATCTGCAAAAAGCGAAAGCTTGACTTCATCTTTGCCAATTTTGATGCCTTTGATTTCCTTTTGTTGTCTGATTGCTGATGCTAGAACTTCCAGCACTATGTTAAACAACAGCGGTGAGAGTGGGCATCCCTGTCGTGTTCCTGATCTCAGGGAAAAAGCTCTCAGTTTTTCCCTATTGAGGATGATGTTAGCTGTGGGCTTTTCATAAATGGCTTTTATGATCTTTAAGTATGTTCCTTCTATCCCGACTTTCTCAAGGGTTTTTATTAAGAAAGGGTGCTGGATTTTGTCGAAGGCCTTTTCTGCATCTATTGACAGGATCATATGGTTCTTCTCTTTTTTTTTTTTTTGTTAATGTGATGTATCACGTTGATTGATTTGCGAATGTTGAACCAGCCCTGCATCCCAGGAATGAATCCCACTTGATCATGGTGAATAATTCTTTTTATATGCCATTGAATTCGATTTGCTAGTATCTTATTGAGAATTTTTGCATCCGTATTCATCAGGGATATTGGCCTGTAGTTCTCTTTTTTTACTGGGTCTCTGTCTGGTTTAGGAATCAAAGTAATACTGGCTTCCTAGAATGAGTCTGGAAGTTTTCCTTCCCTTTCTATTTCTTGGAATAGCTTGAGAAGGATAGGTATTATCTCTGCTTTAAACGTCTGGTAGAACTCCCCTGGGAAGCCATCTGGTCCTGGACTCTTATTTGTTGGGAGATTTTTGATAACCGATTCAATTTCTTCGCTGGTGATGGGTCTGTTCAAGCTTTCTATTTCCTCCTGATTGAGTTTTGGAAGAGTGTGGGTGTTTAGGAATTTGTCCATTTCTTCCAGGTTGTCCAATTTGTTGGCATATAATTTTTCATAGTATTCCCTGATAATTGTATCTCTGAGGGATTGGTTGTAATCATTCCATTTCCATTCATGATTTTATCTATTTGGGTCATCTCCCTTTTCTTTTTGAGAAGCCTGGCTAGAGCTTTGTCAATTTTGTTTATTTTTTCAAAAAACCAACTCTTGGTTTCGTTGATCTGCTCTACAGTTTTTTTAGATTCTATATTGTTTATTTCTGCTCTGATCTTTATTATTTCTCTTCTTCTGCTGGGTTTAGGCTGTCTTTGCTGTTCTGCTTCTATTTCCTTTAGGTGTGCTGTTAGATTTTGTATTTGGGACTTTACTTGTTTCTTGAGATAGTCCTGGATTGCAATGTATTTTCCTCTCAGGACTGCCTTCGCTGCGTCCCAAAGCGTTTGGATTGTTGTATTTTCATTTTCGTTTGTTTCCATATATTTTTTAATTTCTTCTCTAATTGCCTGGTTGACCCACTCATTCTTTAGTAGGGTGTTCTTTAACCTCCACGCTTTTGGAGGTTTTCCAGACTTTTTCCTGTGGTTGATTTCAAGCCTCATAACATTGTGGTCTGAAAGTATGCATGGTATATTTTTCAATTCTTGTAAACTTATGAAGGGCTGTTTTGTGACCCAGTATATGATCTATCTTGGAGAACGTTCCATGTGCACTCGAGAAGAAAGTATATTCTGTTGCTTTGGGATGCAGAGTTCTAAATATATCTGTCAAGTCCATCTGATCCAATGTATCATTCAGGGCCCTTGTTTCTTTATTGACCATGTGTCTAGATGATCTATCCATTTCTGTAAGTGGAGTGTTAAAGTCCCCTGCAATTACCACATTCTTATCAATAAGGTTGCTTATGTTTATGAGTAATTGTTTTATATATTTGGGGGCTCCGGTATTCGGCGCATAGACATTTATAATTGTTAGCTCTTCCTGATGGATAGACCCTGTAATTATTATATAATGCCCTTCTTCATCTCTTGTTACAGCCTTTAATTTAAAGTCTAGTTTGTCTGATATAAGTATGGCTACTCCAGCTTTCTTTTGGCTTCCAGTAGCATGATAAATAGTTCTCCATCCCCTCACTCTCAATCTAAAGGTGTCCTCAGATCGAAAATGAGTCTCTTGTAGACAGCAAATAGATGGGTCTTGTTTTTTTATCCATTCTGATACCCTATGTCTTTTGGTTGGCGCATTTAATCCATTTACATTCAGTGTTATTATAGAAAGATACGGGTTTAGAGTCGTTGTGATGTCCGTATGTTTTATGCTTGTAGTGATGTCTCTGGTACTTTGTCTCACAGGATCCCCCTTAGGATCTCTTGTAGGGCTGGTTTAGTGGTGACAAATTCCTTCAGTTTTTGTTTGTTTGGGAAGACCTTTATCTCTCCTTCTATTCTAAATGACAGACTTGCTGGATAAAGGATTCTCGGCTGCATATTTTTTCTGTTTAGCACACTGAAGATATCGTTCCAAGCCTTTCTGGCCTGCCAAGTTTCAAAAGAGAGATCAGTCACGAGTCTTATAGGTCTCCCTTTATATGTGAGGGCACGTTTATCCCTTGCTGCTTTCAGAATTTTCTCTTTATCCTTGTATTTTGCCAGTTTCACTATGATATGTCGTGCAGAAGATTGATTCAAGTTACATCTGAAGGGAGTTCTCTGTGCCTCTTGGATTTCAATGCCTTTTTCCTTCCCCAGGTCAGGGAAGTTCTCAGCTATAATTTCTTCAAGTACCCCTTCAGCACCTTTCCCTCTCTCTCCCTCCTCTGGGATACCAATTATGCGTATATTATTTCTTTTTAGTGTATCACTTAGTTCTCTAATTTTCCCCTCATACTCCTGGATTTTTTTATCTCTCTTTCTCTCAGCTTCCTCCTTTTTCCATAACTTTATCTTCTAGTTCACCTATTCTCTCCTCTGCCTCTTCAATCTGAGCCGTCGTCATTTCCATTTTGTTTTGCATTTCGTTTAAAGCGCTTTTCAGCTCCTCGTGACTGTTCCTTAGTCCCTTGATCTCTGTAGCAAGAGATTCTCTGCTGTCCTCTATACTGTTTTCAAGCCCAGCGATTAATTTTATGACTATTATTCTAAATTCACTTTCTGTTATATTATTTAAATCCTTTTTGATCAGTTCATTAGCTGTTGTTATTTCCTGGAGATTCTTCTGAGGGGAATTCTTCCGTTTGGTCATTTTGGATAGTCCCTGGAGTGTTGAGGACCCGCAGGGCACTTCCCCTGTGCTGTGGTGTATAACTGGAGTTGGTGGGTGGGGCCGCAGTCCGACCTGATGTCTGCCCCCAGCCCACCGCTGGGGCCACAGTCGGACTGGTGTGTGCCTTCTCTTCCCCTCTCCTAGGGGCGGGATTCACTGTGGGGTGGCGTGGCCCGTCTGGGCTACTTGCACACTGCCAGGCTTGTGGTGCTGGGGATCTGGCGTATTAGCTGGGGTGGGTAGGCAAGGTGCGCAGGGGGCAGGAGGGGCAGGCTTAGCTCGCTTCTCCTTAGGTGATCTGCTTCAGGAGGGGCCCTGTGGCAGCAGGAGGGAGTCAGATCCACTGCCGGAGGTTTGGCTCCGCAGAAGCACAGAGTTGGGTGTTTGTGCGGAGGGAGCAAGTTCCCTGGCAGGAACTGGTTCCCTTTGGGATTTTGGCTGGGGGATGGGCGAGGGAGATGGCGCTGGCGAGCGCCTTTGTTCCCCACCAAACTGAGCTCTGTCGTCCGGGGGCTCAGCAACTCTCCCTTTGTCCTCCAGCCTTCCCACTTTCTGAGCAGAGCTGTTAGCTTATGACCTCCCAGATGCTAAGTCGCGCTTGCTGTCGGAACACAGTCCGTCCGGCCCCTCCGCTTTTGCCTGCCAGACTCAGGGGCTCTGCTTGGCCGGCAAGCCGCCCCTCCGCCCCGGCTCCCTCCCGCCAGTCCGTGGAGCGCACACCGCCTCGCCGCCCTTCCTACCCTCTTCTGTGGGCCTCTCGTCTGTGCTTGGCTCCGGAGACTCCGTTCTACTAATCCTCTGGCGGTTTTCTGGGTTCTTTAGGCAGGTGTAGGTGGAATCTAAGTGATCGGCAGGACGCGCGGTGAGCCCAGCGTCCTCCTACGCCGCCATCTTCCCTCTCCTCCAGTTGCATTTCTATACACCAACAATGAAGCAGCAGAAAGAGAAATCAAGGAATCAATCCCATTTACAATTGCATCAAAAATCATAAGATACCTAGGAAAAAGCTAACCAAAGAGGTAAAGGATCTATATGCTGAAAATTATAGAATACTTATGAAAGAAATTGAAGAAGACATAAAGAAATGGAAAAACATTCCATTCTCATGGATTGGAAAAACAAATATTGTTAAAATGACTATACTCCTCAAAGCAGTCTACACATCCAATATAGTCCCTATCAAATAACACCAGCATTCTTCTCAGAGCTAGACCAAACAATTCTAAAATCTGTATGGAACCAGAAAAGACCCCAAATAGACAAAGTAGTGTTGAAAAAGAAAACCAAAGCTGGAGGCAACACAATTCCAGACTTCAAGGTATCACAATGCTGTAATCATCAAGACAGTATGGTACTGGCCGAAACAGACACATAGATCAATGGAACAGAATAGAGAACCCAGAAATGGACCCACGAATATATAGCCAACTAATCTCTGACAAAGCAGAAAAGAATACTCAGTGGAAAAAAGACAGTCTCTTCAGCAAGTGGTGCTGGGAAAACTGAAAAGCGACATGCAGAAGAATGAACCTGGACCACTTTCTTACACCATGCACAAAAATAAACTCAAAATGGATGAAAGACCTAAGTGTAAGACAGAAAACCATCAAACTCCTGTAGGAGAAAACACGCAGCAGTCTCTTTGGACTTGGCCACAGCAACTTCTTACTTGACATGTCTCTGGGGCAAAGAAAACAAAAGCAAAAATGAACTATTGGGACCTTGTCAAGATAAAATGTTTCTGCACAGCAAAAAAAAAAAAAAAAAAAAAGTCAACCAAACTAAAAGGCAACTGATGTAATAGGAGTAGATATTTGCAAGTGACATATCAGATAAAGGGTTAGTATTCAAAATCTATAAAGAACTCACCAAACTCCACACCCAAAAAAACAAATAATCCAGTGAAGAAATGGGAAGAAATATGAATAGACACTTTTCCAAAGAACACATCCAGATGACTAACAGACACATGAAAAGATGCTCAACATCGCTCATCATCAGGGAAATACCAATCAAACCACAGTGAGACACCATCTCACATCTGTCAGAATGGCTAAAATTAACCAGTCAGGAAACAACAGATGTTGGCGAGGATGCAGAGAAAGAGGATCTCTTTTGTTTGCATTGTTGGTGGGAATGCAAGCTGGTGCAGCCACTCCGGAAAACAGTATGAAGTTTCCTCAAAAAGTTAAAAATAGAACTACCCTGCGACCCAGAAATTGCACTACTAGGTATTTATCCAAAGGATATAAAAATGCTGGTTTGAAGGGGCACATGCACCCCATTGTCTATAGCAGGCTATCAATAATAGCCAAATTATGGAAATAACCCAAAGGTCCATCAACTTATGCATGGATAAAGAAGATGTGGTATATATATACGATGGAAAATTACTTGGAAGCCAATAGAAGAAAATCTTGCCATTTGCAACAATGTAGATGGAACTAGAGTGTATTATGCTAAGCAAAATAAGTCAGTCAGAGAAACATAGGTGGAATTTTAAAAACACAACATAACATAGGGGAAGGGAAGGAAAAATAAACTAAGTTGAAAACATAGAGGCAAACCGTAAGAGATTCTTAAATATAGAGAACAAACTGAGGCTTGTTGGAGGGGACATGGGTGGGGGGGTGGGCTAAATGGGCAATGGGCATTAAGGAGGGCACTCATTGGGATGAGCAATGGGTGTTGCATATAAGCGATGAATCGCTGAATTCTACTCCTGAACCCGATACTGCACTATGTGTTAACTAACTTGAACTTGAGTTAAAACAAAGAAAAATGTTTAAATTTACAGTTTAGTTTAGCTGTTAGTTTCCTAGCTCACCACAAACAGAATCAGTAGATTTATAAATGTTATTCAACATGGTTCTGCACTGTGAGGTTAGGTAACTCTTCAGCGCGGTCAGAGGCCTCCAATTCATAAACTGATTTTTTTGCTTTGCTTTAAATAAGAATAAATACATTCCTACTCAGGTTACCACGTATTCCTATATAGTACAGGTCTAGGGACAATATATGAAAAGTTCCAAACTCAATGATGATAACTTTTCTCACACTTCTCTGGTTTTAAGGTGCTTATGAAATAGTTGAATTTTTTTTACAGAACAGTTTTAAATAAAATGAAACAAATACTAGTCAAACCTACCAGGAGTCAGATATGGAGCTAGTTACTATGATGTAAATAAACTTACGTGGTTCTTAGAGTTGTCTTTCTAGGTGGCTACATAAATTTCAGTGATCCTGAGGGGACCACAGATAGGATTGAACAAGATTCTTAATTGTGATATACTGTGATTAAACACAGGTTTTTAATCACATTACTTAGGGAATAAATACAGAGCAAGGAACTTGCTGTCAGCACAATGATAACTATCTGATTTGAGCCAAACACACGACTGAATCTATTTGTTTAGCTCTCTCAGATGTGTAAGTGCCACTTCTCCAGGGGTAATGTGGTTGCCTGCAACTGTCAAAGAGCCAATAGAGAAATATAGTGGTACAGCTTGGAAATTTCTCATCTGGCTGTGATGCTTTTGGGGAATAGAACTGTTCTTTGATTCATCTCTGTATCTGTTAATCTAGCATAGTCTAGGTATAGAAGGAGTTCATTAACTGCTTTTGAGTAATAAACTATTCAAGAATATTTATAATAACTATACAAAATATGAAAAGAATTTCTCCTCTATTCCTTCAACCTCTATTATTTCTGGGATTGATAAACTGGTAAGGAGCCTGTATTTGTGTTAAATCCTTCAAAATTTTAACAGGAACCCATGGGGGAGGGGAAGGAAAGAAAAAAAAAAAAAGAAAGAAAAGAGGTTAGAGCGGGAGAGAGCCAAAGCATAAGAGACTCTTAAAAACTGAGAACAAACTGAGGGCTGATGGGGGGTGGGAGGGTGGGGAGGGTGGGTGATGGGTATTGAGGAGGGCACCTGTTGGGATGAGCACTGGGTGTTGTATGGAAACCAATTTGACAATAAATTTCATATATTGAAAAAAATAAAATAAATCCTTCAAAATCAATTTCAAAATACTTGATATAATAAATGAAAAATACAAGCATAAAAGATGCAGCATATATATGCCACACATACATACGTACATACACAAAGGAATATTACTCAGTCATCAAAAAGGATGAAATCTTGCTATTTACAATGACATGGCTGGAGCTAGGTATATCACGCTAGGCAAAAGAAGTCAGTCGGAGAAAGACAAATATCACATGATTTCACTCATATGTGAAATTTAAAAAACAAAACTGATGAACATATATGGGAGGAGAGAACAAAGAAAAAGAGAGAGGATGAAGCCATGAGAAACTCCTAATGACAGAGAACAAACTCAGGGTTGATGAAGGAAGGTAGGTTGGGGTAAGCTAGATGGGTTTTGGGTATTAAGGAAGACACTTGTTCTGATGAGCACTGGGGGTTAAATGTAATTAATGAATCACTGAATTCTACTCCTGAAACCAATCTTGCACTGTATGTTAACTAACAAAAATTTAAATAAAACTTTGGGAAAAAAAAAACTACCCTGCCCTATAAGTCACAGGGATGAACATATAGCACAGGGAAATACAGTCAACAGTATTGGAATAACATTGTATGGTGACAGATGGTGACCCCATTTACCATGGTGAGTGTTGCAAGATGCACAGAATTGTCAAATTAATTACTATGTTGTGCACCTAAAACTAATAGAGCACTGTATGTCAGTTTAATAATACTTTGTTTAAATATTAAAACATAAAATTTTCCCTGGCATGAAAAACAAAAGAATTGGACCCATAAATAATACATTTTTGGCCAAGTGAGTTTTGTCAAAAGTGCCAAAGCAATTCAATGTGGAAAGGATAGTCTTTTCAACAAATGGTGTTGAAACAATATTCATGTTAAAAGAAGAGGAAGGAAAGAAGAGGAAGAAAAAGGAGGAGGAGAACGAGGAGAAGAAGGAGGGGGAGGAGGAGGGGGAGGAGGACAAGGACAAGGATGAGGATGAGGAGGACGAGGAGGACAAGGAAAAAAAATGAGAAGAAGAAGGAGCAGGAGAAGAAGGGGAAGAAGACGGAAGAGGAGGTGGAGAAGGAGAATCAAGACCGTCTCCTTATAACATACACAAAATTTGGTATTATCTAAAAATATATTAACTTATACAAACATTACTGTAGAATATACACAAAAATACTAAGACAAATTAATATGATCGGGTGGATCATAGACATACATTTAAAGCCTAAGACTATAAAAATTCTATAAGAAACTGTAGGAAAAAACCCAAACCTAAATGTTAATGATCTTGGATTAGAACAGGCATTTTAAAGGGCGCCTGGGTGGCTCAGTCAGTTAAACGTCCGACTTTGGCTCAGGTCGGGATGTCTGTAGTTCGCGAGTTTGAGCCCCGCGTCGGACTCCGTGCTGACAGCTCAGAGCCTGAAGCCTGCTTCAGATTCTGTCTCCCTCTCTCGCTGCTCCTCCCCTGCTCCCACTCTATCTCTCTCTCTCAAAAATAAATAAACATTAAAAATTTTTTTTAAAAAAAGAGGCATTTTGGGGCACCTGGGTGGCTCAGTCGGTTGAGCGTCCGACTTCAGCTCAGGTCATGATCTCACAGTCTGTGAGTTCGAGCCCTGTGTCAGGCTCTGTGCTGACAGCTCAGAGCCTGGAGCCTGCTTTGGATTCTGTGTCTCCCTCTCTCTCTCTGCTCCTCCCCCACTTGTGATCTGTCTCTGTCTCAAAAATAAAAACATTAAAAAAATTTTTTTAAAAAGAGGCATTTTAAGATAAGATGTGAAAAGCACAATTTATAAAAGAAAACATTGATCCATTTGACTTCAGTAATCTTTACACCCAATTTGGGGCCTCAAGATGAGGGGAGGGCCCACTGGAGGGGGGGGGGGGCAGAGGCCCCATGCAGAAGGGAAGCATTATTTCTACTGGGCTTCTCCACTCTCTCTGAAAAAGAGAAGAGGACCCCTCACCAAGTGAGGCCTTTTCTGCCTGACTTCTATTTCACAATCTAGAAGCAGATTGCTGCCTCACAGCCACGTCACCCCATCATAGGCACTTCCTCTTAATCATGGAAGGAGGCAGGGTTTCCTTTCTACAGAACAGAGGCCAATTCTCCCCAGCACACACATTTGCACACTGCAGAGTCCCCAGGCCTCCACAATGCCGGACCCTGCCTCCCGGCCCCACTCTCCTCCTTACCTGCTGCTGGCTCTGCTGTTGGGAGTTATAGGTAAGCATTGCCTTGGGTACAATCCCCTTTCCCTACCCCTTCAACCTCACCCATGTCCCTGGACATGAAGGGCCTCCAGGTAAGCACAGGTGTGCTACCCAGGGCTGCCACAGAAGACCAAGGACTGGGTGTCATCTGAGAGCAGGAAGTCGGGGATCTGAGCATTTCCTCTATGCATCCATCACCTACAGCTTGTTACCAGAAGCATCCAGACAGTGGAGGCTTCAATCTGTCACAAGGACAAGTTTGTAGGTATTAAATGATCTAATTCTCACAACACCCCTGCCTGATAGCTAGGACTGTACTCCCGATTGGCAGATGGAGAAACTCAGGCAGAGAGTGGAACTGGCCCAGTGTCACCTACCTAAGTCAGTACAGCTGCCGGGATTCACGTCCAGGCCACCCCGCTCCACGGTTCATTCTTTTCACCGTGTTATGCTGCTCCGCTTCTCGGTGGAGGCTAACTAAACAAACATCAGAAAATACAGAGAGGGAAACAGAAGAAGAGGCATCACTTAGCACACTCCGAGGTCTCCAGAGTTCCAGTTCTGCTGTGTGTCCTCCCAAACTTTGGTTAACGATGTGTTGGGTGATTCCTATGCGCCAAATCTTTTACTCGGCTTTTAACATGTATGACAATTTCATGCAATCCTCAAAGTGATCTGTATGCTAGCATGCTGGGCCACACTTCATGTATACGTGGGAATGCACTTGTGTATGTGTGTGTGTGTACATGTTTGGGCATGAGGAAGGGTGCACACGTGGGTATGGGATATCTGAAAACGCTTTCTTATCGATTTCCTCACGCCACGTCCACTCTACGTGAAATGCACAGTGAACAGATGTTTGGTTCCCTCTCAGCTCCTCACCCACTTTTTCTACTTCTCTAAAGTACTGCTCACCATCCACCAAGCTCTTAAGACAAGCAAACTTCTCTCTGGGTAGAAGGAGTAGAACTTTGTGCATTACTACCTTGGAAGTCCTCCATGCTGGACCGGAGTGGGGAGGAAAAGAGGGGGTCCAAGATACAGAGGATCCTGCCTGTATGATCTGCACCTGTAATTATATCCTGATCCCAACCATCTAGTGTCAGCTGATGCCTCCAGGCCTCAGGAAATCTCATGCGTAATCACTTTCCAATTTCCTGAGCACTCACCATGTTCCACACACACTTAGAAACGCTTGTGTCTGTTATGTCCTGTGAACTTTGCACGCAAGGTAAACGTTTTCGTCCCCCTGGCTTACAGATAAGAAAAAGGAAGCACAGAAAATCCAAGGTCACTCAGTAGCGAATGGTAGGGCTACAATTGTTTTCTTTTTTAATTTTTAAATTTACATCCAAGTTAGTTAGCATATAGTGCAACAATGATTTCAGGAGCAGATTCCTTAATGTCCCCTTACCCATTTAGCCCATCCGCCATCCCACAATCCCTCCAGCACCCTTATGTTTGTTCTCTATTTATGAGTCTCTTATGTTTTGTCCTCCTCCCTGTTTTTATATTGTTTTTGCTTCCCTTCCCTTATGTTCATCCGTTTTGTATCTTAAATTCCTCATGAGTGAAGTCTTTCTCTAACTAGTTTCACTTAGCATTGTACTCTCTAGTTCCATCCACATAGCTGCATATGGCAAGATTTCATTCTTTTTGATTGCCGAGTAATACTCTATTGTATGTATGTATATGTAATATGATATCTTCTTTATCCATTCATCTGCTGATGGACATTTGGGCTCTTTCCATACTTTGGCTATTGTTGATAGTGCTGTTATAAAATTGGGGTGCATGTATCCCTTCGAAACAGCACACCTGTATCCCGTGGATAAATGCCTAGTAGTGCAATTGCTGGGTTGTAGGGTCATTCTATTTTTAGTTTTTTGAGGAACCTCCATACTGTTTTCCAGAGTGGCTGCACCAGTTTGCATTCCCACCAGCAGTGCAAAAGAGATCCTCTTTCTCTGCATCCTTGCCAACATCTGTCGTTGCCTGAGTTGTTAATGTTAGCCATTCTGACAGGTGTGAGGTGGTATCTCATTGTGGTTTTGATTTGTATTTCCCTGATGAGGAGTGATGTGGAGGATTTTTTCATGTGTCTGTTTGCCATCTGGATGTCTTCTTTGGAGAAGTGTCTATTCATGTCTCTTGCCCATTTCTTCACTGGATTATTTGTTTTTTTGGGTGTTGAGTTTGATAAGTTCTTTATAGATTTTGGATACTAACCTTTTACTTGATATGTCATTTGCAAATATCTTCTCCCATTCCATCGGTTTCCTTTTAGTTTTGCTGATTGTTTCCATCACTGTGCAGAAACTTTTTATTTTGATGAGGTCCCATAGTTCATTTTTGCTTTTGTTTCCCTTGCTTCTGGAGATGTATTGAGTAAGAAGTTGCTGTGGACGAGGTCAAAGAGGTTTTTGCTTGTTTTCTCCTCTGGGATTTTGAGGGCTTCCTGTCTTACATTCAGGTCTTTCATCCACTTTGAGTTAATTTTTGTGAATGGTTGTAAGAAAGTGGTCCAGGTTCATTTTTCTGCATGTTGCCGTCCAGTTTTCCCAGCACCATTTGCTGAAGTGACTGTATTCCATTGAATATTCTTTCCTGCTTTATCAAAGATTAGCTGGTCATACATTTGTGGGTCCATTTCTGGGTTCTCTATTCTGCTCCATTGGTCTGTCTGTTTTTGTGCCAGTACCATACTATCTTGATGATTACAGCTTTGTAATACATCTTGAAATCTGAGGTTGTGATGCCTCCAGCTTTGGTTTTCTTTTTCAGGATTGCTTTGGCTATTTGGGGTCATTCCTGGTTCCATCCAAATTTTAGGATTGTTTGTTCTAGCTCTGTGAAGACTGCTGGTGTTATTTTGATAGGGATTGCGGTAGGGCTATGGTTTGAACTCAGGCAGTCTGATTCTAGATCTCATGGGTCTAACCATTGCTCTTCTCAAACCCTATGGCCCCACATCAATCCCATGAGATTTCTGCAGATCTGCCAGTGGGTGTAGGGAAGGCGGGGCAGGGGGGGGCAGGGGGTTGCAGTGTAAGGAAGAGCGTTTGTAGTTTGCTTCTCTCAGGCTCTTCTTACTAGGCATATGCAAGTGACTGTTTCTCCCACGTCATCTTCGTTAGAAACTCAGTTTCTCATAATTTCCTGAGAAATTCTCCACTGAAAATGGACTTCATGTCTCAGACAAGGGTCGCACTGAGAAACTTGCACATTGAACAAATATTTACTAGACAACTACTTACTAGGTGTCAGAAGCTGCTATGAACTTAAGGCATACTGATTATTAAAAGAGAAAAGTAGCTGCCCTCGACGCAGTTATATTTTAGCGGAAGAAAGGACAGGAAACAATAGACATACCAATAAGTAAATAACGGTATATTAGAAAGTGGTGAGTGTGAGGAAAAAAACATGATAGTGCAGCTGGCTAAGATAATGAGAGACTCTTTAGGGTGGGATGTATTTAAAGAGGCAGCCTGGGTGGGCATCACTGAGAAGGGAGATTTGAGCAAGATTATAAGAAGGTGGGGGTGTGGGCCATGTGATCTTCTGGAAGAAAAGCCTTCCTGAACAGCATGGGAACAGCATGTGCACATGCCCTGACCTTCCCGCTCTGTTCAAGGATTTGGGCTTTTACTCTGAGTGAAACGGTTGCCATTGCAAAGTTTTGAAGACACAAGTGGCATGATGCGACATGAGTTTTAACTTATTCTAGGATTTGGTTGAGATTAGACTACCACAGGGCATACATAGAAGGAACTAGAGCATTCAAGAGCTTCCCGCATTCATGCAAACAAGGACATATGGTGTGCACCAGGACAGCAGCCAGGAGAGGAAGGGGAAAGAGGTCGGATTGTGGGTGCATGCAGAAGGGGATCTCCTGATACACAAGATCTGGGGTGGAAAGAGAGGCTCCCGAGGGTTTGGACCTGAGCGTCTGGGAGACTAAAGGTGCCTCAGCTGAGATGTACAAGGACGTGTTGGAAACTGAGTTCAGTTTGGGACGAGTTAACTGTGAGAAGTTTACCTCTATCGAAGTAAAGTGGTGAGTGGCTGGTCAGACATACAAATCCAGAGTTCAAGGGCAAGGCCTGGGCCAGACAAGGAAATATGAGGATTACAGATACACAGATGGCAGGGTTTACACCTCTCCCTGGCTCCTCATGACCCTCTAATCCCTCTCACCTCCTCCCTCCCCTGTTCCTTCCATTTCCTTCCCCAAGATGCATGCCTATTTCTTCCCATTTGTCTTAGCAGTTCGGCTTCCTGACCCCAACTTTCCAGACTTACAGATCAAACCACCTGATGCTCTTGGCACACCCAAGACTTGCCTGTGATAGCATGCACCCTCCTTAGGAGGCATGGTTGGTTTCAAATTGTGCTAAGTGCAGGCTTTTACCAGCTCACACTCTGTACGAGCGAACCACAACTTTTCTCCCTGAGTAGCTAAGAAATAGAAAAGAACACAGGATGTATGTATGTGTGGTTTCCAGTAGCCCTCTCCTCTGATTTATATGCCTGCCTAGTTTTTAGGACACTTCAAAAGGAAGGAAATATTTTGTATTTCTCTATGTCTCGAGAGATTGGCTAGTCACTTAGGCAGTGAAATCCAACTGTAAAGTCTTGCACTTGAAGTGAAATGAATGCCCCCAAAATGACTGTGTCCCTTCAATGTATAACTCAATGTCCCGACATAGGCCACCTCCCACAACTCTCTTCAGAACACGGAAAAATTTGCAGACTACTATTTCTTTTGTTTAGGTGTTCCCATGGTGCTATGTCCTCCTTCAAGGACATGTTTCTCAAATCTACCAGTCCCTGGAACAATTTTCTTTGTCCTCGGGCCATTTAGTCCAACTCAAAGGCTCTACATGGCGCGATCACCTTCTTTGAAGCCATATTTCTAATTATGCTAAACTACACATCACATAAAATCTACCCTCTCACCATTTTTAAGGGTACAAGCCAGCGGCATCACATACATTCACAAAGTTGGGAAGTCAGCACCACTGTGCGTTTCAGGAACTTTTTCAACAACCGAAACAGACACTTTGCATCCATTAAACAAGAATTCTCCATTCCGTCTTCCCCCACAGCCACTGGTAACCTCTGTTCTTATACTTATAGATACTTTTTTGTATCTATGAATCTGTCTCTTCTAGGTGCTTCATGTAAGTGGAATCATATATGTGTCCTTTTGTATGTGGCATATATCACGTAGAATGACATTTAAGTTCATCCATATCATAGTACATATCAGACTATTAAGACTGAATATAATTCCATTGTATATATCTATCAACATTTTGTGTATGCACTCATCTATGGATAGAAATGAGTTCTTTTTCTGGGGCACCAGAGTGGCTCAGTCAGTTAAGTGTCTGACTCTTGGTTTCGGCTCAGGTCATGATCTCATGGTTTTGTAGGTTCGAGGTCCATGACAGGCACTGTGCTGACAGTGTGGATTACGATTCTGTCTTAGGATTCTGTGTGTGTCTCTCTCTCTGCCCCCCACCCCACCGGTGATTTCTCTGTCTTTCTCAAAATAAATAAACTTAAAAAAAAAGAAATGAGTTTTTTCTCCTTCCTTTCAGTTATTATGAATAATGTTATTATGAACATGGATGTACAAATGTCTGATTACATACCTGTAATTTGGTGGGTATTTACCCAAGATTGGAATATTTGGATCATATGGTAATTCTATATTTAAATTTTCATGAAAAAAACCACCGTTTCCACAGTGGCTGCACCATTTTATATTCCTACCAACCATGTACAAGAGTTTCAATTTCTACAGCTTACTCAATCCTTATTTTCTGATTTTTATTTTCTTGTATTTTGGTTTTGCTTTGTTGTGCTTGATAAAAGCCATTCTCAGGGATGAAGGGGTATCTCATTGTGGTTTGGATTTTCATTTTTCTAATGACTAGTGATGTTCAACATCTTTTCATGTGCTTACTCACCATTTGAATATCTTCTTTGAAGAAATGCCTATTCTAGTCCTAAGTCCTTTTTTTAATTGGGCTGTTCATTATTTAGTTGTTGAATTATAGTTCTTTATATATGCTGGCTATTAATCCTTTCTGAGACACATGCTTTGCAAATATTTTCTCCCATTCTGAGTTCTGTTTCACTTTTGATATTGTCCTTTGCTGCACAAAAGTTTTTTTTTTTTAAGTTTAAGTATTTATTTTAAGAGAGAGAGCATAAGAGCAGGGGAGGGACAGAGAGAGAGGGACAGAGAGACAATCTCAAGCAGGCTCCACATAGCCAGCACAGAACCTCATGTGGGGCTTGAATTCATGAATCATGGGATCATTTCCTGAGTTAGAATCAGACACATAACTGATTAGCTACCCAAGAGCCCCCACACAAAAGTTTTTAATTTTGACGAAGTCCAAGTCATATATATTTTTATTTTGTTATGTGCGCTTTTGGTTTCTATCCAAGAAATCATTGCCATATTGCCTACGTGGCTCAGTCGGTTAAGCATCTGACTTCAGCTCAGGTCATGACCTCGTGGTCTGTGAGTTCGAGCCCTGTCAGGTTCTGTGCTGACAGCTCAGAGCCTGGAGCCTGCTTCAGATTCTGTGTCTCCCTTGCTCTCTGCCCCTCCCCTGCTCAGGCTCTGGCTCTCTCTCTCTCTCTCTCTTTCTCAAAAATAAATAAACATTAAAAAATTAAATTAAAAAATTAAAGAAATCATTTCCAAACCCAACATCATAAATTCTGCCTAGAGTTTTGTCTCTGAATTTTATTGATTTAGCTCTTACATTTAGGTCCCTTTATCCAATTTGAGCTTGTTTATCTATATAGAGTAAGGTGAGGGGTCAACTCCTTTGTTTGCATGTGGATATCCAGTTTTCCCAGCGTCTCATGTTGGAAAGGTTACTCTTTCCCCCATTGAATGGTCTTGGCACTCTTGTTGAAAATCTTTTGACCATATATGTGAGGGTTTATTTCTAGGCTTTCTATTCTATTTCATTTCTCTATCCCTCTATTCTTTTCACTACTATAGTACTCTAATTAATATACTATGTAGTAGGTTTTCAAATCAAGAAATGTGAGGTTTCCAACTACACTCTTTTCCAGGATTGTTTGGTGATCTTGGGTCCCTTGAGATTGCATATGAGTTCTAGAATGGGCTTTTCCATTTCTGCAAAAAAAAAAAAAAAATGCCACGGGGGTTTTGATAACAATTGTATTGAATCTGTGGATCGTTTTAGATAGTATTGACATCTTAACAATATGAAGTCTTCCAATGCACGAACAGAGGAAGTTTTTCCATTTATTTATGTCTTCTTTCATTTCTTTCAGCAAAAACATTTTACACATTTTGGTGTACAAGTCTTTCATCCCCATGTGAGACTTTACTCCGAAGCATTTTATACTATTTGATGTTAGTGTAAGTGGAATTATTCTCTAATCCCTTTTGAATTGGTCACCACTCGCTTATAGAAATGCACTTGATTTTTGAGTGTTGATGGGGTTTTTTTTTTTCCAAGATTTTCTTTAAATTCAAGTTAGTGAACATCTAGTGCAGTCTTGGCTTCAGGAGGAGAACCCAGAGATTCATCTCTTACATATGACACCCAGTGCTCATCCCAAAAAGTTACCTCCTTACTGTCCATCACTCATTGAGCCCATCTCGCAACCACCTCCCCTACAGCCACCCTCGGTTTGTTCTCTGTATTTAAGAGTGTCTTGTGGTTTGCCTCCCTGTTTTTATCTCATTTTTCCTTTCCTTCCCCTATGTTCATCTGTTGAGTTTCTCAAATTCCACATATGAGTGCGCTCATTTGGTATCTGTCTTTGTCTGACTTATTCAGCTTGGCATTATATCCTCTAGTTCCATCCACGTTGTTCCAAATGGCAAGATTTCTTGCTTTTTCTTGTTGCATAGTATTCCATTGAATATACATACTACATCTTCTTTATCCATTCCTCAGTTGATGGACATTTGGGCTCTTTCCATAATTTGGCTATTGTTGATAGCGCTGCTATAAACATTGGAGTTCATGTGCCCCTTCAAATTAGCATTTTTGTATCCTTTGGACAAATATGTAGTAGTGCAACTGCTGGCTCATAGGGTAGTTCTATATTTAATTTTTTTTTTTATTTTTAATGTTTGTTTTCGAGAGAGAGAGTGAGCTTGAGCCAGGGGAGGGGCAGAGAGAGGGAGACACAGAATCTGAAGCAGGCTCCAGGCTCCGAGCTGTCAGCACAGAGCCCAACACGGGGCTCGAACTCACGAGCTGTGAGGTCAGGACCTGAGCCGAAGTTGGACACTCAACCAACTGAGCCGCCCAGGCGCCCCTCTATGTTTAATTTTTTGAGGAACCTCCATACTGTTTGCCATGATGGCTGCACCAGTTTGCATTCCCACAAACAGTCCCAAGTGTTCCTCTGTGTTGTTTTCCTATTTGCATTTTATTTATCTCTACACTAGTGTTTTTTATTTCCTTCATTCTGCTACCTTCAGGTTTATTTTTCCTCTTCTTTTTCTGATTTCTCAAGGTCCATAGTTGTTAACTGAATTGTGATCTTTCCTCTCTTTAAATGTAGGCATTACAGCCATAAATTTCCCTCTAGAGCTGCTTTCACTGCAGATTGTAGGTTTTGGCAAGTTGTGTTTCCATTTTCATTCATCTCAAGGTGTTCTCTAAATTCCCTTGTGATTCCTTTCTGCTTAATTTTTGCTTTTTTTAAGAATGAGTTCTTTTATTGCTATAAATTTGAGAATATACTATTTCTTGTTCTGTTGTTGATTTCTAGTTTTATTTCACAAACTGTTTCACCAGTTCACTGCTTGAAAACTCCTTCTTCCAGATTCCAGTAAATTGCCTGCTTTTCAGCCTGTGTAGCAATGGCTCATACAAAAGTTTTTTTTACAGTAACTGGTTTCTGTAATAGTCTGGGGATACATATGTGGTAGACAGAACAATGTCCCCCACAAAGAAGCCCGTTTTATAACGCCTAGACCTGTGAATAGTTTTATATGCCAAAAAAGATTTTGCAGAAGTGATTAACTGGAGACTATTAAATGGGGAGATTATCTGAGATTATCAAAGTGGCCCAAATATATTCACAAGAGTCCTTATAAGAATGAGGTAGGGAAGTCAAAATTAAAGAAGGACAGGTGACAAGACAGGCAAGAATTTGGAGTGACTGGAAGATGTGAAACCGTGAGAAAAGGATTGTGGGCAGCTTCTAGAATTTGGAAAGACAAAAACCCTAACTCCAAAAGAAATTCAGCTCAGCTGACCCTTGATTTTAACTCAGCAACACCAATTTTGGACTTCTGACCTCAAGAATTATAAGATAATAAACTTCTGTAGGTTTTGCCATTAAGTTTTAAATAATTCGTTATGGAGCACATTGGTGGTTCAGTAGGTTAAACATCCAACTTCGGCTCAGGTCATGATTTCACAGTTTGTGAGTTTGAGCCCCATGTTGGACTCTGTGCTGACAGCTCAGAGCCTGAAGCTTGCTTCAGATTCTGTCTCCCTCGCTCTCTGCCCCTCCCCTGCTCGCGCTCTGTCCCTCTCTCAAAAATAGATAAACATTAAAAACCTAAAAAAATAATTTGTTGTAATAGCATTCAGAAACTAAAATAATATGATTATGATTCAGCAAAGTCACAGGGTACAAAATCAATGTACAGAAATTGGCTGCATTTTTATACACCAATAATGAAGCAACAGAAAGAGAAATACAGAAACTGATCCCATTTACAATTTCACCAAGAACCATAAAACACCTAGGAATAAACCTAACCAAAGATGTAAAAGATCTGTATGCTGAAAACTGTAGAAATCTTATGAAGGAAATTGAAGAAGACACAAAGTAATGGAAAAGCATTTTGTGCTCATGGATTGGAAGAATAAATATTGTTAAAATATTAATACTACCCAAAGCAATCTACACATTCAATGCAATCCCAATCAAAATTGCACTGGCATTCTTCTCTAAGCTAGAACAAACAATCCTACAATTTGTATCGAACTGCAAAAGACCCCAAATAGCAAAAGTAATATTGAAGAAGAAAACCAAAGCGGGAGGCAACACACTCCCAGACTTTAGCCTCTACTACAAAGCTGTAATCATCAAGACAGTACGGTATTGGCACAAAAACAGACACATAGACAAATGGAATAGAATAGAGAACCCAGAACTGGACCACAAATGTACGCCCAACTAATCTTTGACAAAGCAGGAAAGAGCATCCAATGAAGAAAGACAGTCTCTTTAACAAATGGTGTTGGGAGAACTGGACAGCAACATGCAGAAGAAGGAAACTAGACCACTTTGTTACACCATGCACAAAAATAAACTCAAAATGGATGAAAGCCCTGAATGTGAGACAGGAAACCATCAAAATCCTAGAGGAGAAAGCAGGCAACAACCTCTTTGACCTCAGCCGCAGCAATTTCTTATTCAACACATCTCCAAAGGCAAGGGAGTTTAAAGCAAAAATGAACTATTGGGACCTCATCAAGATAAAAAGCTTCTGCACTGCAAAGGAAACAATCATAAAACTAAAAGCAACCGACAGAATGGGAGAAGATATTTGCAAATGACATATTAGATAAAGGGCTAGTATCCAAAATGTATAAAGAACTCAACAAACTCCACACCCAAAAAACAAATAATCCAGTGAAGAAATGGGCAGAAGACATGAATAGACACTTTTCCAAAGAAGACATCCAGATGGCCAAAAGATACATGAAAAGATGCTCAACGTCACTCATCATCAGGGAAATACAAATCAAAGCCACACTGAGATACCACCCCACACCGGTCAGAGTGGCTAAAATGAACAAATCAGGAAACTACAGATGCTGGCGAGGATGTGGAGAAACGGGAACCCTCTTGCACTGTTGGTGGGAATGCAAACTGGTGCAGCTGCTCTGGAAAACAGTATGAAAGTTCCTCAAAAAATTAAAAATAGAACTACCCTATGACCCAGCATACAGGGATTGTATTTACCCAAGGGATACAGGAGTGCTGATGCATAGGAGCACAGGTACCCCAATGTTTATAGCAGCATTTTCAACAATAGCCAAAGTATGGAAAGAGCCTAAATGTCCATCAACTGATGAATGGATAAAGAAGATGTGGCTTCTACATACAATGTAATACTACTTGGCAATGAGAAAATGAAATCTGGCCATTTGCAGCAATGTGGATAGAATTGGAAGGTATTATGCTGAGTGAAATAAGTCAGTCAGAGAAGGACAGATATCATATATTTTCACTCATATGTGGATCTTGAGAAACTTAACAGAAGACCATGGGGGAAGGGAGGGGGGAAAAATAGTTATAAACAGAGAGGGAGGGAGACAACTCATAAGAGACTCTTAACTACAGAGAACAAATTGAGGGTGGATGGGGGATGGGGGAGAGGGGAAAGTGGGGGATGGGCATTGAGGAGGGCACTTGTTGGGATGAGCACTGGGTGTTGTATTAAGCCCAACTGGAATAAACTATATTAAAAAAATAAAATAATATGATTATTATATAAGAAAAAAACCCACAGATTTTTGAAAGAATATTTTACTTCTCATTTAACTTCATGTTTGTGTGTGTTGAAAGCTCTGCCTATCACTGCCACTCAGTTATCCAGGCTGCTAGAACAGACCCCAGCATGTGCACGTGCTAGTGAAGGAGGGAAGTTGATCCATAGAGGTTCCAGAAGTTAAACACACAGCCCAGAAACTACATCCATCACTTCCGCTCACACACAATGGTCTAAAGAAGTCTCACGGCCCCACCTAATGCAAGAGACCAGAAAGCGTAACACCCCAAGGGGCCAGAACACAGACAAGCAGGATCATTTGGCGAAGCACGACGCTTTCAGAGAGGGCTGGGGCCGTCCGCCTGCCGTGTGCCACATCACCGAATCTCTCTGTGTTTTGCTTTCCTCATCTGTAACAGGGTCCCGTGTGACAGGCTCGTCGCAAGGGCTACATGCCGTGTACACGCAGCGGGCTGGGCTCACGGTGTGCACTCAGTGAAAGCCGTTGTGGATAAATACTTGAGCGGATGGACAGGATCACACAAGGATCATAAGTAGCTGTCTTGTTCTCCCTCCAGGTGTGGCAGATGAGATGGAGCTGCAGGTGATCCAGCCCGAGAAGTCGGTGTCTGTGGCCGCCGGAGAGACGGCCACTCTGCGCTGCACCCTGACCTCCCTGCTCCCCATTGGGAAGGTCGAGTGGTTCAGGGGCACAGGGCCAGGCCGGGAGTTAATCTTCAGTGCTGTCGGATACCGCCACTCCCCCCGAGTAACAACTGTTACAGACATCACAAAGCGAAGCAACCTGGACTTTTCCATCCGCATAAGTAACATCACCCCAGCAGACACGGGAACCTACTACTGTGTGAAGTTCAGGAAACGGGCTCCGGATGTGGAGTTTAGGTCTGGACCAGGCACCCAGGTCATCGTGAGCGGTGAGTATCGCTCCTTCCCCTGGTTGTGACAACAAGTCAATAAGAAAGCCCTCCATCGCTTGGGCAACAGATAAGGATCAGGTGCTTTGGCGGGTGCCCCTGAATGAGCCCCTTCCACGGATCAGGGACGTTGAGGCCCGGAGACGTTGTGCTATTTGCTGAAGACACCATGGCTGATAAATGGTGGGAAAAATCTGGAACCTCAGTCTGCAGGCTCCCAGCTCTTCCCTTTTCCAATCCTGACCAGCCTTCTGGTTCCAGCGATGAGGGACTGAAATTCTGGGTGACTTTCCCAGTCACAAGGCCTCACTTCACCCCTGCCTCTGGAGAGACCTCCGCTTAATGTGGCCAGAGTTCTCCTTACTCAGCACTTACTGAGCACCTGGTGTGTGCATTCTGGTCTCTGAGTGCTGTGGACGTAGCAGAGAACATTGAACAGCCAAGGACTTTTCTCTCATGAAGCTTACGTTCCCCTCCCTTCCAATGCGGGTAAATGCACCGAGGGCAGGGAGGCGGGGAATGTGCTTCGTTATAACCGTTCAGAAATATCACAGGGAGAAGAGGCACAGCAGCACTGTTGACTCTGCTACCCCTGCTTGGAAGAGATGCCCGATGTATGTCATTCGCTGGGGGTCTTTTCGAAAAATGCCCCCGTGATACAGGGACTGACTCTTAACGGTAGCAACCGAGTCTCCCTATACCCTCAGACATAGGGAGGAAACGGGGCTTTACCCTGATTGTGAGGGTGTCACGCAAGTTCCCAGTGGGTATGTCCCTTGCCTGGTCACCGCAGCCAGTACCAGTGCCTGGGCTCCCAACCAGGTCTGCCGTCCTGGCTCTGGGACCTCTGAAGACTCATCCCCACATTGGGCTCGGTGTCGTCGTGTGTCTATGACAACACAGCCCCACAGCGCCGCTGCAGGGACTGAGTGAGCGAATGCATGTAAGTTGCTTACGACAGGACCTGGCACGCGGTGGCTGTCCCATGAATGCTGGGGACATACCACGGACCCCATCACAAGGCAGGCACGGGCCTGAAGGAGCTGAGGGTCAGGGAGTCAGCCTAGCATCAGGGGCCCGAGACACTCTCAATACAACCAATCACAGCGCTTTGTCCCTCTAGGGGGGTCAGGGCTGCTGGTGTTTTCATGACTTGACTTACTCACGTGACACCTCCTACCTATGTCCTCAGAATGTTTGCTGAGTTTTAGAAAGGAAGTTGAACATTCACAAATACACATATCTGCAATATGTGCCCTCTGACGACTGTTCTAGAAGGTGTTTGGTAATAAGGGACAATTTGGAGACCCCCTATAGGACCTTCTGAAATGCCCTCCCTCTTGCGTCACTGATGTGTGTGTTCCCAGGACACAAGAGGGCTTCTGCCTGCTCCATAGACCGGTGTCTCTGTCCTTGAAATTGATTCACGATTGAAAAATTAACCATCTTTGGCTTTCTCAGCACTCCGTGATCTTGGTGTTCAACCCAACACCGACCCAAGAGAAGAACGCAGATTCAGAAAAACAACCCCTCGTTCCCTCCCTCTCAGACTCAGGGATTGGAGATGAGACCCTACGGAATGTTTGTGGAAAGAGTGAAAACTAGAGTAAATTCACAAATACCTGAAGGGAGAGCTCCAGGTGTAAGTTAAGTTTGGGATAAAGACAGATCCGAGTTTGGTCCTGGAGAAGCATTTTCAGTGTTAAATTCAAATCAAAACTGCCTGTATTTGCCTCACGTGCCCCTCACTCCCACCCGAGTAGGAGAAAGGCCTTCGGTCCCCTCTCACCGGGGGCGCTGGGCTTGGCCACATCCAGGCCTGCGGGCGGCTGGCCACCTGGTTCCGGCTCTCCTCGGGGCCCCCTCCACCCCTGCAGGGCTGGAAAATAATCCGTGAGGGTTCTGCACAGTGTCACATACCTGTCGTTGCTGAGGATGACCAGAGTCATGCTTACTGCTCGTAAATGCTCCTCTTGCAGCCAAACCCTCTCCCCCCGTGGTGTCGGGCCCCACGGCCAGGGCCACACCTGAGCAGACTGTGAGCTTCACCTGCGAGTCCCACGGCTTCTCCCCCAGAAACGTCACCCTGAAATGGTTCAAAAACGGGAATGAGCTGGCAGCCTCCCAGACCACCGTGGACCCAGAGGGAGACAGCGCTTCCTACAGCATCATCAGCACAGCCAGGCTGCTGCTGGCCCCGGGGGACGTTCGCTCCCAGGTCATCTGCGAGGTGGCCCACGTGACCCTGCAGGGGGGCCCTCCTCTTCGTGGGGCTGCCAACTTGTCCGAGACCCTCCGAGGTAGATGCCCGTCACCCCCGGCCCAAGCCCAGCTCCGGCCCCCAAGCCTCCCAGCCTGCCCCTCCCCCACTCCGTGCTCCCAGCCTTCCATCCCCTGGAACCTGCCTCCTGACAGACCCTCCCAACCACCGGGCACCCAGGGGTACCGTCACCTCCTCCTGTTTTAACGGCAGTTCCGGGTGAACACCTACCGTGCTAGGTAGTTCGATTTACTTTCCCAGAGCCACTCCAATTATTGAGCACCTACTGTAATCCAGCCACTGTGTGCTCGGTGATTTCATGGATTTTGCTAGTTATTCGATTCCAAATACATGCTGGGGGCTCGATTTCACTCATCATTACCCTAATAGGAGCTACCAGTAGGTACCTTGAGCACCTACTGTGTACTGGGCACTGTGCTTAGGGATTTCACTCACATGCAAAGACTACCCTCAGTGTTTGAGCACCAGCTGTCTGCCTAGCACTGATCTGGGTGATTCCCTTGCTGCGTGGGGGGAGCTAAGTTCTCGAGCCCCTCCCCGGTGACGTGTCTGTTCCATGAGGTCAGAGCTTCTGCTCTGTGCTGTTTCAGTTCCACCCACCTTGGAGGTTGCCCAGCAACCCGTGACAGGGGACCAGGTGAAGGTCATTTGCCAAGTGAAGAAGTTCTACCCCCAGCGCCTCCAGCTGACCTGGCTGGAGAACGGACATGTGTCCCCAACAGAAATGGCCTCAATGGCCTCGAACCTCATAGAGAACAAGGATGGGACCTTTAACTGGACCAGCTGGCTCCTGGTGAATTTATCCGCCCACAGGGAAGATGTGGTTTTCACCTGCCAGGTGCAGCATGACAGGCAGCCCGAGGTCACCAAAACCTATACCCTTGTGGTCTCTGCCCACCAGAAGGACCAGGAAGCCCATACGACCCACGGTGAGTCCGAGATGCCAACTGACCTGGCACTTTAAATTCTATCTTTTCTTTTTTTATGTGAAAAGCAGTCATTCATGCCTATTATAGAATAATCTAGAGGTCTACAGACATAAAGTAGAATTTTGATATGAGCTTCCCTCCCCAAAGCTCGTGCTCCAAGAGTGACCACTGTTAAGATTTTGGTACATAGCTTTTTAGATCTTTTGACATAAACATGCATTAGAGAAGGAAACAACAGAGGGAGGGAGATGATCTTGTCGCTAGCATCTTGCCTCCTGCACCTTCACCTGACAGTAATTATGTCACCACGCCAGGCCAGCCACCTCCTCCTTCTGTTCATTCTCACCTGGGCTTCATATCGATCCTTCTTACACCCTTCTATCCCCTTCTCAGCAAAGGTCTGCACTTGCCACTCTGAAATTCTGGACGGGAACCCTGAGGACAGAGTGTTGAGTCTGGACCAGGCTCCCGGGTGACCATGGGTGCTCACAGCACAAACCACCTTTGTCCCCTGCTTTGGGACAACAGGCCAGCAATAATCATGATTACTCACTGCACATTTACTTGATGCCAATTCCAGTTCATCTCTGATCTGCTACAACCACCCTGGGAGCTTGGAAGTTTACAGAACCGACTCAGAGAGCAATGGGGGACAGATGGAGAAGATGTCCTGCCCTTAGTCCAGGTGATGGGCTAAACCAGTCAAGAGAAACCTGAGTCCCTGAGGACAGGGACCACCAGCCTATATGACAAATGTGTTAGAGATAACAGCTGGGCATTGTCCCAAGGACCTATAGGTCCCCTTTCTATGACCAAATTATATCTTATCTCGCTCTTATAATATATGGAGGAGTTTCAGCCATGTTTCCAGGAGTCTTTGTTCCAGAAGACCTTTCAAAGGCCCATTTCCTTATAACATACCCCATGACACTGTCCTCATTGCTGGGTCAACACTGAGTCACCGAGTGTCCATGACCCTGCCTGCCAACTAGGAGAGGAGAGATAGGAAGGGGAGAACAACTTCTCTTAACACTAGAGGTCCTGCCTAACTGTGGCCACTAATGACTCAGTCATGGATGCACATCCAGTTGCAAATGGAGTCCATAATTGTGTGGTCATGTGATTAATGACTTTCGTTTTTCAACAAAACCAATACCATTACACACTTTGTAAAATTAACAGTAACTCCCTACAATCAGTTATAATGGAATGGATAGTTCTCAAAATTTCTTCTGAGACTTTATTTTGTGCACCAAACTTGGTTTTATTTCATCTCTAAATGCTTGGGGGAACTTTCTTGTGAACCACATGGGACTCCACAACTCTTTTATATATATATATATATATGTATATATATATATATGAAGAGAATCTGGATAGCTAGGGCTACTCAAATTCTTCATTTCATATTGGATGCTTGTGGCACGTTGTGCTTTGAGGAAGCTGGTCCATTTTCTTGAGTTGTCCAATTTCTACCCATAGAGTTCTCATCATATTACCTTGTTATTGTTTTGCTGTCTGTAGGCTCTGTAGTAATATCCTATTTCTATCCTGACATTGGAAATATTTATTTTTCCCTTTTTTCATTGTCAGAATTACTAAGAAGTATTTCAATTTTACTAATCTTTTCCACAAACTCTCTTTTGTTTTAGTGATTTTCTCTCTTGCGTATTTTCAATTTCATTAATTTTTCTCCTCTTTTTTTCCCTGTTCTGCTTGATTGGGGATTATTTTGCTCCCCGTTTTTTGAAATGGGAGCTAGGGTTGCTGACACTAGTCTTTGTTTGAATGCCACACCTGGGTCTCCTGTGCTTGGGGATTCAGTAGCATGGAGCCAGGATACCTGGTGCTGTGTTCTTCCAGACTGCCGGCATCTAGACCGTCTGCCTTCGTCTTCCACCTTTCAGAGTCCTCCTATTCTTGGACCGTGTGATTTCCAGGGGTCAGTCTTGACCTGACTTTCCTGAACCAGGAAAGCAGGAAGAGACAAATCAACATCACCTCCTCTGGACTGGCTTGGGTTAGACTTTGGTCTTTGGCCTTGCATTGGGGCTCATACCAGGGCTGTTACTTCTGGTGCTTCCAGTGTGCCTGAACTAGCAAGCTTGCTTGTGTGCTAAGACTGGAAATGGGTATTAGGGTTGTCTGGGTTGGAAGGCTGGATGCCTATGTTGCCGACCCTGCTGCACCAAGATGCACAGCCTCGATCCCTTCCCTCAGGAAGGACCCCCGGTAGCCAGAGAAGGGGTGAGCCAGATGAGGTACTTCAACTCTGAATTCTGCCTTGAGCGTCTCACAGGGAGATTCATTAGCTTCAGAGCATTGATGGGTCCAGGTTCCCTCAGATGGAGTAAGTGGAGGCCCCTGGGAGTGGACTCCTGGATCCCTCTCTGATGCTGCCTCCTGTCCCTTCATTTCCAGATCGAGAACTGTCCACTCCACTCCTGGTGGCTCTCTACCTGGGTCCCAAGCTGTTACTGCTGCTTGTCACTGTCTCAGTCATCTATGTCCACAGGATGTAATGGATTGACTGTGAGTTATGGACAAGGAAGACAGGGCAAGGTCAGTCCAAGAAAGAGCCAGATCAGCAAGAGGGGCAGCCCACAGGTCATACAGGGTCACCGCCCACTTGGAGTAAAGAGCAGGTGAAATAACTCCTTCGATACCCTAAGGGGCCTCAGGAATCCCTCTGGGAGGTTCCAAACTCCCAGGAGGACTCTCAGGTCCTGTAGGAGGTGGGTGGGGTCAAAGGCTGGCAAAGGATGTGCACAGAGGCCTAGGGTTTCTGAGAAGTAAGTGGGCTGACTGAGCAACAGCTGGGTGGAAAACCCTGTGGAGACCATCTCTAGATTATTTGGGCACCAGGTGTCCACATTTAGAGGAATGCTGACAGGTGCCCGCTGGCTGCTCTGAGGACAGCTCCCGCTCTGACCCTCCGTGGGACAGACTGGAGAGGATGGGGAAGGGGGATCAGGATCTAGGGAGGAAGGCTGAGGAGGCACAGTCCATGTCAGAGACCGCCTGTCCTCTCACTACAGGTGACCCAGGAGGAAAGTAGCACCGAGGACATAGGAGACACGTGGAGAACATTTCTGGAATGATGAGCAGATAATCAAATGTGAACATGGGTCCACAACTCCTTCCTTCCTCCCCTGCTACGTGCCATCCTCGGTCTCTGCTGCCTCCTTCCTTCCCTGAGGGGCCCAGCCTAAGACAAGGAACAACTAGAAGCTTCCACAACCCTGCCCCAGATGCCTGCTTCCCCAGAGACCCACCTGCCCACAGTTCCTGCTGCTCCTCTCCCAGTCCGTGATGCCCCAGAGCTGGTCTTCATACCTGGTCCTGAGCAGGGCAATAGAATGTCTCTGGAGACTGACACATGGATATCCTACTAGAATGTGAGAAACAAGTCACATGTACGCATACCAGGCTATCTCTTATCCTTCTCCTGGGGACCATGGTCATGAAGTACACACTCAAGTCCATGTTCTCACAGGTTATTCCTGCCAACCCTCAGACTCCTAAGCCTTGGTGAGTTCTCCAATGTCTCTCGAATACAAATGAATCCCATCCTGGTTGGAAGAAGAGAAGGGATTCTCCTCCCTCTTTGCCTACATGTCCTTCTACTCAAACCCACAGAGGAATATCTCTTCCTCTCCCTGTGATGGGAACACTACCTCTTCTGTCACCTTCATCCTTCCCGACCTCGTTGCTCATGTACACGTGCTGACAGTCCAGAAACCTGGACCCTTCCCTGATTTCCTTCTTCATATCCCGTGCTCAATTCTGCCTTCATAAAGGTATGTGCAGTGGCAAGATGGTAAATGTTCAACAATCCACGTCTCAGGGGGAAAAAGAAGCCCAATTTGTAGTGCTTGTCCACTTCGGTGGTGTCTACACTTCCAACGTGGCCAATTTCAAGCTGCCAACAGTGGAACAAGTAGCTTGCAAAATTCCTGGAAAGCTCTCAGGAGCGAGGGCAAGCCTCCTCCCACACACCAGGGAGCTCCACCCAGCACATGCACACTGCTCGCTCCCGGGCTGCCCCCTGGTCCCGGCCACCAGCATCCCTTCCTGGACCATTGCCACGTCCCTAACAGACTCTCTGGGTTCCGCCACAGTGATCCTATGGAAATGGAGGTCAAATTGTCTCCCTTCTGTCCTTTTTCCCCCTACAGATGTGCATGGCTCGGTCTCTCCCCCTTTCAAGCTCTGCTGATATGTCCCTTTATGAAAAGCACCTTCCAAAAACAACCCCATGTAAAATATCAATTCCACTCTCTCACTCTGCATTCCCACAGCTCATACCTGAATTGAACTACTTCCCTAGAACTTAAGATCAGCCAACTTGATAAATGGAAATAGTGCTCACTTTGCACAGTGATGCAAGACCAAAACAATGACGGTGCAGCTGAAACCATGAAAAGTGATGCCAGTAATCAGTGGGCAAAGTAATGATTTTTCTGTGACCTTTAGAAACTTTTTTCAACATCTCAGAAACCCTCCAACAGTCAGTTATGAATGTATCGGGACATAAAAAAACAGTAAAACTATTATTCACTTGGTATATGGGCTTTTGAAACATTAGAAACGTTGAAAAGGGAAGAGTTTTATTTGTTTGCAAAGACTTATCAAGAGTAATTTGCAGAGGGCCTGCCTTCCTCTGACGGCACAGTTTACAATAGAGAGCAAGTGTCTGGATTATCTCCCTCCTTTCTCACTTGGGATCAGCTTCCAACACTCCATCCTTGGCACTTCCGATTCTGTGAAATCTTTACAACATTAATGTGAATATTTGCTGGCATCACTTCCTCTGGGACATTGTCACCCCACCCCACCCCCACTGTCCTCAGTGACGTGGTAAGTTTATCCTCACTCTCCTCCTCTGGCTGCATATCTGGATGCTTGGGAACAGTATCCTGGGCCGCATTCCCATGAAGGTCTCTGTGCCTTCATGAACCCCACTCCCATTGAGTTTGAACTTTACCTCCAGCTTCTTCCCTTCTCGTTTCTCCTGTACCTCTTCAGCTTTATGCCCATTCCCTTCTGCCATTTTTTTCACCTTTGTACCTTATGCAGGTTCATCGGAGGGGGGTGGGGCAGACCAGGAGACTACACAACCATCTGTTTTGCTATTGTGGGAAATGCATATCACAACCCTAATTATCCTGCACCCTGATCTCAGATTTTCATGCGCAGAACTCTGAGAAATTAGTTCCTGTTGTACAAGGCATCCAGTTTATGGTGTTTTCTTATAGTAGCCCAAGCCAAGACAAAATCTAAATAAATTATGGACTTTGCTAAATAATAATGTACCAACATGGGTTCATTAAATTATAGTAAATGTACCATACTACTGTAAGACGTCAATAAGATGGGAAACTGTGTGCAGCTGTATATTGGAACTCTGTATGATTGTCCCAAGTTTTTTCTAAATGTAAAACTGTTACACAAATTAAGGTCATTAAAAAAAGTCAACATCTTGTCCTCAGCTGGATCTCTGCCTCTCACACCCCTTTGGGGGATATTGCAAGGAAGTGAATAGTGGGGAGATTTTGTTTCGTAACCCAGGTTTTATCTCACTCCAGTTCTTAGGTTCCTTCTCCTCCTTCCTCTGTCCTCTGCCAGAGCTCACTCCAGAGCCAGGCACTCAGAGATCCCAGAAGGAGCTGCTTCTCTGTCCCCATGATAGTCATCCTAAACGTTTCCAAGTGGGAAAGCCCAGGTTAGTCCAGGTGTGCTCAGAGACCTCAGGGCCCCTGGGTGACTGGGGTAGTTCTAAGGACCTCAATGGGGGGGGGGGGCACAGTTAATCCATGTGCTGAGGTCAAGGAACAGAGTTGGAAGGGGCTCTGCAGAGCAAGGTGGATGCTGTGATGCACCAGGCCTCAGGAGGTGGCCCTGGGCTGTGACCCTCTTTGAGATGGCCTCAGCTGAGAAGAGCCACCTTGCCCCAGGTCATGCCTGGTAACCTGCCACATCCAGTGGCTCCTCAACATGGGGATATAGAGGCCCAGCCCGCTCACCCCAGCTCAGGACAACTCTGAAATAACATCTTAGTATCAGCACGCACAGGAGATCACCTGAGGTTGTCATTGAGACCTCACTGCAGCTTAGCTTCTTCTAAAAATTCCTACTCCCTTCTCCTCCCTTCCACAGGTTTGATCCTAAAAGTACTCCCTGAAAATGACCTGCTTGTTCATATTCATCTCAATACCTCTTTCCCAGGGAACCCAATGTGGAATAAGAGACTGTGGTCAGTACCAGAAAAGGCAGGGATCCTTTTGTCTCTAGGGGCCAAGCCAGTCATGGAAGGGTGGATTGTTTACACTACCACATACCATATATGATATACCACATAGCACACAATATGTCATACACCATATACTATATACCAAACACTCTGGGTTTGTAGGAGCAATGAGAAACCACAAAACTGTTTATGCAAGAAGGCATATAATCAGATGTGTGTTGTAGAAGACCACCTTGGAAGAAGGAGAAGGTAGAGCTTACGCTGGGCAAAACAAGATGGGGGTAGCCTATTAGGAAGTAATAGTTTTCATTTGGGCAAGAGATGATGGAGATGGAGAAACAGATTCCACAGGTGTTTAGGAGGTAAAACCAACAGGGCCTCTAGCAGGCAGACAAGGGTGGACAAGTGAGGGTGTAGAACATGGGTCCCTTTTTGGTTTGCCCAAATGTTTGGAGGATGTGCCACATACGGAACAGGGTAGAAGGGGTAAGAGAATGTCTGAGTGCAGACTATGAACTCAGTTTGAATATTTGAGCTACACAAATGAAAATTTCAAAGTCGAAGTGTATATAGCCCAATCACCAAAAAGTGTATTCAGGATTGGAACCTTGACTGCATCTATTTGCAAATCCAGTGCTCCTGATTATCAAGGCATTACATACCCCAGTCTCTAAACTCTGAAGAGTTTAGAGTCTGATGGAAGGTGTGAAGTCTCCTGGAGGTTGGAGGAAGGGAGAGATGCTGGAGGCTGGAGGAAAGATGCTCAGTAGGGGCCATGGATGGCTTCCCAGCATGGAATTCGTCATTCCAGGACAATGTGAGAGGATGGTGACATCCCTGGGAGAGGGGAGTCTTGTCATCTCCTATGGGCAGTTTGGGCCTGCTCTGCATGCTCCTCTTGCTCAACCACCCCCCTGAACTTAACATCCTGTAGATCTCTAAGAGGAGACAGGGCTCACAAGGAACCAGTTGCAAAATAGCCCTGGCAGTAAGTACATGGCAATGGACTCGTGGACATGAAGGGTCATCAGTCTTGTGTGGGCTGAGAGTCTCCGGACACAAGCATTGTGCTTGAGTAGAGCCCGTTCCGGTGTGACATAGAAGCCAACATGCTGGTTCCATCACTTTCTGAAAGCATTTCTTGAGTCTCTCCACTCCCTTCCTCCAGAAACCCGTTCCCCCAATTAAACCAAGTGGAAAACACAGAGATCAACCAAACAGACTATTCCATCCACATCAGTGATGTGTCACCCAAGGATGGGGGCACCTATTACTATGTGAAGTTAACAACAGGGCATCCTGATGTGGCGTAGGTATCTGGTTCAAGCCCCTTGTGTCTGTGAACGGTGAGTACAGCCTGACAACCTCCATCCCTTTGGTTTGTAAAACTAAAATTTTCAAAATCTGAAGCATGTACCAAGTCATCACTACACACTGGATACTGTGCCCCTTCACCCACAAACAACCCTGTAGGCTGGGATTCTACACATGGCTCTTCTTTCAGTCTGGGTCCTGTGCCCACTCTCGAATGAAGCCATGTGACAGACCATGCCCTTCATAATGACCCAACTACCAAAACATGAACACAGGGCCAGAAAAACTCCAAACTCAAAAGATAGTCAACAGGTTAAACACAACTACATGTGTGCACCGAATGGTCCAAAAAGTTATTAAACTGAGCCTACAAGACTGTCTGGCCTTCCTGAGGTTTAGGGACAAACCTGAGCTCAAGAATGTGCATTGTGTCTTTTTTGGCCTACTTCCTGACTCCAAACATAAATCACAGACACGGTAGCTCCATATAATCCTCTGGATTTGGATGGAATCTCAACATGGAGAAAGGTAGCCCCCAAGCTTAGTATCTCCTGAAACAAAACAAAGGGATCCAAAGGCAGGCAGAACCTCTACAAGCCTGCACAATTCCACTCACTCATTTCTAACTGGAATGTCACTGGGGCCTGGTGACAGCTCCCTGAAGGGTCACCACAACACAGTCAAGACATCGATCCCCACACAGGAAATCCACGCGTGGCTGTGGTCTACTCCTATGGCTTCTGGGGAGCCGAGACACCAGCAGGAAGGTTCTTGTGTGTCACCCGCTCCCAGGTCTCATTTGGATTAGTTGTCCGGGGGGGGCTGAGTCTCTCTCCTGGCACTTGATCTTTCCATGGTCTGCCCTGGTCTACCCTCAGCTCTGCTGTTCTCTGATTCTCTGAGACAACTAGTGTTTCCTGCTGCTCAATTTGCATTAATTTCATCAAATACAGTGTCGTTAGGGTGTCCATCTGTTCTTCTGGGAAAACTAGCTTTCCTCAGTAATGTTCTCTCCAAGTCCAATCACATTCCATGCCATCCACTGGCCATGGAACATTCACATCTTTCCCTCAAGCTGAAACATGTGGCTTCCCTGCCATTCCCCTGCATTGAGCTGTGGTGTCAGTGTAGGGACCACAACCCAGTCTCCCTGCCTTTGGTTTAGTGTTAGCCTATGTCATACTGTGACTTCCTATGAATTCTACTGAAATATATAACATCTTATAGTATTTAACAATCGTGCCATTTTTCCTCACTGTGAATACATTCTACTGCACAGCTGAAAATCCACTTGAAAAGAGTTCTAGAGTCATTAGATCATAATTTCAGAAGCCAGGAACCATAAATGCATAGAGCCTGAAAGTTGGGGTGTCCGACTAGCACGACAGTAAAACACGCTGTGTCTGGTGTGACCCCAGCTTTGCCACTTGTGACCTTGGGCAGATTACTGAACCTCTCCAAATCCTAGTTCCTTCCTATGTAAATTTTACTCAGTCTCTTGGAGTCAAAAAGATGTAGAGTCTGTGAATCTTAAAATGTTAGAATTACCAAAGCGTAGAGTGAGTCACCTGACCTGTAGGCTTTTAAATGGTATTTAATGTTCATCTTTGCATCTTACATGGCCAAAGTGGAAAAATAAGAGAGAGCAAGATTTTGAGGCTTTCATCAAGCCCATTCATTCTTTTCTTCATGCATTCCTCCTTCCGACCATGCATCAAGCATGTATTCACTCAAAGCACACTCTCATTCAGCCATGCATTTACCTATGCGGGAATCTGTTAACAAGTACCTGAATCCTCCTCTGGGGCAGACCCTGGGCAGATGACCCATCGTCAAGGAATTCCCAGGGATCCACAGTGGACTTCCTATAGTAATTGTCTGCTTTCTCTGGGCCGTGTCAGTTCCCCCTACAGTGACACTGTACCAGTCGTCACCCTCCTCAGATTTGGTGGCTCTTATCTGCCATGTGCAGAGTTTCTATCCACGAATGTGCATGTCACCCAGATAGAGAACTATCATATGACCAAGGGAGTCAAGCAACTCATACCCAAGAAGAGCAATGAGAACTACACAAGAAAGCTTGCATTTGGTGAGTTTGTTGGGGCAGGGGTCTGAGTAGGTGCTTACCTGTAAGGTGCAACATGAGACACAATCACCCATCCTGGACAATTTCATACTGTCCACACAGCACACAGCACTTATAAACCCACTGGAAACTCAGGTAAGCCCACCTCTACTCTCTGAGCGTGTGGGTTACCTTTGACTCCAAAGCAAGTGAGGTATTTAAACCAAGGGATGAATGAATAAAGATGCTGTAGTATAAGCCCTCAACCGGTACAAAATGATCAAGATCACACCATGCATATTTCCAGACCACAACGCTTTGAAACTTGTTATGTAGCTCAGGAAAAAATTTGGAAAGACTACAAATGCACAGAGGTTAAAGAACATCCCACTAAGAATGAATGGGTTAACCAAGAAATTAAAGAGGAAATAAAAAGTACAAGGAAGCCCACAAAAATGAAAACATGACAGTCCAAAACCTCTGGCATGTACCAAGGTGGTCGTAAGAGGGAAGTATGCAGCATTCCAGGCCTTCTTAAAGAGGGAAGAAATGTCTCAAATACACAACCTGACCTTACACCTAAAGGACATGGAAAAAGGACAGCAAATAAAGCCCAAACGCAGCAGAAAAAGAGAAATAATAAAGACTAGAGCAGAAATCAATGTTATAAAAAAACAACAACAGAACAGACTCACAAAACTAGAAGCTGGTTCCTTGAAACAATTAACAAATTGATAGCCTTCTAACCAGACTTACCAAAAAGAAATAAAGAAGGTCTCCAGGAAATAAAATCATGAATTAAAGAGGAGAGATCACAAACACCACCACAGAAATACAAACAATTATAAAAGAATATTATGATCAATTATATTTCAATGAATTGGGCAATCCTGAAGAAATGGATAAATTCCTAGAAACATATAAACTATCACAATTGTGACAGAAGAAACTGAAAATTTGAACAGACCCATAACAGTAAAGAAATTCAATCAGTAATCAAAAATCTCCCAACAAACAGGAGAACTGGGACACACGGCTTCCCAGGCGAATTCTACCAGACATTAAGAAGAGTTAATACATACTCTTGTCAAACTGTTCCAAAAAATAGAAAGGGAAGGAAAAATTCCAAACTCAAGTATGAGGCCAGCATTACCTTCATTCCAAAGCCAGACAGAGACCTGCTAAAAAGGAGAATTACATCCAATTCCCCTGATGAACACAGACACATAAATTCTTGACAAGATACTAGCATACCGAACCCAAAAGTACATTAAAAGAATTATTCACCAGAATCAAGCAGGATTTATTCCTGAACGGCAGGGCTGGCTCAATATCTGCAAATCAATCACCATGATACACCACGTTAATAACTGGGAGGATAAAACCACATGATCCTCTCAATAGATGCAGAAAAGGCATGTGACAAAATACAGCTTCCTTTCCTGCTTAAAAAAACTCTCAAGAAAGTAGAGATAGACAGAACACACCTCAACATCATAAAAGCCATATATGGAAAACCCACAGCTAATATCATCCTCAATGGGGAAAGCCTGAGAGCTTTCCTACTAAGATCAGGAACACAACAGGGTTGTCCACACTCACCACTGTTTTTCAACAGAGTACTGGAATTCCTACCCTCAGCAATCACGCAAAAGAAAGAAATAATAGGCAGAGTGATTGGGAAGGAAGAAGTCAAACTTTCACTCTTCTCAGAGTGACATGATACTCTACCTGGAAACCAAAAGCACTATACCAAAAAATTGCTAGAGCTGATGCATGAATTCAGTAAAGCCTCAGGATATAAAATCACCATACGGAAGTTGGTTGCATTTCTTACACACCAATCATGAAGCAGCAGAAAGAGATAGCAAGGAATCAATCCCATTTACAATGCACCAAAAGCCTTAAGAAACCTAGAGATAAACTTAACTGTGCGGAATAAGCTTAGGTATTCCCTGAGCTTGCACCCCATGGGTTAACAAGGCATAACGAATTAGAAAGGCATGGGATGTACACACCCAAGTTTGGGTAAACAAGATTAGGTTCATAAGATTAGGTAAATGGGGCAAAGGCCCCCAGTATAGGACAAAGGTGTAGGAATAGGGAAACTCAGGACGAAAACATCCAGGATGGGGTAAACAAGATTAGATATTCAGGGCAGAAATACCCCCCAACTTAGTACAATTGCAGAAAGCTGCTTTCACAGGAAGAAAGGACCAAATGAGGTAAACCAGTATATAGGGTATAGACCTTTGCAGGGTGAAGTTCCCCAGAGCAGAGGTAATTAGCAAAAGAAAGGTGCCTTGTTGACCCTGAGGTAGCATGCTCTGTCTTTCCTGTCCCCTAGATCAGTTCAGGTAAACAGAGGTGATGCCTCACATCTGCCGTAAACAATCTTCCACCGGGCATCAGGATTCTGTTTTATATTAACCTAAACCCCTAACACCACATATCTTCAAAACCCCCTTTCCCTCATGCCCAGGAGTTAATGTTCATGATTTCATTGTCTCTTTGTGCACGTCCATTACCATGTTTGTAAGCCTTCTGATCCTAATAAAAACGGAGCAAGGACCCTTTCTCGGGGCTCTTGTCTCCTCCTGGACATTAGCCTGTTTCACATTTTTTATCCTGCATCCCATTTCTTGCTGGACAAGAGAAAATTCCAGACCCAGAGTCTACGACACTTAACCAAAGAGGTAAAAGATCTGTGCGCTGAAAACTATGACAAGTTTCACTTACGAAAGAACACTTATCAAAGAAATTGAAGACACAAAGAAATGGAAAACCATTCCACGCTCATGGATTGAAAGAACAAAGACTGCTAAAACGTCTATACTACCCCAAGCAATCTACACATTCAAGACAACCCCTATCAAAGTAACACCAGCATTCTTCTCAGAGGTGCAGCAAACAATTATAAAATTTGTATGGAACCAGAAAAGACCCCGAATAGACAAAGTAATGCTGAAAAAGAAAAGCAAAGCTGGAGGCCTCACAATTACAGACTTCAAGCTGTATTACAAAGCTGTAATCATCAAGGCAGTATGGTGCTGCCATAAGACAGACACCTATCATTGGAACAGAGTAGAAAACCAAGAAATGAACCCACAAATGTATGGCAAACTAATCTTCAAGAAATCAGGAAACAGTATCCAATGGAAAAAAGTCTATTTAGCAAATGATGCTAGGAAAACTGGACAACGACATGCAGAAGAATGAAATCGGGCCACTTTATTACAACATACACAAAAATAAATTCAAAATGGATGAAACACCTAAATGTGAGATAGGAAACCATCAAAAATCCTACAGGAGAAAATAGGCAGCAATATCTTTGACTTTGGCCACAGCAACTTGTGACTATACATGTCTCTGCAGTTAAAGGAAACAAAGGCAAAAAACAAACTATTGGGACCTCAACATCAAAACCCGCACAGTAAAGGAAACACTCAACAAAACTTAAAGGCCACTGATGGAATGAGAGAAGATATTTGCAAGTGACATATCAGATAAAGGGAGAGTATCCAAAATCTATAGAGAACTTATCAAACTCAACCCCCAAAAACAAGTAATCTGGTGAGGAAGTGGGCAGAAGACATGAATAGACACTTTTCCAAACAAGACATTCAGATGACTAACAGACTCATGGATAGATGCTCAACATCACTCATCATCAGCGAAATACAAATCAAAACCACAACGGGACACCACCTCACACCTGTAAGAATGGCTCAAATGAACAACTCAGGAAGCAACAGGGGATCACTTCTGCACTGTTGGTGGGAATGCAAACTGCTGCATTCACTCTGGAAAACAGTATGGAGGTATCTCAAAAAGTTAAAAATAGAATTCTCCTGTGACCTTGAAATTGCACGACTAGGTCTGTATCCAAAGGATACAAAAACACTGATTCGAAGGGACACATGCCCCCCAATGTTTATAGCAGTGCTATGAACAATAGCCAGATTATGGAAAGAGCCCAAATGCCCATTGACTGATGAACTGATAAAGAATATTTGGTATATATATATATATATATATATATATATATATATATATATATTTATATTAGACTAAATGGTTGACAGGCATTAAGGAAGGCACTTGAGATGAGCACTGGGTGTTATATGTAAGTGAGGAATTCTACTCCTGATACCAATTCTACACTACATAGTAACTAAATGGAATTTAAATTAAAACAAGAAAAATATTTAAATGTATCATTTAATTCAAGCTCTTAATTTCCCAGCTCACCACGAATAGAATCGGTACATTGGGGGCACGAATGTTATTCAACATGACCCTGCACTGTGAGGTTAGGTAACTCTTCAGTGTGGATAGAGGCCTCCAAGTCATGCACTGCTTTTGGGGGGGTGGTTCTTTAAATAGGAATTCTTACGTTCCACTACATTCATACATCAATTACCATTGATTCCTATATAATACAGGTCTACCAACAATAAATGAGAAGCTCTAAACTCAACAAAGATAACACTTTCCTCGCACTTTTATGCTTTTAGGGTGCTTCTGAAATATTTAAACTTTTTACAGTTTTAAATGAAGTGAAACAGATACCAGTCAAACCTACCAGGAGTCAAACATGGAGCTAGTTATGAAATAAATAGACTTACGTGGTCTTAGAGTTGTGTTTCCAGTGGCTACACAAATTTCAGCGATCATTTATTGCTGAGGGTACCACAGATAGGATTATACACTTGCACAGAATTCTTCACTACGATATACTGTGTTGTCAGCAGGCACAGAGTTTTAATCCCATTACTCAGGGCACAAATACAGAGCAAGGAGTTTGCCATCGGCACGACGAGAACTCTATCTGAATTGAACCAAACATACGACTGAATCCGTCAGACGTGTAAGTGCCACTTCTCCACGGATAGTGTGGTTGCCTGCAAAACTGTCAAAGAGCCAATGGAGAAAAACAGTGGTGTATCTTAGAAATTTCTCATCAGGCTGTGATTCTTTTGGCGAAGAGAGCTATTATTCGGTTTCTCTCTGTGTATCTGTTAAACTAGTGTATGGTCTAGGTATAGAAGGAGTTCAGTAATTGTTCTTGAGTAATGAACTATTCAAGAATATTTGTAATAACTACACAATATATGAAAAGAACTGCCCCACTATTCCTTCAACCTCTATCATTTCCTGGATTGATAAACTGGCAAGGAGCCTGTATTTGTGTTAAATCCTTCAAAAACAGTTCCTAAATGCTTGATACAATAAATTACAAATAAAAGCAAAAAAGATATATATGTACAGCAGAATATTACTCAGCCATCAAAGAGAATGAAATCTTGCCGTTTGTAATGATGAGGATAGAGCTAGGTATATTGTGCTAAGCAAAAGAAGTCAGAGAAAGACAAATACCACATGATTTCACTCATATATGGAATTTAAGAAACAAAACAGACGAACATGTGGGAAGGGGAAAAAGGAAGAGAGATGGAATCGAACCATGAGAGACTCTTAATGACAGAGAACACACTGACGGTTGATAGAGGCAGGTCAGGGATGGGCTAGAGGGGTCTTGGGTATTAAGGAAGGCACTTGTTATGATGAGTACTGGGGGCTGAATGTAATTGATGAATCACTGAACTCTACTCCTGAAACCAATATTGTACTGTATGTAAACTAATGAGAATTTAAATAAAACTTTGGAAAAAAAAATCACTCTGCCCTATGAGTCATGGGGATAAACGTACAGCACAGGGAAATACAGCCAATGGTTTTGGAATAATGTTGTATGGGGACAGATGGTGACTACACTTACTATAGTGAGCGTTGCACAATGCACAGAATTGTCATAGTGCTATGTTGAGCACCTAAAACTAATATAGCACTGTATGTCAAATTTGATAATGACAATTTTTTTAACTATCTTAAAAATAAATTTTGCCCTGGAGCAAAAGCAAAAATATTGGATCCATACGTAATACATATTTGGGCAAGTGATTTTTGACAAAAATGCCAATGCAATTCAATGTGGAAAAGCTAGCCTTTTCAACAAATGGTGTTGAAATAATTAGATATTCATATGTAAAAAGGAGGAGGAGGAGAAGGAGAAGAGGAGGAAGGACAATCTTGACCATTTCCTTCTAACATACACAAAATCTAATATTGTCTTAAAAATATTACCTTATAGAAATATTACTGTACAATATACACAAAAATACTAAGAACAAATTTATATGATCCGATGGGTCACAGACATAAATTTACATCCTAAAACCATAAAACTTCTAGAAGAAACTGGGGGAAAAAAACCAAAACTAAATCCTAATGATCTTGGGTTGGCAGAGACATTTTTAGATAAGACGCAAGAAGTGCAATCGATCAAAGAAACCATCGATCAATTTGACTTCATGAAAATGTCAACTTTTTTTTAATGTTTTTTTTTCCAATATATGAAATTTATTGTCAAATTGGTTTCCATACAACACCCAGTGCTCAGAAAATTTCAACTTTTATTCTTCGAAAGATACCGTTAATGAGAAGAAAAAGAAAGTTACCGAGTAGGAGAAAATGTTTGCCAAGAGAATCTGCTCAAGGACTTGTATCTGGGACAGAGGTGGGCAAGTTACGTCCGGTTGGTGCAAGTCAAGTTTTATTATCTGTGGCTTCTTTCAGACTGAAACGTCAGACAGAAGTGATAGTGGTCCGGACCTGACGGCCCACGAGCGTAAAGCATTTACTGTCTGGCCAGTTTGCCGACACCAGAGAGAGAGTATTTAAAGGACTCTAACGATAACATGGCAAAAAGACAAAGAATCCCATTTTTTAAATGCACAGATTTGACCAAGCGTTCCATCAAAGAATATCTACGAGGGGCCACACGGGTTTCGCTTACGCAAAATGTGTGTTGTTTTTTTTTTTAAACTGCTCTAATTAGGACGGCTTTAGAACGCGTTTCGATACCTCTTTTTGGGCAAACCTTCCCACCCGGTCCTGTCGCTTGGGACGGCTGCGGCTCTCCTTGGCTCACACGCATTTGGGAATCACGCCGTCAACTTTTACCGCAAACCCTTTTACAAATATGGCTTGATTGCACTGTCTTTATATATTCATTTGGGCAAATTGGCATCTTTCCGATACTGAGCTCTGCAACTCACAGACATGAGATACCTCAATTCCCTCGTTAGGGCTGTCTTTACTACTTTCCAGTTTCTAGTATAGCATCTTTAAAAATTATTTATTTTAAACAATTTAAAACTTATTATTACTGTCTACACTGGGGTTGGGAGGTTGTATAGGATTATAAGTGGCTTTTAACGTCGATAGTCTGTCCAGCAAGCTAATCAAACTCGTACTAGTGCTCACAGCATGGACATTCTCTTATGTGAGCTCTTATAACGTCAATCAACTCACCCCAGATTAGCTTTCACCTTCATCAAAGTTACATATGCACACGGCTTACGAGGTAAGTGGTTCTATACACACTACCTGTGACAACTGGAGCCTCCTACCTTCCACGGTTTTCCACCCCAAAGGCAACCATTTTGCGCCCTTTTCTGATTATTTTTAACTGATTTTTCTAGAAGTTACAGGCAGGTCTCTTATAGCATGCTGACACTGTCACTTCTAGACATCTCCCTCGTAGGCATTATTCACTGATGTCCCACCGTGGATGACGAGGATACAATGGACTGTTTTCTGGACCCTGTGCCACATACCTTAATTTATTTTTATTTTTAGTGTTTTTATTTATATTTGAAGGAGAGAGAGACAGAGCATGAGTGGGGGAGGAACAGAGAGAGAGGGAGACACAGAATTCAAAGCAGGCTCCAGGCTCTGAGCTGTTCAGCAGAGCCCGACGTGGGGCTCGAACCCACGAACCGTGAGATCATGACGTGAGCCGAAGTCGGATGCTCAACTGACTGAGCCACCCAGGCACCCCCACGTTAATTTTGGCTAATGTCATAGTCATTCAGCAGATTATAATGACAAAGGCCTTGTGTTTTATAGCTCAATCTTGTAACATCCCCAGCTTTTGTTTGTGTCTTTCCGCTCATGTGTATTTGGTGTAAACACCACCACATTCAGGGAACAGAACAACTCCGTGGCCGCAAAGGTTCGCCTTGTGCTACCCTTTCATAGTGCCCACCCGCCCCACCACACCAAGCCTCTGGCACATGCCCATCTGTTCTCTGCAACTTCGACAATGTTGTGTAAGTGGATTCCCACAGTACGTGACGTTTTGAGATTGATTTTGTTCACTCAACATAATGCCTTCGGAAACTTACAAGTTGTGCACATGTAAATAATTTATTCCTTCTTAGCGCTGAGAAGTATTTCCTGGTATGAATCCACTAGTTTGTTCAAGCATTCCCTAATTCCTGGACATTTTGGATGTTTCCCTTTACTTCCTATGCCAAAGAAAGATGCTTTAAATATTCACGCGAGGTTTTTGTGAGGCCATGGTCTTCTCTGCTCAGATAAATGCCTGGGAGTGTGATTTATGGGACATATAACCCACTTCCTCTTTCTTTGGTTGGAGGAGAGCACATACAAATTCTTTTCTCTTATCAATTTTTCTAAATAATCTCTACACCCAATTTGGGGCCTCAAGACGGCAGGGGAGAGAGGTCCACTGGATGGGGACAGAGGCCCCATGTAGGAGGGAAGCATCATTTCTCCTGGGCCTCTCTACGCTCTCTGAAAAAGAAAAGAGGACCCTTCACCAAGTGAGCCCTTCTCTGCCTGACTTCTATTTCACAATCTAGAAGCAGATTGCTGCCTCACAGCCATCACCCCACCATAGGTGCTTCCTCTTAATCACGGAAGGAGGCGGGGTTTTTTCACCACAGAACAGAGGCCCATTCTACCCAGCATACACATTTGCACAGACCAGGGTCCCCAGGCCTCCGCAATGTTGGCCCCTGCCTCCGGGCCCCACCTGCCTCCTTACCTGCTGCTGGCTCTGCTGTTGGGACTCACAGGTAAGCACTGCCTTGGGGTACAATCCCCTCTTCCTGATCCCACAACACCTCCCATGTCCCTGGACATCAAGGGCTTGCAGGTAACCAGAGGTGTGCTACCCAGGGCTGCCACAGAAGACCAAGGACTGGGTGTCATCTGAGAGCAGGAAGTCGGGGATCTGAGCATTTCCTCTATGCATCCATCACCTACAGCTTGTTACCAGAGGCATCCAGACAGTGGAGGCTTCAATCTGTCACAAGGACAAGTTTCTAGGTATTAAATGATCTAATTCTCACAACACCCCTGCCTGATAGCTAGGACTGTACTCCCGATTGGCAGATGGAGAAACTCAGGCAGAGAGTGGAACTGGCCCAGTGTCACCTACCTAAGTCAGTACAGCTGCCGGGATTCACGTCCAGGCCACCCCGCTCCACGGTTCATTCTTTTCACCGTGTTATGCTGCTCCGCTTCTCGGTGGAGGCTAACTAAACAAACATCAGAAAATACAGAGAGGGAAACAGAAGAAGAGGCATCACTTAGCACACTCCGAGGTCTCCAGAGTTCCAGTTCTGCTGTGTGTCCTCCCAAACTTTGGTTAACGATGTGCTGGATGTTTCCTATGTGCCATATATTTTGCTGAGTTTTTAACCTGTATTACAATTTCATTTGATCCTCAAAATGATCTATATACTAGCTGCTAGGCTACACTTAATACATACCTGGGAATGCACTTGTGTGTGTGTGTGTGCGTGTGTGTGTCTGTGCGTGTGTGTGTCTGTGTGTGTGTGTGCCTGTGTGTACACATAGGAGTACCTGAGAAAGGGTACACACAAGTGAATATGCAAACATATGGGATATTTGACAACACTCTCCTTCTTGTTCTCTTCACATCGCATCCACTCTATGTGCAATGCACACTGAGGGGCGCCTGGGTGGCTCAGTCGGTTAAGCGTCCGACTTCGGCTCAGGTCACGATATCGCGGTCCGTGAGTTCGAGTCCCGTGTCAGGCTCTGGGCTGACATCTCAGAGCCTGGAGCGTGCTTCCGATTCTGTGTCTCCCTCTCTCTCTGTCCCTCCCCCGTTCATGCTCTGTCTCTCTGTCTCAAAAATAAATAAACGTAAAAAAAAAATTAAAAAAAAAAAGAAATGCACACTGAACAGGTGTTTGGTTCCCTGTCTCTCAGCTACTCACCCCCTTTTTCTACTTCTCTAAACTAACTGCTCACTCACCACCAGGTATTGGGACAGGCAAACTTCCCTCTAGGTAAAATGAGGAGAAATTTGTGCATTACTACCTTGAAGGTCCTCCTCCATGCTGGACCGGGGTGGGGAGGAAAAAAGGGGGTAGAGTATGTGGGGACTCCTGCCTGTATGATCTGCACCTGCAATTCTATTCATATTCACATCCTGATCCCAATCATCTAGTGTCAGCTGACGCCTACATGCCTCAAGAAATCTCATGTGTCAATAACTTTCCAATTTCCTGAGCACTCACCACGTGCAACACCCACTTGGAAATGCACACGTCTGTTATGTCCTGTGATCTTTGTATCCAAGGTAGACACTACGTCCCCCCTAGCTCGCAGACAAAAAAGGAGGCACAGAAAAGTCCAAGGTCACTCGGTGGTGAATGGCAGGGTGGTGATTTGCACTCAGGCAGTCTGATTCTAGATCTCACAGGCTTAACCATGGCTCTTCTCAAACTCTATGGCCCCACTTCCATCCCCATGAGGTTTCTGCAGATCTGCCAATGGGTGGAGGGAAGGGTGGGATGTGGGGAAGACAGAGCATTTGTGGTTTGCTTCTCTCCGGCACTTTCCCCCAAGTCTTCTCCATGGGAAACCCAGATTCTGATATATTTTTCTGAGAAATTCTCCACTGAAAATAGATGGCAGGGTCACAGAAAGGGGTTATACTGGGCAATTCACACATGACCCAAATATTTACTGGATAATTCCTAGGTGCCAAGAGCTGTCACATGAGCTTAGGGCATACTGGTTATTAAAAGAGGGAAAGCAGGGGCGCCTGGGTGGCTCAGTGGGTTGAGCGTCCGACTTCGGCTCAGGTCATGATCTCGCGGTCTGTGAGTTCGAGCCCCGCGTCGGGCTCTGTGCTGACAGCTCAGAGCCTGGAGCCTGTTTCAGATTCTGTGTCTCCCTCTCTCTCTGACCCTCCCCCGTTCATGCTCTGTCTCTCTCTGTCTCAAAGATAAATAAACGTTAAAAAAAAAAAAGTTTAAAAGAGGGAAAGCAGTGGCCCTCACGGAAGTTGTATTGTAGTGGAGAAAAGGAAAAGAAACAACAGACATACCAAATAAGTAAATCACATAGTATACTAGAAAGTGATGAGTGTTAAGGAAAAACATGACAGTACAGCTGGAGAAGACAATGAGAGACTCTTCAGGGTGGGATGTATTTAAAGAGGTATCCTGGGTGGGCATCACTGAATGGGGAGTTTAGAGCAAAGATTACAAGAAGTTGGGGTGTGAGCCATGTGATCTTCTGGGGGAAGAGCCTTCCCGAACAGCACGGGAACAGCAGGAGAGTAGAATCCTCCTGTTCTGTTCAAGGGTTTGGGCTTTCACTCTGAGTACAGTGGTTGCCACTGCAAGGTTCTGAAGACAGAAATGACATGATCCACCATGAGTTTTAACTTATGCTAGCATTTGGTTGAGATTAGACGCCATAGGGCACAGACAGAAGCGACTAGAGCATTCAAGAGTTCGTTGTGTTCATGCAAACAAGGAAAAGCATTTTGTACCCAGACAGCAGCCAGGAGAGGAAGGGGAAAGAGGTCAGATTGTGGGTACAGACAGAAGGGGAGACAACAGGATCTCCTGATGCATAGGATTTGGGGTGGAAAGAGAGGTTGGTTCCCAAGGGCTTGGACCTGAGCATCTCGGAGAATAAAGGTGCCTCATCTGAGATGTACAAGGATGTGGGGGAAAACCGAGGAGTTCAGTTGGGGACAGTGTGAACCGTGAGAGGTTTGCTTCCATCTAAGAAAGAAGTTGAGTCCTGGCTGGACATACAAATCCAGAGAGAAGGAGCAAGGCCTGGCCCCATGATGGAAATATGAGAATTATAAGCACACAGATGGCAGAGTCGACACGTTTCCTTGGCTCAGGATCCCTTGACGCTCTGATCCCTCTCACCTCTGCCCTCCCTTGTTTGCTCCATGTCTCCCTCCCATATGCAGTCCTACTTCTTCCCATTTTTGTTTAGCAGTTCAGCTTCATAGTCCCAATCGTCTTCTCCAGACTCACAAACCAAAGTACCCGATCTTCCTGGCACACCCAAGACTTGCCAGTAATAGCGTGGTCTCTCCTCAGGAGACACGTTTAGTTGCCAATACCGCTAACTGCCAGGGTTTTCCCAGCTCACACGCTGCAAGAACGAACCGCAAATTTTCTCCCCGAGGAGTAGCTGAGAAATAAACAGAACACAAGTGTAAGTGTGGTGTCGCAGCAACCTGCTCCTCTGATTTATATCCTGCCAAAGTTTTTAAGGCATCTCAAGGAAGAAGGAACGATTGTGTATTTCTCTAGGTCTCCAGCCACCGGATTGTCACGGAGGCGGTGAAATCCAGCTGCATAATCTGGCCCCTGAAGTTCAGTGTTGGCCCCAAACGTGACTGGTGTCCCTTCAAGGCATAACTCATTGTCCAGACACAGCCGACCGTCCACAACTCTGTTCAGAACATGAGTTTGAAGCCTGCTGTTGCCCTTGCTTTAGCTACTCCCGCCCGTGGTTCTATCTCCCCCTTCAAGGGCAATTTTCTCAAATCTACCAGCCCCTAGAACAACACATTTTCTCTTTCCTTGAGTCATTTAGTCCAATTCAAAGGCACTACATGGGGTGATCCCCTTATTTCAGTACGTATTTCTTATTGTGCTAAAATATACATAACATAAAATCTGTATCACATCAACCGTTTTTAAGGATACAATTCACTGGTATTCACATAGTTGTGAAGCCAGTAGCACTGTACCTTTCAGGAATTTATTCAACATCCTAAGCAGATACTCTGCACCCATTAAGCAAGAATTCCCCACACCTCCTTCCTCCACAGCCACCGGCAACTTCTATCTTACTTCCTTGTGTCTATGAAGCTGTTTCTTCTAGATACTTCACGTAAGCGGAATCAAGTATTTGTCCTCGTCTCTGGCATATTTCACTTAGAATGATATTTTCGAGGTTCATCCAATTAGGGAACATATCAGGTGGCCATTCTTAATAAGGCTGAATAACATTCCATTGTATGTGTCTACATCAACATTTTGTTTATCCATTCATTTATGCATAGATATGAATTCTTTCTGCTACCTTTCGGTTATCATGTATCATGCTGCTATAAACACGGATTTACAAGTATCTCAGTACGTACTTTTAATTCAGGGGTATTTACCTAAGAGTGGAATTGGTTGATCCTGTGGTAAATTCTACATGAACACGAACACTGTTTCCAGAGTGGCTACACCATTATATATTCCTACCCATGACATACAAGAGTTGCAATTTCTCCATAGCTTACTCAATCTTTATTTTCTGAAGTTTAATTTTCTTGTATTCATTTTGGTGTTTCTTTCTTTTGTTTTGTTTTTGATAAAAGCTATTCAAAGGGATTGTGGTTTTGATTTTCATTTTTCTAATGACAAGTGATGTTGAGCATCTTTTCATGGGTTTATTCACTGTTCGAATATCTTCTTTGGAGTAATAGCTTTTCTAGTCCTTGGGTCATTTTTTAATTGAGCTGTTTGTTATTTTGTTGTTGACTTGTAGGAGTTCTTTACATATGTTGGTTATTAATCCTGTCTCAGACATAGGCTTTGCAAATACTTTCTCTCCTTCTGTAAGTTCTCCTTTCACTTTTGATATCGTCTATTGACTTTTGCTGTGCAAAAGTTTTTAATCTTGATAAAGTCCAAATTGTATATTTTTTTATTTGTTACTTGTGTTTTTGGGGTCATACGAAGACATCATTCCCTAATCCAATATCATGAATTTTGTCTACAGGTTTTTTTCTCTGAATTTTATAGTTTTAGTTCTTACATGTATGCTGGATCAGCATAGTGCTGGGTCCTTCATCCAATTTCAGTTCATTCATCTATATAGAGAAAGGTGAGGGTTCAACCCCATTCTTTGCATGTAGATATCCAGTTTTCCCAGCAACTTGTGTTGAAGAGTCTGTTCTTTCCCCTGTTGCATGATCTTGGCACTTTTGTCGAAAATCATTTGACCATGTATGTGTGGGTTTATTGCTAGGCTTTCTATTCTATTCCATTGCTCTATATCTCTATGATATTTTCAGTACCACAGGAATCTGACTATAACACTTTGTAGTAAGTTTTGAAATCAAGAAGTGTGAGTTCTCAGAGGAACTAACATGGCAGAGAAGTAGGGAGACCCTGGGCTTTCATAGTTCTCCAAGCACACCTATAGTGAGGTCAGAACACTTGGAACACCCAAGAAACTGATCCGTGCAGTGGCAGAAGGATCTCCTCAGTTGCAAGAAGACAGTGTGGCAGGTGTGAGGTATGTAGATGTGAAGTGGGTGAGAGAAAAATAGTGTTGCCATGGAGAGGAGGGCAACCCTTTCCACGGAGACAGAAAAGGGAAAGAGAGATGGGTTGAGAAAGTGCAGCATCGAATTTGCACAAGAGGAAAAGCTCTCTGGAGCATGGACTGTGGAGAAGGATGTACTGAGTGTCACAGGGATTTTTTGCAAACAGCATTTGGAACTCAAACTCTGAGGTTTGGGAAGTGCATGACTTTCTCTGGGTGGAGGTGTGGTGTGAGCTCCTGGGGAGAAAGGATTTGGCCTGGGAGCGTAGGGATCTCCAAGGTGCATTGGAAAAGAACATTCCCCTTCCTGGAGCACTTTTGGAAGAGGGTATATTGCTTCTCCGAGGACCAAAGACCCTGCATGCATCCGTGAAAGGCCTTTCATTATCAATGGACAAAGATACATCCAAGGAGAATGTAACTTTTGCTGCTTTTTGCTGCGCTGCACCACAGATTTCATGCACTGTGCAGGCAGGGGACTATTTTTGAGGGACAAGGGACTCCAGATACAGTCTGGAGAGGCTCTACCCCTGGAGGACAGGACTGGGTCAGCATAGTGCTGGGTCCTTTAAGATTTCAAGTTTTGAATCCCAGTCCCACACCAAAGAAAAAAAGGATTTCTATGGTGCAGGGCAATTTGAGTGCCTTCATTATTCTGTGAGGGTTGCCTGAACAGCGGGAAGTGTGAGATCCCCAGTCCTGGGATGAGATTGGGGTGGTGCCATTCCTTCCCCCCTTCTCCCCATGAGAACACGGTGGGACTTCAGAGAGCAGTGCAGCGGCCCCCAGTGGAAGCGGGACCTACTCACACAAAACCCCATCTGTCCCCACCCCGGCTCTGGGTATGACAAATGCTTATTTACTAGGGCAAGACTGACTCTGACCCAGGCAGCCAGCCTCTCCTTCACAAGACCAGCTTAGCCAGCTCCCTCCAGACACGAATTGTACTAAAGATTAAGTGCTTCAAAATGACACCTACGATTTCCAGTAGTTACTATGAGTTAAGATGGCAGAGAAGTAGGGCGACCCTGGGCTTTCATAGTTGGCCCAAACACAGCTATATTGAGGTCATGATATTGGATTAGGGAATGATTTCTTGGATATGACACCAAGTATTTCCAGTACTTCTGGAAATAGGATAAGGCTTACATTTTTCCTTTTATTTCTTTCTTCCTTTTTTCTTTTGGAGTCAGCCTCATGGTTTCTTGCTTTTTTTTTTTTTCCATTTACTTTTCTAGCTCTTTCGTTTTTAGATAAGCCTTTTTATTTTTTTTTCTTTTCTTTTTTCTTTTTTTCCCCTTTCTTTTCCTTTGGAATCAGTCTTAGGTTTTTGATTCTCCTCCCCCCCTTTTTTTTGTTTCTTTATTTTTGTCTTGTTTTCTTACCTTCCCTTTTATTTTCGGAGGAGATCAGCCTTTTTGGTTTGTTTTGGTTTGTTTTCAGGATTTTTCCCCCCTGACTTTTCCAGGCTTACTTCAACACGCAAATCAAAGCATACCTAGTTAAAGGTCTAAAGAATCCCCACTACAAGCAAGGAGGAGCTCTGCAGAAGACTTAACAGTGGGAAAGAGCAGCCAAAACACAATGTCAGAGTGCACACAGCGTATACCAGAGACATTTCATGAAGTTCTAGGCCCTGGACAGTGTATGACATATTTTGAATATAGCAGTACTCTTAGGTGCTGGACACTTTACAAGCTTTTAAAAGATGCAAAAGACAGAAAATTAGCAAAATGACAACACAGAGGAATATTCCCCAAAGAAAGTTCAAGAAGAAATCACACGCAAGGACTTGCTGGAAACAGATATAAGCAATTTCTCTGAATCAGAATTTAGAATGACAGTCATAAGACTACCAGCCGGGCTTGGAAAATGCATAGAAGACACCAAAGAAAGCCTTGCTGCAGAGATCAGAGACCTAAAATCTAATCAGGCTGAAATAAAAAATGCTATAACTGAGATGCAAAGCCGACCCGATACAGTCACAATGAGGACTGAAGAAGCAGAAGAGATAATAGGTGAAATAGAAGATAATTTATGGAAAATAATGAAACCAAAAAAGAGAGAAAGGAAAGGAAATCAATAAATCATGAGGGGGAGACTTAGTGAACTTAGTAATTCCATAAAGCAAGGCAATATCCCTACTCCCCAGTAGGAGTCCTAGAAGAAGAAGAAAAGAAAAGGGTTTATTTGAACAAATTATAGCTGAAAACTTCCCTAATCTGGGGGAGGAAACAGGTATTCAAGTCCAAGAGGCACAGAAAACTCACATCAAAATCGACAAAAACAGGTCAACACCTGAACAGCTCATAATGAAACTTGGAAAATGCAAAGAGAAAGAGAGAATTCTCAGAGCAGCTAGGGACCGAGGGTCCTTAACCTACAAGGGTAGACACATAAGGGTAGTAGCACACCTGTCCACTGAAACTTGGCAGGCCAGAAGGGAGTGGCAAGAAATATTCAATGTGCTCAATGGGAAAAATATGCAGCCAACAATTCTTTATACAGCAAGGCTGTCTTTCAGAACAGCAGCAGAGATAAAGACTTCCCAAGGCAAACAACAACTGAAGGAGTTTGTGATCACTAAACCAGCCCTGCAAGAAATTTTAATGGGGACTCTCTGAGTGGAGGAAAAAATAAAAAAGATCAAAGCAACAAAGACGACAAAGGGCCAGAGAACATCACCAGAAACACCACCTCTACAGGTAGCACAATGGCACCAAATTTATATCTTTCAATAATGACTCTGAATGGCCTAAATGCTCCAATCAAATGGATTAAAATGGGTTAAAAAAAAAACAAGTTCCATCTATATATGCTGCCTAGAAGAGACTCACTGTAGACCAAAACACACCTGCAGATTTTAAGTGAGGAGGTGGAGAACCATCTGGCATGCTAATGGAGATCAAAAGAAAGCCAGAGTAGACATACTAATATCAGGCAAACTAGATTTTTAAACCAAAGACTGTAACAAGAAATGCAGAAGGGCATTGAATCCTAATTAAGGGATCTATCCATCAAAAAAAAAGTTCTAACAATTTTAAATATTTATGCCCCCAAATTGAGAGCACCCAAATAGGTAAATCAATTAATCACAAACATAAAGAAACTCATTGCTAATAATACCTTAATTGTAGGGGCTTTAATACCTCACTTACAGCAATGGACAGATCATCTAAGCAGAAAATCAAGAAGGAAACAGTAGCTTTGAATGAAACACTGGACCAGATGGACTTAACAGATATATTCAGAATATTTCATCCTAAAATCGCAAGATACACATTTTTCTTGAGAGCACGTGGAATGTTCTCCATACACTGGGTCACAAATCAGCCCTCAACAGGTACAACAAGATCATGATCATACCATGAATATTTTCAAATCATAATGCTATGAAACTTGAAATCAACCACAGAAAAAATTTGGAACGCTCTTAAATAAACTGAGATTAAAGAACATCCTACTAAAGAATGAATGGTTTAACCAGGAAATTACAGAAGAAATAAATACATGAAAGCAAATGAAAATGAAAATACAGCAGTCCAAACCATTTGGAATGAGACAATGCACTGCAATGCAGGCCTATCTCAAGAAGAAAGGTCCGAAATACACAATCTAACCTTACACATAAAGGAGACATAAAAGGAGCAGCAAATAAAACCTAACACCAGCAGAAGAAGGGAAGTAATGGAGATTAGAGCAGAAATGAATGATATAAAAGCAAACAAATAAAAAAGTAGAACAGATAGAGGCTTCTGGGTGGCTCAGACGGTTAAGTGTCTGACTTTGGCTCAGGTCATGATCTCACAGTTCGTGGGTTTGAGCCCCGTGTTGGGCTCTGTGCTGACAGCTCAGAGCCTGGAGCCTGCTTCAGATTCTGTGTCTCCCTCTCTCCCTCTGCCTCTCACCGGCTTGCACTCTGTTTCTCAAAAATGAATAAACATTATTTAAAAAAATGTGCAAAAAAGTAGAACTGATCATTGAAACTAAATCATTCTCTGAATGAATACACAAAATTGGGGGCGCCTGGGTGGCTCAGTCAGTTAAGCGTCTGACTTCGGCTCAGGTCATGATCTTGCGGTCCATGAGTTCGAGCCCCGCGTCAGGCTCTGTGCTGACAGCTCAGAACCTGGAGCCTGCTTCTGATTCTGTGTCTCCCTCTTTCTCTGACCCTCCCCCCATGCATGCTCTGTCTCTCTCTGTCTCAAAAATAAAGAAACGTTAAAAAAAATAAAAAAAAAGAATAAACAAAATTGATAAATCCTTAGGTAGATTTATTAAAAAGAAAAAAAAGGGAGGCCGAAACAGATAAAATCACGAATGAAAGAAGATAGATCACAACCAAAAGCATAGAAATACAAACAATAAAAAGAGAATACTATGAAAAATTATATGCCAACAAACTGGGTAATCTGGAAAAAGTGGTTAAATTCCTAGAAGCTCAAATGCTACCAAAATAGAAATAGGAAGAAACAGAAAATTTGAACAGGTCCATAACCAGCAAAGAAACTGAATCCGTTATCAAAAATCTCCCAACAAACAAGACTCCTGGGCTAGATGACTTCCCAGGGGAATTCTACCAGACATTTAAAGAAGAGTTAAGACCCATTCATCTCAAAATGTTCCAAAACATAGAATGGAAGGAAAGCTTCCAAATTCATTCTACAAAGCCAATAGCTCTTATTCCAGAAACAGGCAAGACCCCACTAAAAAGGACAATGACAGGCCAAATAGCCCTGATGAACCTGGATGCAAAATGTCTCAACAAGGTACAAGGAAACTGAATTCAAAAGTATATTAAAAGAATTATTCACCCTGCTCAAGTGGGAATTATTTTTGGGCTGCATGGCTGGTTCAATACTCACAAATCATTCACCATAATATGCCACGTTAATAAAAGAAAAGATGAAAAATATATGATCCTCTCAATGGATGCAGAAAAAGCATTTGACAAAACACACATCCTTTCTTGATAAAAACCCTGAAGAAAGTAGAGAAAGAAACATACTTCAACATCATAATGGCCATATACAAGGACCCACAGCTAGTATTATTGTCAGTAGGGATAAACTGAGAGCTTTCCCCTAAAGTCAGGAATTCGACAGGGGTGTCCACCCTCACCACTGTTATTCAACATAGTACATAATATTCAACTTCGAGCCTCATCAATAAGACAACAAAAAGAAACAAAAGACGTACAAATTGGCAAGGAAGGAGTCACACTTTCACTCTTCTCAGAGCAACATGATACTCTAGGTGGAAAATCTGAAATATACCACCAAAAATTTGCTAGAACTGATCATGAATTCAGCAAAGCCACAGAATATAAAATCAATGTACAGAAATCGGTTGCATTTCTATACACCAATAACGAAGCGGCAGAAGAGAAATCAAAGAATAAATCCCATTTACAATTGTATTTAAAAAAAAAAAAACCATAAGGTGCCTAGGACTGAAGCTAACCAAAGAGATAAAATATCTATTTGCTGAAAACTATAGAAAGCTTATGAAAGAAATTGAAGAAGACACAAAGAAATGAAAAAACATTCCATCTTCATGGACTGGAAGAACAAATACTATCAAAATGTCTATATCGCCCAAAGCAATCTACACATTTAATGCAATTCCTATCAACATAACACTAGCATCCTTCTTAGAGCTAGACCAAACAATTCTAAAATTTGTATGATACCAGAAAAGACCCTGAATAGACAAAGTAATGTTGAAAAAGAAAACCAAAGCTGGAGGCATCACAAGTCCAGACTTCCAGCTCTATTACAAACCTGGAATCATCAAGACACTATGGTACTCCCATTAAACCAACACATGGATCAATGGAACAGAATAGAGAACACAGAAATGGACCCACAAATATATAGCTAAATAATCTTCGACAAAGCAGGATAGAATATCCAATGGAAAAAAGGCAGTCTCTTCAGCAAATGTTCCTAGGAAAACTGGAAAGCGATGTGCAAAAAAATGAACCTGGACCACTTTTAGACCATTCACAAAAATAAATTCAAAATAAATGAATAACCTAAGTGCGAGACAGAAAACCATCAAAATCTTAGAGGAGAAAACAGGCAGCAACCACTTTGATTTCAGTCACAGCAACTTCTTACTACACATGTCTCCAGACGCAAGGGAAATAAAAGCAAAAATGAACTACTGGGACGTCATCAAGATAAAAATCTTCTGCACGGTGAAGGAAATAATCAACAAAACTAGAGGGCAACGGACAGAATGTGAGAAGATATTTCCAAGTGACATATCAGATAATCTATAAAGAATTTATCAAACTCAACACCGGAAAAACAAATAGCCCAGTGAAGAAACGGGCAAAAGACATGAATAGATACTTTTCAAAAAAAAAAAAAAAATCCAGATAGCTAACAAACACATGAAAAGATGCTAACAATCACTCATCATCAGAGAAATACAAATCAAAAACCACAACGAGGTACCAACTCACACCTGGGAAAATGGCTCAAATGCACAACACAGGAAACAACAGATGTTGGATGGATGTGGAGAAAGGGGACCATTTTTGCAGCGTTTGTAGGAACGCAAACTGGTGCAGCCATTATAGAAAACAGTATGTAGGTTCCTCAAGAAATTAAAAATAGAACTGCCCTGTGACCCAGCAATTGCACTACTAGGTATTGATACAAAGGATACAAAAATGCTGATTCAAAGGGACACATGCACCCCAATGCTTATAGCAGCGCTATCAACGATAGCCAAATTATGGAAAGAGACAAAATGTCCATCAACTGATGAATGGATAAAGATGTGGTATATATGTACAATAGAATATTACTGGGTGATCAAATAGAATGACATCTTGCCATTTGCAACAGCGTGGATGGAACTAGGTGTATTATGCTAAGTAAAATAAGTCGGGCAGTGAAAGACAAATATCATATGATTTACTCATATGTGGAAATTAAGAAATAAATCCCACATTTATTGAACATAGGGAAGGGAAGGAAAATTAAGATAAAAACAGAAAGGGAGGCAACACTCAAGAGACTCTTAAATGCCGAGAACAAACTGATGATTGCTGGAGGGGTGGTGGGTGGGGAGATGGGCTAAATGGGTGAGGGCCAACAAGGAGGGCACTTGTTGGGATGAGCACTGAATGTTATATGTAAGTGATGAATCCCTGGGTTCTACTCCTGAAAACAACACTACACTGTATATTAACTAACTTGAATTTGAATAAATAAATTTTTTAAAAAAGGATGTGAGTTCTCCAACTATGTTCTGTTTAAGGATTGCTTGATGCTTGCGCTCCCTTGAGATCGTATATGAATTTTTAAGGGCTTCTGAAATTTTGCAAAAAAAAAAAAAGGTGACTGTATTGAATCTGGAGAGCGTTTTGGGTAGTATCGATGAACTCTTCCAATCCACAAACGGTATTTGTTTTTCCATTTATTTATATCACATTTCATTTCTTTCCACAATGTTTTGTACTTTTTGGCATACAGGACTTTGATCTCCGAGCACAAACTATTCCTATATATTTTATACTTTTTGATGTTTGCGTAGTGGAATGGTTTGCAAAATTCTTTACGATTGTTCATCAATAGCATATACAAATGCACCTGATTTTGGACTGTTGGTTTTGTATAGCACACATTAGCTGATTTCATTATTATCTCTAACAGTTTGTTTTTACATGTGGAAACTTTAGGGTTGCAACGCATGAAATCATGTCATGTGCAAAGAGATACTTTCACTTATTCCTTTGCAATTTGAATGTTATTTCTTTTTCTTGCCTAATTGCATTCTCTAGGATTTTTAGTATTGTGTTCAATGGAAGTGCTGAAAGCAGGCATCCTTGCCTTGTTCAGATTTCCACCATCAAGGGTGATGTCAGCTATAGGTTCTTCATATATGACTTTATATTTTGTGTAAGCTTCCATCTACTCCGAGTTTTTTTTTATTGTTTTTATCATAAAAAGGTTGACTTTTGCCAAATAATTTTCTGCATCAAATGAGGACTATGTTATTTTTTTCATTCTATCAATGTGGCCTATCACACTGTATAATTTTCATATGTTGAATCCTTCTTACATTCCAGAAAGAAATCCCACTTGGTCATTGTGTATAATTCTTTTAATATGCTGTTGAGTTGTAATTGCTAATGTTTTGTCGAGCATTGTCACATCAATATCCAGACAAGATACTGGTCTGTAGTTTTGTTGTAGTGCCTTTGTTGGCTTTGGTCTCAGGATAACGCTGCCCTGATAATGAGTCTCAGGATGACCTGAAATAACTTAGGAGTCTTCCTACCGCTTTTATTTTTGGGAATACTTTGAAAAGGATTAGTGTTCAGTTTATCTTTCAGTGTTTGGAAGAATTCGCCAGTGAATCTTCATGATCATGGGCTTTTCTTTGTTGGGAAATTGTTGATTGATTCAAACTCCTTACTAGCGATATTCTATTCATTTTTCTAGTCTTCATTATTCAGTCTTGGTAAATGGTATGTGTCTAGAAATTTGTCCATTTACTCTAGGTTTTCCAATTTATCGGTGTACAATTGTTCGATGTACTCTTTTAGAATCCTGTGCATTTATAGAAAAATACTCAACAATGTCTTTCTCTTATATCTGATTTCAGTTAATGAAATCTTCTCAATCTCTCTCTGTTACTCAATCTAGCTAAAGTTTTGTCAACTATGTTGGTTTCTGAAGAGCTACTCTTGGGTTTACTGATTTTCTCTGTTGTTCATGTATTCACAATTTACTTATCTCTACATTAGTCCTTTTTATTTCCTTCATTCTGCTTGCTTTGTGTTAATTCTTCTTCTTTTTCTGATTTATTAAGCTGTATACTTGTTAATGACTTGTGATCTTTCCTCTCTTTAACTGTCGGCATTACAAATATAAATTTCCCTCCATGGTTGCTTTCAGTGCAGAGTGTAGGTTTTGGCATGTTGTATTTCCATTTCCATTCATCTCAAGGTGTTCTCTAATTTCCCTAAGAGTGTGTTCTTGTATTTCAATACATTGGAGAAGATTCAATTTCACTTCTGTTGTTGATTTCTAGTTTTATTTCACAACTCTCACCAGTTCACTGCTTGAAAAGCCCTTCTTCCAGATTGCAGTATGGTGCCTTCTCAGCCTGTATAATTTGAACTCATACAAAGGGTTTGTTTGTTTGTTTGTTTGTTTGTTTGTTTGTTTGTTTTGTTTCATTTCATTTTTTATGGTAACTGGTTTCTGTAACAATCTGGGGAGACATGTGTGGGAGACAGGACAATGGCTTCTCCAAGATGACCACATCTTAATATACATAAAATGTGAATATTTTTCTTTATTCAGCCAAAGATATTTTGCCAAAATGATTAGGTTAGACTCTTGACATGAGGAGATTATCCCAGATTATCACCGTGGCTCCATTTTATTCACAAGAGTCCTTATAAGAAGGGGGCAGGAAAGTCAAAGTTAGAGAATGACAAGTAACAATACAAGCAAAAATTTGGAATGATAGAAAATTGGGAAGATGAAAAGAATTGTGGGCAGCTTCTAGAATTTGGATGGCAAGGAACAACATCCAGAAGAAATACAGCTCAGCTGCCCTTTGTGTTGAGCCCAGCAACACCAATTTTGGACTCTTAATCTCCAGAATAACAAAATCGTACCTTTATGCAGTTTTCAGGCACTACATTTTTAATCATTTGTTTCACTGCGTTAGGAAATATTTTAATATAATATGATTGCTTTCTAGTAAAAAAAACCTAGGTATTTTAAACACTCCTTTACCTTTCATTTAGCTAGCTACATGTTTATTATGTGTTGGCAGCTCTTCCCATCACTGGCTCTCACGTATCCAGATTGATGGATAAGACCCCCACCTGTACATGTGCTTGTGGAAGAGAGAAGTTGATCCAGAGAGGTTCCAGAAGCTAAACCCACAGCCCAGAAACTACATCCATCACTTCCGCTCACACACAATGGTCTAAAGAAGTCTCACGGCCCCACTGAATGCAAGACACCAGAGAGTGTAACACCCCAAGGGGCCAGAACACAGACAAGCAGGATCATTTGGCAAAGCACAACGCTTTCAGAGAGGGCTCGGGCCGTCCGCCTGCGTGTGCCACATCACTGGATCTCTCTCTGTTTTGCTTTCCTCGTCTGCAACAGGGTCCCGTGTCACAGGCTCGTCGCCAGGGCTACATGCCGTGTACACGCAGAGTGCTGCGCTCACGGTGTGCACTCGGTCGGTGAAAGCTGTTGTGGATAAACACTTGTGCGGACGGACAGGATCGCACAAGGATGCTAAATAGCTGTTTTGTTCTCCCCCCAGGTGTGGCAGGTGAGGCGGAACTGCAGGTGATCCAGCCCGAGAAGTCAGTGTCTGTGGCGGCCGGACAGACGGCCACTCTTCACTGCATCGTGACCTACCTGCTCCCTGCTGGGAAGGTCGAGTGGTTCAGGGGCACAGGGCCAGGCCGGGAGTTAATCTTCAGTTTCAGAGGAGACCCTCACTCCCCTCGAGTAACAAATGTTTCAGACGCCACAAGGAGAAACAACATGGACTTTTCCATCCGCATCAGTAACATCACCCCGGAAGACACGGGAACCTACTACTGTGTGAAGTTCCAGAAAGGGAACCCCGATGTGGAGTTTAAATCTGGACCAGGCACCCAGGTCACCGTGAGCGGTGAGTATCGCTCCTTCCCCTGGTTGTGACAAGTCAATAAGAATGCCCTCCACTGTCTGAGCAGCAGATAAGGATCAGGTGCTGTTATGGGTGCCCCTGAATCAGCCCCTTCCACAGATCACAAAAGTTGAGGCCTGGAGAGGCCTTGCTATTTGCTGAAGACACCACGGCTGATAAACGGTGGGAAAATCTGGAACCGCGGTCTGCAGGTTCCCAGCTCTTCCTTTTTTCAATCCTGACCAGCCCTCTGGTTCCCAGGATGAGAGACTGAAAGTCTGGGAGACATGCTAGTCACAAGGCCCATCCTCACATCTGCCTCCAAATAGCACTCATGTCGATGTGTCCAGAATCCTCCACACTTGGCATTTACTAAGCACCTGCTATGTGCAAGCTCTGTTCTGGGTACTGTAGGAGGAGGAGGTGGAGACCGAGAGTGACACCCACCAGAAATGTCCTTCCTGTGCCCAGATTGGTGGGAAGTCCCCTGGCAGAGAAGACAAGGGGGACTTTGAACTGAGGCTGGAATTGCACACGGGCCCTGCCCCTGACTCAGTCTCAGACACCGCCCTCCCAACACTATCGGCAGGGCTAAAACATAATCCATGTGAAGGTTCTGCACAGTGTCACATACCTGTCGTTGCTGAGGATGACCAGAGTCATGCTTACTGCTCGTAAATGCTCCTCTTGCAGCCAAACCCTCTCCCCCCGTGGTGTCGGGCCCCACGGCCAGGGCCACACCTGAGCAGACTGTGAGCTTCACCTGCGAGTCCCACGGCTTCTCCCCCAGAAACATCACCCTGAAATGGTTCAAAAACGGGAATGAGCTGGCAGCCTCCCAGACCACCGTGGACCCAGAAGGAGACAGCGCTTCCTACAGCATCTTCAGCACAGCCAGGCTGCCGCTGGCCCCGGGGGACGTTCGCTCCCAGGTCATCTGCGAGGTGGCCCACATGACCCTGCAGGGGGGCCCTCCTCTTCGTGGGGCTGCCAACTTGTCCGAGACCCTCCGAGGTAGATGCCCGTCACCCCCGGCCCAAGCCCAGCTCCGGCCCCCAAGCCTCCCAGCCTGCCCCTCCCCCACTCCGTGCTCCCAGCCTTCCATCCCCTGGAACCTGCCTCCTGACAGACCCTCCCAACCACCGGGCACCCAGGGGTACCGTCACCTCCTCCTGTTTTAACGGCAGTTCGGGTGAACACCTACCGTGCTAGGTAGTTCGATTTACTTTCCCACTCTAATTATTGAGCACCTACTGTAATCCAGCCACTGTGTGCTTGGTGACTTCCTGGATTTTGCTAGTTATTCGATTCCAAATGCATGCTGGGGGCTCGATTTCACTCATCATTACCCTAATAGGAGCACCTTGAGCACCTACTGTGTACTGGGCACTGTGCTTAGGGATTTCACTCACATGCAAAGACTACCCTCAGTGTTTGAGCACCAGCTGTATGCCTAGCACTGATCTGGGTGATTCCCTTGCTGCGTGGGGGGAGCTAAGTTCTCGACCCCCTCCCCGGTGACGTGTCTGTTCCATGAGGTCAGAGCTTCTGCTCTGTGCTGTTTCAGTTCCACCCACCTTGGAGGTTGCCCAGCAACCCATGACAGGGGACCAGGTAAAGGTCATTTGCCAAGTGAAGAAGTTCTACCCCCAGCGCCTCCAGCTGACCTGGTTGGAGAACGGACACGTGTCCCGAACAGAAACGGCCTCGACGGCCTTGAACCTCATAGAGAACAAGGATGGGACCTTTAACTGGACAAGCTGGCTCCTGGTGAATTTATCCGCCCACAGGGAAGATGTGGTTTTCACCTGCCAGGTGCAGCATGACGGGCAGCCCGCGGTCACCAAAACCCATACCCTTGTGGTCTCTGCCCACCAGAAGGACCAGGAAGCCCATACGACCCACGGTGAGTCCGAGATGCCAACTGACCTGGCACTTTAAATTCTATCTTTTCTTTTTTTATGTGAAAAGCAGTCATTCATGCCTATTATAGAATAATCTAGAGGTCTACAGACATAAAGTAGAATTTTGATATGAGCTTCCCTCCCCAAAGCTCGTGCTCCAAGAGTGACCACTGTTAAGATTTTGGTACATAGCTTTTTAGATCTTTTGACATAAACATGCATTAGAGAAGGAAACAACAGAGGGAGGGAGATGATCTTGTCGCTAGCATCTTGCCTCCTGCACCTTAACCTGACAGTAATTATGTCACCACGCCAGGCCAGCCACCTCCTCCTTCTGTTCGTTCTCACCTGGGCTTCATATCGATCCTTCTTACACCCTTCTATCCCCTTCTCAGCAAAGGTCTGCACTTGCCACTCTGAAATTCTGGACGGGAACCCTGAGGACAGAGTGTTGAGTCTGAACCAGACTCCCGGGTGACCATGGGTGCTCACAGCACAAACCACCTTTGTCCCCTGCTTTGGGACAACAGGCCAGCAATAATCATGATTACTCACTGCACATTTACTTGATGCCAATTCCAGTTCATTTCTGATCTGCTACAACCACCCTGGGAGCGTGGAAGTTTACGGGACCAACTCAGTGAGCAATGGGGGACAGATGGAGAAGATGTCCTGCCCTTAGTCCAGGTGATGGGCTAAACCAATCAAGAGAAACCTGAGTCCCCGAGGACAGGGACCACCAGCCTATACGACAAGCGTGTTAGAGATAACAGCTGGGCATTGTCCCAAAGACCTACAGGTCCCCTTTCTATGACCAAATTATATCTTATCTCGCTCTTATAATATATGGAGGAGTTTCAGCCATGTTTCCAGGAGTCTTTGTTCCAGAAGACCTTTCAAAGGCCCATTTCCTTATAACATACCCCATGACACTGTCCTCATTGCTGGGTCAACACTGGGTCACCGAGTGTCCATGACCCTGCCTGCCAACTAGGAGAGGAGAGATAGGAAGGGGAGAACAACTTCTCTTAACACTAGAGGTACTGCCTAACTGCGTCCACTAATGACTCAGTCATGGATGCACATCCAGTTGCAAATGGAGTCCATAATTGTGTGGTCATGTGATTAATGACTTTTGTTTTTCAACAAAGCCAGTACCATTACATACTTTGTAAAATTCACAGTAATTTCCCACTATCAGCTAAAATGGAACCTATATTCGGATTTTCCAAAATTTCTTCTAAGACTTTATTCTGTGTACCAAATTTGGTTTTATTTCATCTCGAAATGTTTGCAAAAACTTTCCTGTGAAACCACATGGGACTCCACAATTTCTTTTTACATATATATATATATATATATATATATATATATATATGGATATATGGATATATGGATATATGGATATATATATACAGAGAGAGAGTATGAATAGCTAGAGCTACTCAAATTCTTCACTTTATATTGGATGCTTATGGATGCTTGAGGAAGCTGGTCCATTTTCTTGAGTTGTCCAATTTCTACCCACAGAGTTCTCATCATATTACCTTTGTATCCTTTTGATGTCTGTAGGGTCTGTAGTGATATCATATTTCTTTCCTGATATTGGAACTATTTCCCTTTTATTTCATTGTCAGAATTACTAGAACTTTTTCCATTTTATTGATCTTTTCCACAAACTCTTTTGTTTTGGTGATTTCCTCTATGGTGTATTTTCAATTTCATTGTTTTTTCTCCTCTTTTTTTCCCCCATTCTGCTTGACTGGGGTTTATTTTGCTCCTCCTCATTTTTTGAAATGGGAGCTAGGATGATTGATACTAGTCTGTCTTTGTTTGAATGCCACACCTGGACTTCCTTCTGCACTTGGGGAGTCAGGAGTGTGGAGCCAGGATACCTGGGGCTGTGTTCTTCCAGACTGCAGGCATCTAGACTGCCTGACTTCCTCTTCCACCTTTCAGAGTCCTCCTATTCTTGGACCTCATATGATTTCCAGGGGTCAGTCTTATACGGAACCAGGAAGGCAGGAAGAGGCAAATCAACACCACCTCTTCTGGACTGGCCTGGGTTAGGTTTTCAGTCTTTGGCCTTGCACTAGAACTCATACTAGGGCTGTTAACTTCTGGTGCTTCCAGTGTGCCTGAACTAGCAAACTTACTTGTGTGCTAAGACCGGAAATGGACATTAGGGTTGTCTGGGCTGGAGAGCTGGATGCCTATGTGACCCTGCTGCACCAGGATGCCACAGCCTCCCCTGGGCATCCCAGGGCTCCAGTCACTGCGATAATTGGCCCAACGGGTTGGAATAAGAATGCACATCTTTCGGTTCACGTTTATGGTATTGAGGTGTTTTATAACACTTCTAGTTTAAGAAACCTCTGTTCTCTCAGTATAGCATCACCGGGTATGTTAAAGGGGTTGGTTGGCCGGTTTGGGCATTTGGAGGAGAGAGGTTCTGAGTCCTCTGATCTTTCTGTTCTTCTTTCAGGATGCCACGTGTGCCTGTCCCATTTTTCCTTCTTCCCTTCACCACTCAACTTTGAAACAGCACCTCTTGAATCTCGTTTGTCTTTCCCCCGAAGTTATGCATTTTAAATCATGCCTGCCCCCTTTATGCACATCTATCTTTTTAAATTTCCCTGACTCCCTGCATCAGGTTCCTATTGCTGCTGTAATCATTAGCACACGCTTAGTGGCTTCAAACAACACAATTTTTTTCTTCCACTTCTAGAGGCAGAAAGTCTACAATGAGTTGGCAGGGCTGCATTCCATCTGGGGGAGAAGGGGGAGAGTCTGTGTCCTTGCTGTTCCAGCTCCTAGGGTCCCGTTCCGGACTACCCTCTGCTGCGGTCAATATGCCTCCTGCTCCCACTCTCCTGCCTCCCTCCTTCACTTGTAAAGGTCTCTGTGATTCCGTTGGCTCACTCCGATAGTCCAAGATAATGACCCACTCAAGACCATAGCTGGTTACCACACAGTCTACCTTGCCATGTCAGGGACCACAGACTCTGGGGAATCGGGGCCAACCATCTTAAGTCAGGCATACTTTGAAACTATTTTCTGTGATCTGTGTCCTGAGGTGCAGGACACATTTCCAATATTTTCTCATTGAAGTTGGATTTAATATTGGCAGCAGGATTTCTAAAAAACTATCAGGCATCTTGTATAACTGCCCTTGTCTTCTTCACCTGCCCTTTCCTATGGCTGGTGAGGGTGGGAGGGCAGCAGTGTAAGATATTGTGCCTTCAGATTGTGTGATATTTCCCTTTTGTCTCCCAGACATTTTGGAGTTTGGCCATTGCTCTTCAAGGACTTCTGAAAGCCAGGTTTCCATAGAATTTTCTGTCCTTTTATTGTTTTTTCTTTGGGTTCAGAAGCTGTATTCAGAGATGAGTAGCTAAGCTGCTGCCTTGTCCTCAGCAGACACAAGTGCCCTGAGGGCTTTGAATGCCTTGGCCCCAAAGTCCCTATCCCACATCAGTACTTGTCTCCCGTATTTCCCCATCACGGCCCTGTTCTAGCAGAGCAGTATACTGAAGCTGAGAATTCAATCCTCTTTGTAGCACCAATATTCTTATAATTATGTTGGACCCAATTATGTCCTCAGCTTTTTCTGCCCTCGGGATCTAATAGGTGGGAGTCTACAATGTTGCCCAAAAGTCCTCTTTCACATATGACCTATCATGAGAGATCAACCAGTCTGAGTTCTGCATTGTCTTTCCCTGAAGGGTTGATGCTCAGCAACACTCATCCACCCAATAGTTCTTATAATTCCCAACCGATTTCCAGATTACCAGGTTATCCCCGACCTCTACTTACTCCATCCCAGGTCACCACTGTGAGCTTTTAGCAGTGACAATAGCAGGGAAAGCTGGGACCTTCCCCTGTTCTTCTGCCCACAAGACAGGGGACCTCTTGGCCAGCCAGCTGATTGAGACCCAGGTCGGTATCTGCACATTAGAGCTGGGTTTCCAGACCCCTCCCAGACAAACTCCACAGGTCAACTGTATTGCGAAGCAAACTCTAACATCATATGAGAAGGGAGAAACCTCACTGTGGTGTGGTGCCCATTCACAGGTATGAGTTAGAGAAGGAGGAAAGACTGGCAAAAGGAGATATTGAACACAATGCAGCACAGAAAAGTCATACTTGCACAGAGAACAGACGAACTGGATGCTATTTTTGCCTTATTTTAAATGGTGCAGAGGGGCAAAACCTCTGTACCTGAACTTCCTCCAGTCCTCTGCTGCACGCTGCCCTCTAGAGCAGGTGCAGACATGGGCAATGCAGCTTTTTCAACTGAGAAAAAATTCCAGAGGGCCACCCAGCTGAGACCTGCCGTCCCCCAACACACCAGGGGTAAAAATGGTGGGTCTTTGCCCCTTCCTCTAAGATTATTCCATATATTTCAAAAACGTATTTGAATTTCTTGATGTAAATCTAAGAGCAAAATCCAGTCACTGTAAAAAGGCAAAGAATCTGAAGTTATGCATGCAGACCCAATGATCTACGTGCAAAAGAACAATGTCATTACCTGATGTTGGTACTGGGGTCCAGGGGCGCGGGATGGTGTTTGAAGCCCCTCCCAGGTTTAGACCCCATTTCCTTTCCTAACCAGGGTGTTCTCCAGCCAGCAGGTCTTGTGAGGTCAGGCCACCTCGAGGGCTCCCTCAGCACAAGAACATGGGGTCGTCGAGGCTCGCGTGTGGAACAAAGAAGGGCAGACTTGCACCTTGCTCACCTTGACACTGTCCTTCCTCTACTTGAGGCCAGGCTGACATTCGTTCCTATGACCCTGAGAGGTTGGACTGTCCTAGTCCAAACACAAGGTCTCAGATTCATCCTAAGGACAGCAGAGTCCCACTCATCTTGTGACCCTCAGTAAATTATGAGCCTGTTCCCTCCTCAGAAGAGAGTGTCAGACCTGCCCCATTGGGTGTGGGGAACAAGTCAGCAAACCTCACTTACATGTTACTGAGTGCTCATGTCTCCAGCCCTTCCCTCAGGAAGGACACCCAGTAGCCTGAGCAGAGGTGAGCAAGATGAGGTACTTCTTATCCTGAATTCTGCCTCGGGGCTCTCACAGGGGAAATTCATGAGCTTCAGAGCATAGATGGATGCAGGTTCCCTCAGATGGAGTAAGTTGAGGCCCCTGGGAGTGGACTCTTGGATCCCTCTCTGATGCTGCCTCCTGTCCCTTCATTTCCAGATCGAGAACTGTCCACTCCACTCCTGGTGGCTCTCTTCCTGGGCCCCAAGCTGCTGCTACTCGTCTCTGTCTCTGCCATCTATGGCCACAGGAAGCAATGGATTCACTGGTGAGATATGGACAAGGAAGGCAGGGCCAGGTCAGTCCCAGAAGGAGCCAGGTCAGTGGAAGGGGCAGCCCGCAGGTCACACAGGGTCAGCGCCCACCTGGAATAAAGAGCAGGTGATGCACCTCCCTTCATACCCTCTGGAGCCTCAGGGATCCCTCTGGGAGGTTCCCAACTCCCAGGATGACTATTGGGTCCTGTAAGAGGTGGATGGGGTCAAGGGCTATGAAAGGATGTACAGAGAGACCTACCGCTTCTGGGAAGGGAGTGGGCTAAGTGAGCAACACCTGGGTGGGAAACCCCACAGAAACCATCTCTAGATTATTTGGGCACAAGGTGTCCACATTTAGAGGAATGCTGACCGGTGCCCGCTGGCTGCTCTGAGGACGGCTCCCGCTCTGACCCTCCGTGGGGCAGACTGGAAAGGATGGGGAAGGGGGATCAGGACCTAGGGAGGAAGGCTGAGGAGGCACAGTCCACGTCAGGGACTTTCTGCCCTCTCACTACAGGTGTCCCGGGAGGAAAACAGCACCGAGGACATAGGAGACACGTGGAGAACATTTCTGGAATGATGAGCAGATAATGAAATGTGAACATGGGTCCACGGCTCCTTCCTTCCTCCCCTGCTACATGCCATCCTCGGTCTCTGCTGCCTCCTTCCTTCCCTGAGGGGCCCAGCCTAAGACAAGGAACAACTAGAAGCTTCCACAACCCTGCCCCACATGCCTGCTTCCCCAGAGACCCAGCTGCCCACAGTTCCTGCTGTTCCTCCTCAAAGACCTCGGTGCCCCCAGAGCTGGGTCTTCACACCTATTCCCGAGCAGGGGCCATGGGAACGTCTGTGGAGACTGACACATGGATATCTTACTAGAATGAGACAAGCAAGTCCTGGTACACACACCAGTCTATCTCTCATCCATCTTCTGGGGACGGTGGTCATGAACTACACATTCAAGTCCATGCTCCAACAGGTTATTCCTGCCAACCGCCCGTCTCCCCAGCCTTGGTAAGGTTCTTCAATCCCTCTTAAATAGAAACGAATCCCATCTTGGTTTGAAGGGGAAAAAAGGATCCTCCTTCCTCTTTGCCTACCTGCCCTATTCCTCAATCCCAGAGAGAAGATTCCCTCCTCTCCCTGTGATGGGAACACTAGCTCTTCTGTCACCTTCATCCTTCCCAACCCCCCTGCTCATGTACACACGCTGGCAGTACAGAAGACAGGAGCCTTCCTTGATTTCCTTCTTTATATCCCATTTCAAATCTGCCTTCCTAATGTATGTCCAGCGACCAGACGGTGTTAAACCATCTACATCTGGACAGAAAAAGAAGCCCGATTTGTAGTGCTTGTCCACTTCTGTGGCGTCTACACTCCCAACGTGGCCAATTTCAAGCTGCCAACAGTGGAACAACTAGCTTGCGAAATTCTTGGAAAGCTCTCAGGAGCGAGCTCTCCTCCCGCCCACCAGGGAGCTCCACCCAGCACCTGCACACTGCTCGCTCCCGGGCTGCCCCCTGGTCCCGGCCACCAGCATCCCTTCCTGGACCATTGCCACGTCCCTAACAGACTCTCCGGGTTCAGCCACAGTGATCCTACAGAAACGGAAGTCCGATTGTATCCTTCCTCTGTTTCTTCCCCCTACAGATAAGCATGGCTCCGTTTCTCCCTCTTTCAAGCTCTCCAGTCACGTCACTTATTAAAAACACCTTCCTTAAACCACCCACATAAAATATCAATTCCTGTCTCTCACTCTTTGTTCCCACAGCTCATACCCGAACTGAATTCTTTTCCTAGAACTTAAGACCAGCCAACATGATAAATGGAGACAGTGCTCACTTGCACAGTGATGCAGGACCAAAACAATGACGGGTGCAGCTGACACCAGGCGACATGATCTCAATAATCAGAGGGAAAAGCAACAATTTTTCTGTGAACTTTAGAAACTTTTTTCAACACATTGGGAACCCCCCAACTGCCACTTATGAATGTACAGAGACATGAAAAGACAGTAAAACTATTATCCATTTGGTAAACACTCATTTGAAACATTAGAAACGTTGAAAGGTGGGGCGCCTGGGTGACTCAGTCAGTTAGGCGTCCACCTCTTTGATTTTGGCTCAGGTCATGATCTCACAGTTCATGGTTTCGAGCCCTTCATTGGGCTCTGGCTGGAGAGCAGAGAGGCTGCTTGGGATTTCTCTCTCCCCCTCCCTCTGCCTCTCCTGACTTGCTCTCTGTGTCTTAAAAAAATAAAACAAAAAACATTAAAAATTTTTTTAATTAAAAAAAAAGAAACCTTGAAAAGGGAAGTGGTTTATTTTTTTTAAAGACTTACCTAGAGTAGTTTGTGGAGAGTGCTTGCCTTCTTGTAACTAAGTGCACAGTTTACAAGAAAACAAGCATCTCAATGATCTTACCTGCTTCTCAATTGGGATTAGATTGCAACGTTGCTGCACTTCCAATGCTGTGAACGCCTGACAACATATTCGTGAACATTTTCTGGTGTCACGTCTTCTGGGACATCGTCTCCCCACCCCTCCCCCTTTCCTCAGTGATGTGGTAAGTTTGCATTCACTCTCCTCCTCTGGCTGCATATCTAGACTCTGGAAACGGTATCCCTGGCAGCATTCCCATGAAGGTCTCGGTATCTTGATGAACCCCACTCACATTGAGTTTGAACTTCAGCTGCAGCCTCAGCTCTTCTCATTTCTCCTACACACATTCAGTTTGGTCCCCATCCCCTTTTTTCATTTTTTACTTTCATACAATGTCACCCGGGTTCATCTCAGGGCAGGGGGACCAGGAGACAACATAACCATCTGCTTTGCAATTGTGGTAAACAAACATCACAACCCCAATATCCTGGCACCCTGATCTTAGACTTCCAGGATCCAGAATGGAAGGAATTGGTTCCTGTTGCGCAAGACATCCAGTTTATGGTGTTTTCTTACAGCAGCACAAGCCAAGACAAAATCTAATAAATTATGAACTTTGCTTAATGAGCAGGTACCAATATTGACTCATTAATGATAACAAATGTACCGTACTACTGTAAGACATTAATAAGAGGGGAAACTGTGTGAAGCTGTATATTGCAACTCCCTATGACTGTGGCAGTTTTTTCTAAATGTAAAACCGTTTCACAAAATTAAGTCTATTTAAAAAAAAATTGCAACATCTTGTCTTCAGCTGAGTCTCTGCCTTTTGAGCTCCCTTGGGGGAAAATTTAAGGAAACAAATGGTGGGGAGATTTCGTGTTAATATGCAGGTTTTATTTCACTTCGGGTTTGAGGTTCCTTCTCCTCCTTCCTCTGTCCTCTGCCAGAGCTCACTCGAGAGCCAGGCACTCCGAGATCTCAGAAGGAGCTGAATCCCAGTCCCCCATGATACTCATTCTAAATGCTTCCGAGTAGTAAAGCCTAGGTTAGTCCAGGTGTGAACAGAGAACTCTGGTCCCCAGGGTAGTTTTAAGACCTGATGTGGGGGGCAGTTAATCCATAACCTGAACCCAAGGAACAGAGTTGGAAGGGGCTCTGCAGAGCAAGGTGGATGCTGTGATATACCAGGTCTCAGGAGGTGGCCATCACCTGTCACCCTTTTTACGATGGCCTCAGGTGAGGAGAGCTACCGTGCCCAAGGTCATCCCTGGTAACAACCTAACTCCGGAACACATGGGAGATCAGCTTAGGTTGTCATTGAGACCTCACTGCAGCTCAGCTTCTTCTAAACATTCTTGCTCCCTTCTTCTCCCCTCCACAGGTTTGTTCTTAAAAGTACTCCCTGAAAATGACCTGCTTGTTAATATCCATTGCAACATCTGTTGCCCAGGGAAGCCAAGGTGAACAAGAGATTGTGACCAGTACCAGAAAAAGATGGGGATCTTTTGTCTCTAGGGGCCAAGCCACTCCTGGAAGAATGGATTGTTTACACTGCCACATCCCATATACATATAACACATACCACATCCCATACTCCATATACCATACAAAATATACCATATATCATATACCAAACACTCTGGGTATATAAAAGCAATGAGAAACCACAAAACTGTTTATGCAAGAAGGGGTATAACCAGATGTGTGTTGTAGAAACCATCTTGGATAAAGGAGAAGGTAGAGCTTACACCGGGCAAAACAAGACGGGGGTAGCCTATTAGGAAGTAATAGTTTTCACTGAGGGAAGCGATAATGATGGAGTTGGAGAAATACATATTTAGGAGGTAAAATAGATATTTAGGAGGTAAAACTAACAGGGCCTCTAGCAGGCAGACGAGAGTGGACAAGTCAGGATGCAGAACATGGGTTACTTCTTGGTTTGACCAAATGGATAGAGGATGTGCCACATACTGAACGGGGTGGAAAGAGTAGGAGAATGTCTGAGTGCAGACTATGAGCTCAGGGTTGAATATTTGAATATACACATGAAGATCTCAAAGTCAAAGGATATATAGGTCAGTCACCAAGAAGTGGATTCAGGATTAGAACCTTGATTGCATCTGGTTACAAATCCACTGCCCTTGACCATCAAGGCACGAAATATCCCAGTCCCTGAAGAGGTTAGAGTCTGATGGAAGGTGTGAAGTCCCCTGGAGGTTGGAGGAAGGGAGAGATGCTGGAGGCTGGAGGAAAGATGCTCAGTGGGGGCCATGGATGGCTTCCCAGCATGGAATTCGTCATTCCAGGACAATGTGAGAGGATGGTGACATCCCTGGGAGAGGGGAGTCTTGTCATCTCCTATGGGCAGTTTGGGCCTGCTCTGCATGCTCCTCTTGCTCAACCACCCCCCTGAACTTAACATCCTGTAGATCCCTAAGAGGAGACAGGGCTCACAAGGAACCAGTTGCAAAATAGCCCTGGCAGTAAGTGCATGGCAATGGACTCGTGGACATGAAGGGTCATCAGTCTTGTGTGGGCTGAGAGTCTCCGGACACAAGCATTGTGCGTGAGTAGAGCCCATTCCGGTGTGACATAGAAGCCAACATGCTGGTTCCATTACTTTCTGGGAGCATTTCTAGAATCTCTCCACTCCCTTCCTCCAGAAGCCCGTTCCCCCAAGTAAACCAAGTGGAAAACACAGAGGTCAACCAAACAGACTATTCCATCCACATCAGTGATGTGTCACCCAAGGATGGGGGCACCTATTACTATGTGAAGTTAACAACAGAGCATCCTGATGTGGCGTAGATATCTGGTTCAAGCCCCTTGTGTCTGTGAACAGTGAGTACAGCCTGAGAAACTCCATCTCCTAGGTTTATAAATCTAAATTTTTCAAAATCTGAAGCATGTACGAAATCATCACAATGCACTGGATACCATGGCCCTTCACCCACAAACAACCCTGTAGGCTGGGATTCTATACATGGGTCTTCTTTCAGTCTGGGCCCTGTGCCCACTCTCGAATGAAGCCATGTGACAGACCATGCCCTTTATGATGACCCAACTACCAAAACATGAACACAGGGCCAGAAAAACTCCAAACTCAAAAGATAGTCAACAGGTTAAACACAACTACATGTGTGCACCAGATGGTCCAAAAAGTTGTTAAACTGAGCCTACAAGTCTGTCTGGCCTTCCTGAGGTTTAGGGACAAACCTGAGCTCAAGAATATGCATTGTATCTTTTTTGGCCTACTTCCTGACTCCAAACATAAATCACAGACACTGTAGCCCCATATAATCCTCTGGATTTGGATGGAATCTCAACATGGAGAAAGGTAGCCCCCAAGCTTAGTATCTCCTGAGACAAAACAAAGGGATCCAAAGGCAGGCAGAACCTCTACAAGCCTGCACAATTCCACTCACTCATTTCTAACTGGAATGTCACTGGGGCCTGGTGACAGCTCCCTGAAGGGTCACCACAACACAGTCAAGACATCGATCCCCACACAGGAAATCCACGCGTGGCTGTGGTCTACTCCTATGGCTTCTGGGGAGCCGAGACACCAGCAGGAAGGTTCTTGTGTGTCACCCGCTCCCAGGTCTCATTTGGATTAGTTGTCCCGGAGGGGTTGAGTCTCTCTCCTGGCACTTGATCTTTCCATGGTCTGCCCTGGTCTATCCTCAGCTCTGCTGTTCTCTGATTCTCTGAGGACAACCAGTGTTTCCTGCTGCTCAATTTGCATTAATTTCGTCAAATACAGTGTCATTAGGGTGTCCATCTGTTCTTCTGGGAAAACTAGCTTTCCTCAGTAATGTTCTCTCCAAGTCCAATCACATTCCATGCCATCCACTGGCCATGGAACATTCACATCTTTCCCTCAAGCTGAAACATGTGGCTTCCCTGCCATTCCCCTGCATTGGGCTGTGGTGTCAGTGTAGGGACCACAACCCAGTCTCCCTGCCTTTGGCTTAGTGTTAGCCTATGTCATACTGTGACTTCCTATGAATTCTACTGAAATATATAACATCTTATAGTATTTAACAATTGTGCTGTTTTTCCTCATTGTTTTTCCTCATTCTACTGCACAGCTGAAAACCCAGTTGCAAAGAGTTCTAGAAGTCGTTAGATCATAATTTCAGAAGCCAGGAATCATAAACGCATAGAGCTTGAAAGTTGGGGTGTCCGACTAGCACGACAGTAAAACACGCTGTGTCTGGTGTGACCCCAGCTTTGCCACTTGTGACCTTGGGCAGATTACTGAACCTCTCCAAGTCCTAGTTCCTTCCTATGTAAAATCTCAGTCTCTTGGAGTCAAAGAGATGTAGAGTCTGTGAATCTTAAAATGTTAGAATTACCAAATCGTAGAGTGAGTCACCTGACCTGTAGGCTTTTAAATGGTATTTAATGTTCATCTTTGCATCTTACATGGCCAAAGTGGAAAAAAAAAGAGAGAGCAAGATTTTGAGGCTTTCGTCAATCCCATTCATTCTTTTCTGCATGCATTCCTTGATCCGACCATGCATCAAGCATGCATTCACTCGAAGCACACTCTCATTCAGCCACGCATTTACCTATGCAGGAATCTGTTAACAAGTACCTGAATCCTCCTCTGGGACAGACCCTGGGCAGATGACCCATCTCCAGGAATTTCCAGGCTCCCACAGTGGACTTTCTATAGTAATTGCCTGCTTTCTCTGGGCTGTGTCAGTTCCCCTTACAGGGACAATGTTCCAGCTTCACCCTCCTCGGACTTGGTAGCTATACCTGCCATGTGCAGAGATTCTATCCACATTTGAACCAAGCATATGACTGAATCTATTTGTCTCGCTCTGTCAGACGCGTAAGTGCCACTTCTCCAGGGGTGATGTGTTTTCTTGCAAACTGTCAAAAAGCCAGTAGAGAAATATAGTGATATATCTTGGAAGTTTGTCATCTGGTGGTGATTCTTTTGGAGAGTAGAACTATTATTCGATTTCTCTCTGTGTATCTATTAATCTAGTATATGGTCTAGGTATAGAAGGACTTCAGTAACTGTTTTCGAGTAAACTATTCAATATTGTAATAACTATGCAATATAAACACATATATGAAAAGAATTTCTCCTCTATTCCTTCAACCGTTATCATTTCTGGGATTAATAAACTGGTAAGGAGCCTGTATTTGTGTTAAATCCTTCAATATCAATTTTTAAACACCTGACACAATTAAGTTGCAAATATAAACCAAAAAGATCACACACACACACACACACACACACACACACAGGAATATTGTTACTCAGCCATCAAAATAAATGAAATCTTGTCATGTGCAATGATGTGGATGGAGCTAGATGTATTATGCTAAGCAAAAGAAAGTCAAAGAAAGACAAACACCATATGATTTCACCCATAGGTGGAATTTAAGAAATAATAGCGATGAACATACATGAGTGGAAGGAAAAACAAAGAGAGGGAATAAAAACATGAGAGAGTCTTAATGATAAAGAACAAACTCAAAGTTGATGAAGGAAGGTGGGTTGGGGGTGGGCTAAATGGCTTTGGGGTATTAAGGAAGGCACTTGTTATGATGAGCACTGGGGGTTGAATATAATTGATGAATCACTGAAATCTACCCCTGAAACCAATCTTGCACTGTATGTTAACTAACTACACTTTAAATAAAACTTAAAAAACAAAACACTACCTTGCCCTATAAACTCCAGGGATAAGTGAACAGCACAGGGAACTACAGTCAACAGTATTGGAATAATGTTACATGATGACAGATAGTGACTATGCATACCATGGTGAGTGTTGCATAATGCATAGAGTCGTCGAATTACTGTGTTGTGCACCTAAGACGAACACAGCACTGTATGTCAACCCTAAAAATAAAAATTTTTTTAATATTTCCAAAATAAAATTTGCCCTGGCATGAAAAAAAAAACAACTGGACCCATACATAATACGTATTTGGTCAAGAGATGTTTGAAAAATGTGCCAACGCAACTCAATGTGGAAAGGATAGTCTTTACAACAAATGGTGTTGAAACAATTACATATTCATATGTAGAAAGACGGAGAAGATTCTTGACTGTTTCCTTATAACATAAACGAAACTTAATATTGTCTAAAAAATATTACTTTATCATAATGTGACTATACAGTAAACACAAAAATACTAAGAACAACTTAATATGATCAATGCATCATAGACATAAATTGAAAGGCTACCTATAAAACTTCTAGAAGAAACTATAGGAAAAAAACAAAACTGAATTTCATGGCCTTGGTTTAGCATAGACATTTTAGATCAGACACAGGAAGCACAATCTATAAAAGAAAACATTGCTCCATTTGACTTCGGTAATCTCTATACCCAACTTGGGGCCTCAAGAGCGGGGAGAGGCCCCGTGCAGGGAGGAAGCATGATCTCTCCCGGGCCTCTCCACTCTCTCTGAAATGTGACAGGATCCCTCACTCAGCAAGGGAGGCCTTCTCTGCCTGACTTCTATTTCACAATCTAGAAGCAGATTGCTAACTCACAGCCACATCACCCCATCATGGGCACTTCCTCTTAATCATGGGAGGAGGCAGGCTTTTCCTCTCTACAGAACAGAGGGCCTATTCTCCCCAGCACACACATTTGCACAGGGCAGGATCCCCAGACCTCTACAATGTCAGCCCCTGCCTCCGGGCCCCATCCTCCTTCGTACCTGCTGCTGCCTCTGCTGTTGGGACTCACAGGTAAGCATCGCCTTGAGGTATAATCCCTGTTCCCTACCTCCTCAACCTCCCCCTATCCCTGGACCTGAAGGGCCTCCAGGTAAGGACAGGTGTGCTGTGCAGGGCTGCCACAGAAGGCCAAGGACCGGGTGTCATCTGAGAGCAGGAAATCAGGTATGGGAGCATTGTGTGTATAGATCCATCACCTGAAGCTGGTTACCAGCGATATCCAAACAGCGGGTGCTTTCATCAGCCACAAGGACAAGTGTATGTATTAAATTATTTAATGCTTACAACACCCCCGCCTGATAGCTAGGACTGTACTCCCGACTGGCAGATGGAGAAACTCAGGCAGAGAGTGGAACTGGCCCAGTGTCACCTACTTAAGTCAGTACAGCTGCCGGGATTCACGTCCAGGCCACCCAGCTCCACGGTTCATTCTTTTCACCGTGTTATGCTTCTTGGTTTCTCGGCAGAGGCTAACTAAACAAACATCAGAAAATACAGAGAGGGAAACAGAAGAAGAGGCATCACTTAGCACACTCCGAGGTCTCCAGAGTTCCAGTTCTGCTGTGTGTCCTCCCAAACTTTGGTTAACGATGTGTTGGGTGATTCCTATGCGCCAAATCTTTTACTGAGCTTTCAACATGTATGACAATTTCATGAAATCCTCAAAGTGATCTGTATGCTAGCATGCTGGGCCACACTTCATGTATACTTGGGGATGCACTTGTGTGTGTACACGTAGGAGTGGGCATGAGGAAGGGTACACACATGGGCGTGTGCGCACACACAGGATATTTGAAAGCACTTTCCTTACTGTTGCCTTCACATCATGTCCACTCTACATGAAATGTACATTGAACACACGTTTGGTTAGCTGCCTCTCAGCTAGTCACCCTCTTTTTCTACTTCTTTAAACTTACTGCTCACTCTCCACCAAGCTCTTAAGGCAAGTAAACTTCTTTCTGGGTGAAACGATGAGAACTTTGTGTATTACTGCCTTGGTGGTCCTCTTCCATGCTGGATCAGAGTGAAGAGGGGAAAGGGGGATAAAAGAAGTGGAGATTCCTGCCTATGGGATCTACACCGGTACTTATATCCTGATCCCAATTCTCTAGCATCGGCTGATGCCTCCAGGCCTCAGGAAATCTCGTGCATAATCCCTTTCCAATTTCCTGAGCACTCACCCTGTGCCACACACACTTGGAAATGCACGCGTCTGTTATTTCTTAGGATCTTTGTATCCGAGGTAGACATGTTTGTCCCTTAGCTTACAGATAAGAAAAGTAGGCACAGAAAAGTCCAAGGTCACTCAGTGGTGAAGGCAGGGCTATGGTTTGAACTCAGGCAGTCTGAGTCTAGATCTCCCGGGTCTAACCATTGCTCTTCTCAAACCCTGTGGCCCCACATCCATCCCTTGAAGTTTGCAGATCTGCCAGTGGGTGTAGGGAAGGCGAGTGTGGGTGAGAGCATTTGTGGTTTGCTTCTCTGGGGCTCTTCTGCTTCCTGGGTATATGCAAATGATTGTTTTCACCAAGACATCTTCATGGGACACTCGGCTTCTCATAATTTCCTGGGAAATTCTCCACCGAAAATAGACTCCAAGTTCTCAGAAAGGGATTGCCCTATGCAAATTCACACGTTGCATAAATATTGACTGGATAACTACAAGGTGCCAAGAACTGTTACATGAGCTTACGGAGTACTGGTTATTAAAAGAGAGAAAGCAGTGGCCCTCGTGGAAGTTATATCATGATGAACAAAAAGACTGGAAACGATAGATATACCAATTAAGCAAATAACACAACATACCAGAAAGCGATGAGTGTTAGAAGAAACACAATAGTACAGCTGGGTAAGAAAATGAGAGACTCTTTAGGGTAGGATGTATTTAAAGAGGCAGCCTGGGGGCACCTGGGTGGCTCAGTCGGTTAAGCGTCGGTTAAGCTCAGATCATGATCTCACACTCCGTGAGTTCGAGCCCCGCGTCAGGCTCTGTGCTGACAGCTCAGAGCCTGGAGCCCGCTTCGGATTCTGTGTCTCCCTCTCTCTCTGCCCCTCCCCCGATCATGCTCTGTCTCTCTCTATCTCAAAAATAAATAAAAACATTAAAAAAAAAAACTTTTTTTTTTTAAATAAAGAGGCAGCCTGGGTGGGCATCACTGAGAAGGGAGATTTGAGCAAGATTATGAGAAGGTGGGGGTGTGGGCCATGTGATCTTCTGGAAGAAAAGCCTTCCTGAACAGCATGGGAACAGCATGTGCACATGCCCTGACCCTCCCGCTCTGTTCAAGGATTTGGGCTTTTACTCTGAGTGAAACGGTTGCCATTGCAAAGTTTTGAAGACACAAGTGGCATGATGCAACATGAGTTTTAACTTATTCTAGGATTTCGTTGAGATTAGACTATCACAGGGCATACATAGAAGGAACTAGAGCATTCAAGAGCTTCCCGCATTTGTGCAAACAAGGACATATGGTGTGCACCAACACAGCAGCCAGGAGAGGAAGGGGAAAGAGGTCAGATTGTGGGTGCATGCAGAAGGGGATCTCCTGATACATAGGGTTTGGGGTGGAAAGAGAGGCTCCCGAGGGTTTGGACCTGAGCGTCTGGGAGACTAAAGGTGCCTCAGCTGAGATGTACAAGGACGTGTTGGAAACTGAGTTCAGTTTGGGATGAGTTAACTGTGAGAAGTTTACCACTATCAAAGTAAAGTGGTGAATTCACAAAAATAAACTCAAAATGGATAAAGGACTTGAATGTGAGACAGGAAACCATCAAAACCCTAGAGGAGAAAGCAGGAAAAGACCTCTCTGACCTCAGCCGTAGCAATTTCTTACTTGACACATCCCCAAAGGCAAGGGAATTAAAAGCAAAAATGAACTACTGGGACCTTATGAAGATAAAAACTTCTGCACAGCAAAGGAAACAACCAAAAAAACTAAAAGGCAACCAATGGAATGGGAAAAGATATTTGCAAATGACATATCGGACAAAGGGTTAGTATCCAAAAATCTATAAAGAGCTCACCAAACTCCACACCCAAAAAACAAATAATCCAGTGAAGAAATGGGCAGAAAACATGAATAGACACTTCTCTAAAGAAGACATCCAGATGGCCAACAGGCACATGAAAAGATGCTCAACATCGCTCCTCATCAGGGAAATACAAATCAACACCACACTCAGATATCACCTCATGCCAGTCAGAGTGGCCAAAATGAACCAATCAGGAGACTATAGATGCTGGCGAGGATGTGGAGAAACAGGAACCCTCTTGCACTGTTGGTGGGAATACAAATTGTTGCAGCCGCTCTGGAAAACAGTGTAGAGGTTCCTCAAAAAATTAAAAATAGACCTACCCTATGACCCAGCAATAGCACTGCTAGGAATTTACCCAAGGAATTAGGAGTACTGATGCATAGGGGCACTTGTACCCCAATGTTTATAGCAGCACTCTCAACAATAGCCAAATTATGGAAAGAGCCTAAATGTCCATCAACTGATGAATGGATAAAGAAATTGTGGTTTATATACACAACTGAGTACTACGTGGCAATGAGAAAGAATGAAATATGGCCCTTTGTAGCAACATGGATGGAACTGGAGAGTGTGATGCTAAGTGAATTAAGCCATACAGAGAAAGACAGATACCATATGGTTTCACTCTTATGTGGATCCTGAGAAACTAACAGAAACCCATGGGGGAGGGGAAGGGAAAAAAAAAAAAGGTTAGAGTGGGAGAGAGCCAAAGCATAAGAGACTGTTAAAAACTGAGAACAAACTGAGGGTTGATGGGGGGTGGGAGGGAAGGGAGGGTGGGTGATGGGTATTGAGGAGGGCACCTTTTGGGATGAGCACTGGGTGTTGCATGGAAACCAATTTGACAATAAACTTCATATATTGAAAAAAAAAACAAATAAAAGTTGGTGGATTGGTGAACTGTAGAGTTCCAGAATAAAAAAAAAAAAAAAAAAAAAGAAGTAAAGTGGTGAGTGGCTGGTCAGACATACAAATCCAGAGTTCAAGGGCAAGGCCTGGGCCAGACAAGGAAATATGAGGATTACAGATACACAGATGGCAGAGTTTACACCTCTCCCTGGCTCCTCTTGACCCTCTAATCCCTCTCACCTCCTCCCTCCCCTGTTCCCTCCATTTCCTTCCCCAAGATGCATGCCTATTTCTTCCCATTTGTCTTAGCAGTTCGGCTTCCTGACCCCAACTTTCCTCTCCAGACTTACAGATCAAACCACCTGATGCTCTTGGCACACCCAAGACTTGCCTGTGATAGCATGCACCCTCCTTAGGAGGCATGGTTGGTTTCAAATTGTGCTAAGTGCAGGCTTTTACCAGCTCACACTCTGTACGAGCGAACCACAACTTTTCTCCCTGAGTAGCTAAGAAATAGAAAAGAACACAGGATGTATGTATGTGTGGTTTCCAGTAGCCCTCTCCTCTGATTTATATGCCTGCCTAGTTTTTAGGACACTTCAAAAGGAAGGAAATATTTTGTATTTCTCTATGTCTCGAGAGATTGGCTAGTCACTTAGGCAGTGAAATCCAACTGTAAAGTCTTGCACTTGAAGTGAAATGAATGCCCCCAAAATGACTGTGTCCCTTCAATGTATAACTCAATGTCCCGACATAGGCCACCTCCCACAACTCTCTTCAGAACACGGAAAAATTTGCAGACTACTATTTCTTTTGTTTAGGTGTTCCCATGGTGCTATGTCCTCCTTCAAGGACATGTTTCTCAAATCTACCAGTCCCTGGAACAATTTTCTTTGTCCTCGGGCCATTTAGTCCAACTCAAAGGCTCTACATGGCGCGATCACCTTCTTTGAAGCCATATTTCTAATTATGCTAAACTACACATCACATAAAATCTACCCTCTCACCACTTTTAAGGGTACAAGCCAGTGGCCTCACATACTTTCACAAAGTTGGGAAGTCAGCACCACTGTGCGTTTCAGGAACTTTTTCAACAACCGAAGCTGACACTTTGCATCCATTAAACAAGAATTCTCCATTCCGTCTTCCCCCACAGCCACTGATAATCTCTATTCTATTTTTTTGTATCTATGAATCTGTCTCTTGTACATACTTCATGTAAGTAGAATCATATGCCTGTCCTTTTGTATTTGGCATATTTCACTTAAAATGGTATTTTTTTTTAGGTTGATCCATTGTATAGTAAATATCAGACTCTCACTGCTTATTAAGGTTGAATAGAAGTCCAAGTACATCAACACTTTTTATCCACTCATCTATGGATAGATATGAATTTTTTCTGCTACCTTTTGGTTATCATGAAAAATACTGTTATGAACACAGATGCACAAAGATCTGAGTACATACCTGTAATTTGGGGGGGTGTTTGCCTAAGAATGGAACATTCTGATCATATGGTAAATTCTATAGTTCAATTTTAGTGAAAACACCAGTTTCCACAGTGACTGCACCATTTTTTATTCCTACCAACGATGTACGATGGTTTCAATTTATCCACAGCTTACCCAATCCTTTTATCCTGATTTTTTATTTTCTTGTATGTATTTTGGTTTTGCTTTATTTTGTTTTTGGTAAAAGCCATTATCAGGGAAAGTGGCATCTCACTGTGGTTTGGATTTTCATTTTTCTAATGACTAGTGATGTCCAACATCTTTTCATGTGCTTACTCACCACTTGAATATCTTATTTGAGGAAATGTCTATTGGAGTCCTAGGTCCTTTTTCTCAATGGGGCTGTTCATTATTTCGTTGTTGAATTGTACGAGTTCTTTTTATATGCTGGTTATTAATCCTTTCTGAGACATATGCTTTGCAAATATTTCCCCCCATTCTGTGAGTTCTCTTTCACTTTTGATTTTGTCCTCTGCTGCCTGAAAGTTTTGTTTTTGTTTTTTTTTAATTTACTTATTTATTTTAAGAGAGAGAGCACAGAAGTAGGGGAGGGACAGAAAGAGAGAGAGTGACAGACAATGCTAAGCAGGCTCTGCGCCACCAGCACAGAGCCCAATGGAGGGCTTGAATCCATGAACCATGAGATTATTATCTGAGCCTGAGTTAGGCACATACCAGACTGAACCATCCAGGGACCCCTGCAACAATTTTTTTAAATTTTCATTAAGTCCATTTTAAATATTTTTTAGTTTGTTATGTTTGCTTTTGGTTTCTTATACAATAAATCATTGCCAAATCCAATATCACAATTTTTCCCTACAGTTTTTTCTCTGAACATTTGTTTGATTTATTGATTTATTGATTTAGCTCTTGTATTTATGTCCCTTCATCCAATTTGAGCTCATTGTTCTAGGTAGAGTACGGTGAGGGTTCAACTTCCTTATTTGGATGTAGATATTCAGTTTTCCCGTGTTTCTTTTCATGTTGAAAAGATCACTCTTTCCCCCACTGAATGGTCTTGGTACTCTTGTTGAAAATCATTTGACCATATATGTGAGGGTTTATTGTTAGGCTCTCCATTCAATTCCATTGCTCTATATCTCTATTCCTTTTCAGTACTACAGTACTCTAATTATTATACTATGTAGTAGGTTTTTGAATCAAGGAGTATGAGTTTCCCAACTATTTTCTTTTCCAGGATTGTTTGGTGATCTGAGACCCTTGAAACTGCATATGAATTCTAGAATGGGCTTTTCCATTTCTGCAAAAACAAAAGCAAATACTGCCATGGGAGTTTTGATAACAATTGTATTGAATCTGTAGATCGCTTTAGGTAGTATTGACATCTTAACAATATCAAGTCTTCCAATGCACGAGCAGAGGAAGTTTTTCCATTTATTTATGTCTTCTCTCATTTCTTTCAGCAAAAATGTTTTACACTTTTTGGTGTACAGCCTTTCATCCCCATGAAAACAATTTACTACTAAGTATGATGTTAGTGCAAGTGGAATTGTTTGCTAATTTCCTTTTTGAATTGGTCACCACTCACTTAGAGAAATGCACTTGAGTCTTGACTGTTGATATTGGTTTTGACTGTTGATGTTGGTTTTATTTTTCCTCTAGGATTTTATTTAAACTCAAGTTAGTTAACACCCACTGTAGTCTTGGCTTCAGGAGTAAAACCCAGTGATTCATCTCTAACATATGACACCCAGTGCTCATCTCAAAGAGTGATCTCCTTCATGCCCATCACACATTTAACCCATCCCCCCCATCTCTCTCCCCTCCAGCAACCTTCAGTATGTTCTCTGTATTTAAGAGTCTCTTATGGTTTGCCTCCCTCTCTCTTTTTATCTCATTTTTCCTTCCCTTCCCCTATGTTCATCTGTTGAGTTTCTCAAATTCCACGTGTGAGTGAGTTCATTTGGTATCTGTCTTTGTCTGACTTATTTCATTTGGCATAATACCCTCTAGTTCCATCCATGTCGTCACAAATGGCAAGATTTCATTCTTTTTTTATTTAAATATAATTTATTGTCAAATTGGTTTCCATACAACGCCCAGTGCTCATCCAACAAGTGCCCATATTCATATACATTGTACTATAGTATTTACTATGTATATTGTATGTTACTATATAGTATATATATTAGTGTATTATATGTATATAGTATTATATACATTGCATGTATGTGTGTGTGTGTGTGTGTGTGTGTGTATACACATACCACATCTTCTTTATCCATTCATCAGTTGATGGATACTTTGGCTCTTTCTATAATTTGGCTATTGTTGACAGTGCTGCTATAAACATTGGGATTCATAAGCCCCTTTGATCCAGCATTTTTGTATCCTTTGGATAAATACCTAGTAGTGCAATTTCTGGGTCATAAGGTAGTGCTATGATTAATTTTTTTTAGGTACCTCCATATTGTTTTCTAAGGTGGCCACACCAGTCTGGATTCCCACCGACAGTGCAAAAGGGTTCCCCTCTGTTGTTTTGTTTTTTTTTCACATTGTATTTATATATAGCATAGAGATACTACTCCTTTTTATTTCCTTCATTCTGCTACCTTCTGATTTATTTTTCCTCTTCTTTTTCTGATTTCTCAAGGTCCGTAGTTGTTAACTGAATTGTGATCTTTCCTCTCTTTAAATGTAGGCATTACAGCCATAAATTTCCCTCTAGAGCTGCTTTCACTGCAGACTGTAGTTTGGGGAGGTTGTGTTTCCATTTTCATTCATCTCAAGGTGTTCTCTAAATTCCCTTGTGATTCCTTTTGGCTTAAGTTTTTATTTTTTAAGAATGAGTTGTTTTATTTCTATAAATTTGAGAATGTCCAGTTTCTGGTTTTGTTGTTGATTTCTCATTTTATTTCACAAACTATTTCACCAGTTCACTGCTTGAAAAGACTTTCTTCCAGATTCCAGTAAGTTGCCTGCCTCTTAGCCTGTATAACAATGGCTGATACAAAGGTTTTTTATAGTAACTGGTTTCTGTAATAGTCTGGGGATACATATGTGGTAAAAAGAACAATATCCTTCAAAGAAGTCCATATTATAATACCCAGAGCCTGTGAATAGTTTTCTCTTACATGGCAAAAGAGATTTTGCAGAAGTGATTAACTCAAGACTATTAAATGGGGAGATTATCCGAGATTATCAAAGTGGCCCAAATATATTCACAAGAGTCCTTATAAGAATGAGGCATGGAAATCAAAGTTAAAGAAGGACAGGTGACAAGAAAGGCAAGAATCTGGAGTGATTCGAAGATGGGAAACCAAGAGAAAAAGATTGTGGGCAGCTTCTAGAATTTGGAAAGACAAAGACAATAACTCCAGAAGAAACGCAGCTCAGCTGACCCTTGATTTTAACCCAGCAACACCAATTTTGGACTTCTGACCTCAAGAATTGTAAGATAATAAACATCTGTAGGTTTTGGCATTAAGTTTTTAAAAGTGTTGCAATAGCATTCAGAAACTAAAATGATTACGATATGAGGGGGAAAAAACCACATATTTTTGAATGTTTTACTTCTTATGAAACTGCATGCTTATGGTGTGTTTAAAGCTCTGCCCATCACTGTCTCTCAAGCATCCAGGCTGCTGGGACAGACCCCAGCATGTGCACATGCTTGTGAAGGAGGGAAGTTGATCCATAGAGGTTCCAGAAGTTAAACACACAGCCCAGAAACTACATCCATCACTTCCTCTCACACACAATGGTCTAAAGAAGTCTCACGGCCCCACCTAATGCAAGAGACCAGAAAGCGTAACACCCCAAGGGGCCAGAACACAGACAAGCAGGATCATTTGGCGAAGCACGACGCTTTCAGAGAGGGCTGGGGCCGTCCGCCTGCCGTGTGCCACATCACCGAATCTCTCTGTGTTTTGCTTTCCTCGTCTGTAACAGGGTCCCATGTGACAGGCTCATTGCGAGGGCTACATGCCGTGTACACGCAGCGGGCTGGGCTCACGGTGTGCACTCAGTGAAGGCTGTTGTGGATAAACACTTGAGCAGACGGACAGGATCAAACAAGGATCATAAATAGCTGTTTTGTTCTCCCTCCAGGTGTGGCAGGTGAGACAGAACTGCAGGTGATCCAGCCCGAGAAGTCGGTGTCTGTGGCGGCCGGACAGACGGCCACTCTTCACTGCACCATGACCTCCCTGATACCGGCTGGGAAGGTCGAGTGGTTCAGGGGCACAGGGCCAGGCCGGGAGTTAATCTTCAGTTTCAGAGGAGACTCCCACTCCCCTCGAGTAACAAATGTTTCAGACGCCACAAGGAGAAACAACCTGGACTTTTCCATCCGCATCAGTAACATCACCCCAGCAGACACGGGAACCTACTACTGCGTGAAGTTCCAGAAAGGGAACCCCGATGTGGAGTTTAAGTCTGGACCAGGCACCCAGGTCACCGTGAGCGGTGAGTATCGCTCCTTCCCCTGGTTGTGACGGCAAGTCAGTAAGAATGCCCTCCACTGTCTGAGCAACAGATAAGGATCAGGTGCTTTGGCGGGTGCCCCTGAATGAGCCCCTTCCACAGATCAGGAAAGTTGAGGCCTGGAGAGGTTGTGCTATTTGCTGAAGGCCCCACAGCTGGTAAACGGTGGGGAAATCTGGAACTGCGGTCTGCAGGTTCCCAGCTCTTCCTTTTTTCAATCCTGACCAGCCCTCTGGTTCCCAGGATGAGAGACTGAAAGTCTGGGAGACATGCTAGTCACAAGGCCCATCCTCACATCTGCCTCCAAATAGCACTCATGTCGATGTGTCCAGAATCCTCCACACTCGGCATTTACTAAGCACCTGCTATGTGCAAGCTCTGTTCTGGGTACTGTAGGAGGAGGAGGTAGAGACCGAGAGTGACACCCACCAGAAATGTCCTTCCGGTGCCCAGATTGGTGGGAAGTCCCCTGGCAGAGAAGACAAGGGGGACTTTGAACTGAGGCTGGAATTGCACGCGGGCCCTGCCCCTGACTCAGTCTCCGACACCGCCCTCCCAACAATATCAGCAGGGCTAAAACATAATCCATGCGAGGGTTCTGCACAGTGTCACATACCTGTCGTTGCTGAGGATGACCAGAGTCATGCTTACTGCTCGTAAATGCTCCTCTTGCAGCCAAACCCTCTCCCCCCGTGGTGTCGGGCCCCACGGCCAGGGCCACACCTGAGCAGACTGTGAGCTTCACCTGCGAGTCCCACGGCTTCTCCCCCAGAAACGTCACCCTGAAATGGTTCAAAAACGGGAATGAGCTGGCAGCCTCCCAGACCACCGTGGACCCAGAGGGAGACAGCGCTTCCTACAGCATCTTCAGCACAACCACGCTGCTGCTGGCCCCGGGGGACGTTCGCTCCCAGGTCATCTGCGAGGTGGCCCACGTGACCCTGCAGGGGGGCCCTCCTCTTCGTGGGACTGCCAACTTGTCCGAGACCCTCCGAGGTAGATGCCCGTCACCCCCGGCCCAAGCCCAGCTCCGGCCCCCAAGCCTCCCAGCCTGCCCCTCCCCCACTCCGTGCTCCCAGCCTTCCATCCCCTGGAACCTGCCTCCTGACAGACCCTCCCAACCACCGGGCACCCAGGGGTACCGTCACCTCCTCCTGTTTTAACGGCAGTTCCGGGTGAACACCTACCGTGCTAGGTAGTTCGATTTACTTTCCCATAGCCACTCCAATTATTGAGCACCTACTGTAATCCAGCCACTGTGTGCTTGGTGATTTCATGGATTTTGCTAGTTATTCGATTCCAAATGCATGCTGGGGGCTCGATTTCACTCATCATTACCCTAATAGGAGCTACCAGTAGGTACCTTGAGCACCTACTGTGTACTGGGCACTGTGCTTAGGGATTTCACTCACATGCAAAGACTACCCTCAGTGTTTGAGCACCAGCTGTCTGCCTAGCACTGATCTGGGTGATTCCCTTGCTGCGTGGGGGGAGCTAAGTTCTCGACCCCCTCCCCGGTGACGTGTCTGTTCCATGAGGTCAGAGCTTCTGCTCTGTGCTGTTTCAGTTCCACCCACCTTGGAGGTTGCCCAGCAACCCGTGACAGGGGACCAGGTGATGGTCATTTGCCAAGTGAAGAAGTTCTACCCCCAGCGCCTCCAGCTGACTTGGTTGGAGAACAACATATCCAAAACAGAAACTACCTTTAGCCTCCTAGAGAACAAGGATGGGACCTTCAACTGGACGAGCTTGTTCCTGGTGAATTTATCTACCCACACAGAGGATGTGGTGCTCACCTGTCAGGTGCAGCATGATGGGCAGCAGGCAGTCACCAAAAGGCATATACTCAAGACCTCTGGCTACACCAAGGACCAGTGCACAGATGGAAACTCGAGTGAGCCTTGATGTCAACTAATCTGGCATTTAATTTTACATTTTCTTTTTTCATGGTAAAGTAGTTATTCATGCTCATTATAGAATAATCTAGAAGTCTATAGATACGAAGTAGAAATTTGCTGTGAGGTCCGGGACTTCCCCCAAAGCCCACATTCCAAGAATGACCACTGGTAAGAGTCTGGTACAGATCTCTTTAGATCTTTTGACATAACCGCGCATTGGAGAAAGAAACAACAGAGGGAGGGAGATGATCTTGTTGCTAGGGTCTGCCTCCTGCTCCTTCACCTGACAGGGATTAAGTCACCATGCCAGGCCAGCCACCCCCTCCTCCCAATCTTTCTTACCCGGCTATTCTATATTCCTTCAGAACATTCTGTTGTCACCCCAGCAAATGTCTGCATCCACCACTCTGAAATTCTGGAAGAAAGTCCAGAGGACCTGGAGTTTCCGGTTTTCTGTTTTTATAAAGAAATCTTTTTTAAGTTTATTGATTTATTTTCAGAGAGAGAGAGAGAGAGAGAGAGAGTCCCTGAGGACAGGGACCACCAGCCTGTAGAACAAACACGTATTAGATATAGCAACTGGTCATTGTCCCAAGGACCTACAGAGTCCCCCTTTTATGACCGAAGTATATCTCATTTCTCTCTCATGTAACATCAGGAGCAGGTCGAGCCAGGATTCAAGGAGTCTTTGCTCCAAAAGACCTTTCAAAGGCCCATGTTCCTTCTATATGCACTATGACATCACTGTCACTGCTGGGTCAACAATGGGTCACTGAGTGTCCATGTCTCCCAACTGGGAGAGTATAGATCGGAACAGGAAAACAAATAACTTCTTTCAAAACTAGAGGTATACAGAAGTTGCAGAATTGTGTCCACTAATGACTTAGTCATGGATGCACATCCAGTTGCAAATAGAGTCCATAATTATGTAGTCATGTGACTAATGACATTGGCTTTTCTACAAAACCAATATACCATTAGACACTTCATAAAATAATTTCCTACTATCATCTAAAATGGGGTCTATATTCAGATTTTCAAAAATTTCTTCTGTAACTTTATTTTGTGCACCTAGCTTGGTTTTAATTCATCTGTAAATGCTTGGAAGAACTTTCCTGTGAAACCACCTAGGCCTCCACAATTCTTTTTTTGACTTGAAAATAATCTGAATGGCTACTCAGATTCATCATTTTATATAGGATGCTTGGGGGCCCGCTGTGCTTTTGAGGAGTTTGGTCCATTTTCTCTGAGTTATCAAATTTCTTCCCACAGAGTTGCTCATAATATTACCTTGATAGCCTGTTGATGTCTGTAGGGTCTGTAGTGACATGCTGTTTCATTCTTGATATAATGTGTTATTTTTCATATTTTTCACTGTCAAAATTGCTAGAAGATTTTCAATTTTATTGATCTTTTCAAAGAACCCACTTTTTAAAAATTTTTTTTATTTTTTAAAATTGACATCCAAGTTAGTTAGCATATAGCACAACACTGATTTCAGGAGTAGATTCCTTAGTGCCCCTTACCCATGTAGTCCATGACCCCTCCCACAACCCCTCCAGTAACCCTTAGTTTGTTCTCCATATTTATGAGTCTCTTCTGTTTTGTTCCTCTCACTGTTTTTACATTATTTTTGTTTCCCTTCCCTTATGTTCATCTGTTCTCTCTTAAAGTCCTCATATGAGTGAAGTCATATGATTTTTGTCTTTCTCTGACTAATTTCACTTAGCATAATACCCTCCAGTTCCATCCACGTAGTTGCAAATGGCAAGATTTCATTCTTTTTGATTGCCGAGTAATTCTCCATTGTATAGATATACCACATCTTCTTTATCCATTCATCCATCGATGGACATTTGGGCTCTTTCCATACTTTGGCTATTGTTGATAGTGCTGCTATAAACATGGGGGTGCATGTTGTCCCTTCGAAACAGCACATCTGTATCCCGTGGATAAATGCCTAGTAGTGCAATTGCTGGGTCGTAGGGTAGTTCTATTTTGAGTTTTTTGAGGAACCTCCATACTGTTTTCCAGAATGGCTGTACCAGTTTGCATTCCCACCAGCAGTGCAAAAGAGATCCTCTTTCTCTGCATCCTCGCCAACATCTGTCGTTGCCTGAGTTGTTAATGTTAGCCATTCTGACAGGTGTGAGGTGGTATCTCATTGTGGTTTTGATTTGTATTTCCCTGATGAGGAGTGATGTGGAGGATTTTTTCATGTGTCGGTCAAAGAACCCACTTTTGTTTCAGTGATTTTCTCAATTGTTTCTGTTTGCAATTTCATTGCTTTTTCTCCTCTTTTTTTTTCCTTCACTTTCTTTGAGTTGATTTTGTTCCTCCTCATTTTTTGAAATTTGAACTGAGATTTTTTTTGTCTAATTTAAATTCCAGTTAGTTAACATACAGTGTAATACTGGTTTCAGGAGTAAAATTCAGTGATTCATCACTTACATATAATACCGAGTGCTCAACACTGGTACCCTCCTTGATACACATCACTCTTCCAGCACATTCCCCACCTCCCTCCATCGACCCTTGGGTTATTCTCTACCATTAGGAGTCTCTTGTGGTTTGTTCCCTCTCTCTCTTTTCCCCTCTTCCCGTATGTGCATTTGTTTTGGTTCTTAAATTCCATGCGTGAGTGAAATCATATGGCCTTTGTCCTTCTCTGACTGACTTCTTTCCCTTAGCATAATACACTCTAGCTCCATCCATGTTGTTGCAAATGGCAAGATTTCTTTCTTTTTGATTGCTGAGTACTTTTCCACTGTGTATACATATGTATATACACACACACACATATGTGTATATTTATATACATATATATACATATATATATACATATACATATACATACATATACATATATATATATATATATATATATATATATATATTCCATGACTTTACTCATTCATCAGTCAATGGACATTTGGGCTCTTACCATTGTTTGGCTATTGTTGATAATGTTGCTATAAACATTGGGGTGCATGTATCCCTTTGAATCTGTATCTTGGTGTCCTCTGGGTAAGTACCTAGTAGTGCAATTGCTGGGTCATAGTATAGTTCTATTTTTAACTTTTTGAGGAACCTCCATACTGTTCTCCAGGGTGGCTGCACCAGTCTGCATTCCCACCAACAGTGCAAGAGCATTCCCCGTTCTCCGAATCCCCGCCAACAACTGTTGTCACTTGTGTTAGCAATTCTGACAGAGTGAGGTAGCTTCTCGTTGGAGTTTTGATTTGTATTTCTCTGATGATGAGTGACGTTGAGCATCTTGTCATGTGTCTGTTAGTCATCTGGATGTCTTGTTTGGAAAAGTGTCTATTAGTGCCTTCTGCCCATTGTTGGTTTGTTTTTAATTCAAGTTAGTTAACATACAATGTAGTCTTGGCTTCAGGAGTAGAACCTAGTGATTCATCTCTTACAGATGACACCCAGTGCCTATCCCCAAAAGTTCTCTCCTTAATGCCCATTACCACTAGCTCATCCCCCCACCCACCTCCCCAACAGCAACCCTCAGTTTGTTCTATGTATTTAAAAGTCTCATTTGGTTCCCCCATTTCTTCACGGAATTGCTTTTTTGGAAACTGAGATTGATGCTAGACTTTTCTTTGAATGTCACACCTTGGCCTGCTTCTGTTTCCAGGGATTCAGGAACGCGAAGCCAGGGTACCTAAGCTGTGTTCTTCCTCCAGTCTGCTGGCATTTAACTGCCTGCCTTCCTCCTCCACCTTTCAGAGTCCTCCTATGCTTGGACCTCATGCCATTTCCAGGGGTCAGGCATGCACTCAACCAGGAGACAAGTCCACAGCATCTCATCTTGACAAGCCTGGGTTTGGTTTTTAGACTTCTGTCTTACACTGGGGCACACATGAGGGCTGTTACTTCTGGTATTTCTAGCGTGCCTTAACTGGCAAGCTTGTTAGTGTGCTAAGGCTGCAAATAGGATTTTAAGGTTGGCTAAGCTGGCAGGCCAGAGCCAAGTGTAAGATGCTTCTGTGACCCTACGCACCAGGATGCCACTCCATGGACATCCCAGGGCTCTGGCCACTGCCTTTCCGGGTCCAGTGTGTCTGATGTAAAGATACACATCTTTTGGTCAATGGTATTGAGGTGTTTTATGATAGTCCTAGCTTAATGGACCTCCTTTCTCTCAATATAGCATGACCACGCGTGTTGCTGAGGCCTGGGGTTGGCTGGCTCTGTTTGGACAGAGATTCTGAGTCCTCTGATCTTTCTGGGTCTTCTTCAGGATGCCAAGTTTGCCTGCCCCATTTTTCCATCTTCCTTCACCGCTCAATTATGACACAGCACCTCTTCCTTCTTGTTTGCCTTTCCCTCCTTGAAGTATCCATTTTAAATCATGCCTCTCCCTTTTACTACCATCTGCCCTTTTGAATGTCCCTGTCTCCTGGGGCGCCTGGGTGGCTCAGTCGGTTAAGCATCCGACTCTACATTTCAGCTCAGGTTCATAATCTCACGGCTCGTGGGTTCAAGCCCACATCGGCCTCAACGCTGACAGTGCAGAGCTGGCTTGGGATTCTCTGTCTCCCTACTCTCTGCCCCTCCTCTGCTCGCTCGCCCTCTCTCTCTCTCTCTCTCTCTCTCAAAATAAATAAATATTTAAAAATAAATAAAATAAAACGCCCCTGCCTCCTGACCTTAAGTTCCTACTGCTGTTGTGATAACTGGCACATGCTTAGTGACTTAAAACAACCCACATTCATTATCTTCCATTTCTAGTGTGGAATGTCTAAAATGGGTGGCTGGGCTGCGTTCCTTCTGGGGGCTCTCGGGGAGAGTCTGTGTCCTTGCTGTTCTAGCTCCTAGTGGCAGCTCCACTCCTTGGCCAAGGGCCCGGCATCCTCTGACCTCTGCTGTGGTCCTCACGCGTCCTGCTCCCAATCTCTGCGTGCCTCCTATGCTTGTAAGGGTTTCGGTAATTAAGTTGGCTCCACTCCAATAGTCCCAGATAATGACCCACTCAAGACGTTAGCTAATTACCACAGAGTCGTTCTTGCCACGTAAGGTACCACATATTCACAGACTCTGGAGGTTCAGGGCCAACCCTTTTAAGTCAAGCACACTTTGAAACCCATTCCTAAGATCTGTGTCCTGATGGGCAGGACACATTAAAATATTTTCTGATTTCAGGGCACCTGGGTGGCTCAGTCGGTTAAGCGTCTGACTTCGGCTCAGGTCATGATCTCACCGGCTTGTGGGTTCGAGCCCCACATCGGGCTCTGTGCTGGCAGCTCAGAGCCTGGAGCCTGCTTTGGGTTCTAGGTCTCCCTCTCTCTCTCTGCCCCTCCCCTGCTCACACTCTGTCTCTCTCAAAAATAAATAAACATTAAAAAAATGTCTAATTTCAGCTGGATTTAATATTGGCTGTGGTATTTCCATAACTCTCAGGCTCCTTGACTCGCTGCCCTTTGCTTCACCTGCCCTTTTCCTGTGGCTGGTGAGGGTAGGAGGACAGCGGTGTAAGTGACTGAGCTTTTGGATTTGGTGAATTTTCTCTTTTCTCTCCCAGAGATTTTGAAGGTTGGGCATTGTCTTCAAGGGCTATTGAGAACCAGATTTCCATAGAATTTACTGTCCTTTTATTCTTTTTCCTTTGGGTTTAGAAGTTCTATTTGGAGATGAGTAACTAAGGTGCTGCCTTGTCCTCAGCAGACACAAGTGCCCTGAGGGCTTTGAATGCCCTGTCTCCAAAGTCCCTATCCCACATCTCAGTATCTGTCTCCCATCGTTCCCCATCACGGCCCTGTTCCGGCAAAGCAGGTGCACTGAAGCTGAGAATCCAATCTTCTCTAGTGCCGATGCTCTTGTGGTGATGGTGGACCCAATTACGTCCTTAGCTTTTTTCTTCCCTCCGGCTCTAGGAGATGTGAGTCTACATTGTTGCCCGGATGTCCTCTTTCACACTTGACCTTTCAGGTGTGATTCACTGGTCTTAGTTTGCATGGTCTTTCTCTGAAAGGCATCAGCCCAGCAACACCCATCCAATCCCGTAGTTCCTGTAATTCCCAACTCATTTCCAGATTGCCAGGGTACTCCCATCCTCTGCTCACATCATCCCAGGTCACCACTGTGAGGTTTTAGCAGTGACAATATCAGGGACGGCTGGGCCCTACCCCTGCCCCGACACCCACCAGGCTGGGGACCTCTTGGCCAGTCAGCTGACTGAGACCCGGGTCTGTCTCTGCACCTCAGAGCTGGGTTTCCAGAACCTTCCCAGACAAACTCCGCAGGTCACCTGCCTTGGGAAGCAGCCTCTAAGATATACGAGAAGGGGGATAGCTCACTGTGGAGCGCTGCCCAATTCACATGCATGTGAGACAGGGAAGGAGGCAAGACTGGCAAAGGGAGATAGTGAACACAAGGCAGCACAGAAGAGTCATACTTGGACGAGCTATTTTTGACTTTTTAAAATGGAGCTGAGGGGCGAAACCTCTGTACCCGCTCTTCCTCCAGGCCTCTACTGCAGGCTGCCCTCTAGAAGCAGGTGCAAACATGGGCAATGCACCTCTTTCAACTGAGTATAAGTGCAGAAGCCCACCCAGCTGGGACATGCCATCCCCCAACACACCAGGGGTAAAAATGATGGGTCACCACTCCTACCTCTAAGATTATTCCATATATTTCAAAAACTCATTTGAATTTTTTTTATTCTTTAATGTTTATTTATTGTTGAGAGAGAGACAGAGACAGAGACAGAGAGAGAGAAAGAGAGAGCATGCACAAGTGAGGGAGAGGCAGAGAGAGAGGAAGACACAGAATCCGAAGCAGGCTCCAGGCTCTGAGCTGTCAGCACAGAGCCCGATGCAGGGATCAAACCCACAAACCATGAGATCATAACCTGAGCAGAAGTCACATGCTTAACCAACTGAGCTACCCTGGCTTCCCTTAACTTGAATTTCTTGATGCAAATCTAAGAGCAAAACCAGTCATTATAAAAAGGCAAAGAATCTGCAGCTATGCATCCAGATACAATGATCTACGTCCAACAGAAAGATATCCTACCTGATGCTGGCACTGGGGTCCAGGTGGGCTGGATGGTGTTTGAAAGCCCTCCTGAGAGTTTCCTTGCCTCCCTCAGGTGTTGTCCAGCCAGCAGGTCTCGTGAGGTCAGGGCACTCTGAGAGCTCCCTCAGCACGTGAGAACATCGAGGCCTGAGTGTGGAACAAGCTGGGCAGACTTGCACCTCGGTCACCACGACACTGTCCTCACTGTACTCGAGGCTGGGCTGATATTCGTTTCTATGACCCTGAAAGGTTGAACGCGTCCTGGTCCAAAGACAAGGTCGCAGATCCATCCTACGGGACAGCAGTGAATGATTTCCCACTCATCCGATGACCCTCCGTAAACTATGAGCCTGTTCCCTTCTCAGAAAGAGAGCATCAGACATGCCCCATTGGGTGTGGGGACAAGTCAGTAAAGCCCACTTGCGTGTTGTGGAGTTCTCTTTGTCTCCACCCCTTCCCTCAGGAAGGACACCCGGTAGCCTGAGAGAGGGTGAGCAAGATGAGGTACTTCTTATTCTGAATTCTGCCTCGAGCTTCTCCCAGGGGAAATTCATGAGCTTCAGAGCATTGATGGGACCAGGTCTCCTCAGATGGAGTAAGTTGAGGCCCCTGGGAGTGGACTCCTGGATCCCTCTCTGATGCTGCCTCCTGTCCCTTCATTTCCAGATCGAGAACTGTCCACTCCACTCCTGGTGGCTCTCTCCTTGGGCCCCAAGCTGCTGCTGCTCGTCTCTGTCTCTGCCATCTATGTCCGCTGGAAGCAATGGATTGACTGGTGAGTTATGGACAAGGAGGACAGGGCCAGGTCAGTCCCAGAAGGAGCCAGGTCAGTGGAAGGGGCAGCCCACAGGTCACACAGGGTCAGCGCCCACCTGGGATAAAGAGCAGATGATACACCTTTCTCAAAACCCTCAGGAACTTCGGGGATCCCTCTGGGAGGTTCCCAACTCCCAGAAAGTGTGTGGGGTCCTGCAGGAAGTGGGGGAGGGGGTTCAAGGGCTGTCAAAAGATATGCACAGAGTCCTAGGGCTTCTGGTAAGGAAGTGGGCAGAGAGGCTGAATGAGGGTCACCTGGGTGGGATGATCCCTTGGAGAGCATCTCTCGAGTATTTGGGCACTAGGAGTCCACAGGAATGCTGTGGAATGCTGACGGGTGCCCTCTGGCCGCTCTGAGGACAGCTCCCGCTCTGACCCTCCGTGGGACAGACTGGAGAGGATGGGAAAGGGGGATCAGGACCTAGGGATGAAGGCTGAGGAGGCACAGTCCATGTCAGGGACCGCCTGTCCTCTCACTACAGGTGACCCAGGAGGAAAGTAGCACCGAGGACATAGGAGACACGTGGAGAACATTTCTGGAATGATGAGCAGATAATCAAATGTGAACATGGGTCCACGGCTCCTTCCTTCCTCCCCTGCTACGTGCCATCCTCGGTCTCTGCTGCCTCCTTCCTTCCCTGAGGGGCCCAGCCTAAGACAAGGAACAACTAGAAGCTTCCACAACCCTGCCCCACATGCCTGCTTCCCCAGAGACCCACCTGCCCACAGTTCCTGCTGCTCCTGTCCCAGTCCTTGATGCCCCAGAGCTGGTCTTCATAGCTGGTCCTGAGCAGGGGCCATGGGAACGTGCTCTGGAAACTGACAGATGGGTATCTTCCTAGAATGTGAGAAACAAGTCACGTGTACGTGTACCAGGCTATCTCTCATCCATTTCCTGGGGACCGTGGCCATTAAGTACACACTCAAGGCCGTGCTCTCATGGGCCATTCCTGCCAACCCCCAGACTCGCCAGCCTCAGTGAGGTTCTCCAATGCCTCCTGAATGCAAACGAATCCCATCCTGGGTGGAAAAGAGAAATGATTCTCCTTCCCCTTTGCCTACATGTCCTTCTACTCAAAGTAGAGAGAAGTTTCCTTCCTCTCCCTGTGACGAGGACACCAGCTCCCCACTCAGCTTCATCTTTCCTGATCGTGTATAGGTGCTGGCAGTCCAGAAACCTGGATCCTTCCCTGGTTTCCTTCTTTATACCCCGTGTTCAATTCTGCCTTCATAATGCTATGTCCAGTGGTGACATGGTAAATGTTCAACAATCCATGCTCAGAAAGAAAAAGAAGCCTGATTTGTAGTGCTTGTCCACTTCTGCGGTGACTACACTCCCAATGCGGCCAATTTCAAGCTGCCAACAGTGGAACAAGTAGCTTGCAAAATTCCTGGAAAGCTCTCAGGAGCGAGGGCAAGCCTCCTCCCGCCCACCAGGGAGCTCCACCCAGCACCTGCACACTGCTCGCTCCTGGGCTGCCCCCTGGTCCCGGCCACCAGCATCGCTTCCTGGACCATTGCCACGTCCCTAACAGACTCTCCGGGTTCCACCACAGTGATCCTATGGAAATGGAGGTCAAATTGTCTCCCTTCTGTGCACGGCTCAGTCTCTCCCCCTTTCAAGCTCTGCTGATATGTCCCTTTACGAGAAGCACCTTCCAAAAGCCACCCCATGTAAAATACCAATTCCACTCTCACTCTGTGTTTTCACAGCTCATACCCAAACTGAGCTGTTTCCCTAAAACTTACGATCAGCTGACATGATAAACAAGGCAGTGCTCGCTCTGCACGGTGATGCAGGACCCAAGCAATGACGGCACAGCAGAAACCACGCGAAGCGATCTCAATAATCACTGGGAAGCATAACAATTTTCTGTGCCCTTGAAAAACTTTTTTCAACACATTAGAAGCCCACCAACTGTCAGTTAGGAATGTATCGGGACATAAAAAAACAGTGAAACTATTATTCACCTGGTATACGGGCTTTTGAAATATTAGAAACGTTGAAAAGGGAAGAGTTTTATTTGTTTGCAAAGACTTATCAAGAGTAGTTTGCAGAGGGCCTGCCTTCCTCTGACGGCACAGTTTCCCATATAGAGCAAGCGTCTGGATTATTTCCCTCCTTTCTCACTTGGGATCAGCTTCCAACACTCCACCCTTGGCACTTCCGACGCTGTGAAATCTTTACAACATTAATGTGAATATTTGCTGGCATCACTTCGTCCGGGACATTGTCACCCTACCTTCCTCCCCCACTTTCCTCAGCGACGTGGTAAGTTTATCCTCACTCTCCTCCTCTGGCTGCATATCTGGATGCTTGGGAACAGTATCCCGGGCCGCATTCCCATGAGGGTCTCTGTGCCTTCATGAACCCCACTCCCATTGGGTTTGAACTTCCCCTCCAACCCTCTCGTTTCTCCACTGCACTGTCTGCCTTGGGCCCATTCCCTTTTTGCCATCACTCACTTTTGCACAATGTCACCCAGGTTCATCGCCGGGAGACCAGGAGACAACACGACCACCTGCTCTGCTGCTGTGGTAAACCGAGTGACAGAGTCACAGTGATCAACCCCTGTGGGCTTTGAAAGACGTGATGCTGACTTACCGTAATGTGCATCTGTTAGTTACGTAGGGACCTGCGGCTAAAGAAGACCCGGCGAGAACGTTTATACTTCATGCAATTGTCCGTGGTAAATTCCCTGGGGTAAATAAAACTGGAAGCGTGTGTCGAAGGACTGGCTGACATTTGTGCACATCGACACCATACGAAGCGAGAACTGCCTCCGTGTGTTCGTCTCTTCCGCAAGGAGGACGTCGTCTCTGACAGAGAAGGGCCTCCGTGTCCTCAGTTCCCAGAACAATGACCGCCACGTCTTAAGCCATCGCATTACAAAATAAATAAATTAGTGACTACTTCACGGAGGACCTCACTTTCTACTAGATGTCAGATTTTAAAATGAAATTGTTCTTTATTGAATCAGCTGGTGCACGTATCCAAAACCATTCTGTTAAACGCTGCTCTGTCTTCTTTGTGTTTTAATATTATATCATAACATCCTCCAGGAGGCAAGCGAGCGGATTTTCAGGAAACAAAACAGTAAAGCACAGGAACCACCGGGAAGAGCCCCCAGGGGCCAAAGCTGCAAGAGTCTGAGCAAAAAATAAGTAAAGTCGTACCTGGTTCCGGTGTGGCCTGAATGTTGGTGTCCCCATAAAATTCGCGTGTTAGAATCCCTCTGGTCCACGTGATGGTGTTAGAAGGTGGGGGGGGGGGGGGGGGGCCTCTTGAAAGTGAGTAGGTCATGAGTGTTCCACCCTCATGAATGGGATCAGTCTTATAAAAGAGACCCCCCCCCGCCCCGCCCCAGAGCTCCCGAGACCCTTCTTCCCTGTGAGGCCACAATGAGAAATTCTATAGCGGTCCCTCTCCCAATCATGCTGATCTCAGACTCCAGCCTCCACAAGCGTGAGCGAGATGTTTCTTTTGTTCAGCAGCCACCCAGGCTGGGATGTTTTGCTACAGCTGCCTCAATAGACTATGACTGATAAGGCCAATGTAAAATAAATATCAATGAGTCCATATTGATATAAACAAATAACCGCACACACTAATAAATGGAGGGAAAGAAAACATATCCTGGGCAGAAAAGTCCCAGATAATTTACAAAGATACTTCACTCTAGGGTGAGAAAGCCTAACTCCCCATTCCTGAAGTGTGGGCTGTTTGTGGTGACTCCCTTCCAAAGAGGACAGAATGGAAGGAGGAAAAAGGAGTAACTACAGTGGAAACAGTTGACAAAGTTCAGTCAGGTGATCACGATCTCCCCAACAGTCATACACCATTGGTGACACTGTGCACCCTGGATGTAATGTGATGAAAATGGCATTTTTCTTCTGTGACCTTCCTCCCCAAACCCATCACCCCCGGCTGATTATGAGAAAAGTATCGGACAAACGGCAAAGAGGGACATTCCCGAGCGGCGCTCCTAAAAACTGTCAGACCATCATGAACAAGCAAAGTCTAAGAGGCGGTCCCAGCTAAGAGGAGCCTAAAAAGACATGACAAGACAGTGTAATGTGGGATGCTGCATGGATACATGGTTAAAAACTAAGGAAATCTCCTCTGGACTGAATGTCTGTGTGTCTCCAAAGTTCACGTGTTGACATTTAATCCCCAGTGCGATTGGATACGGAGGTGGGTCTTTGAAAAGTTAATTGGGTCCTGAGTGTAGAGTCCTCATGAATGAGATCGGTGCCCTTATGAAAAATACCAGATGGACAGCTCCCCCGGTGCACCCTGTGAGAATACAAGTAGTGGGCACTCTACAAACGGAAAGAGTGTTCTACAAACGTAAAGAGTGTTCTAATCACAGCATAATATCCTAGCACCCTGATCTCAACTTCCAGCCTCCAGAATTGTGAGAAATAATTTCCTGTTATTCAAGGCATCCAGTTTATGGCGTTTTCTTATAGTGGCCCAAGCTAAGGCAAAATCTAAATAAACTATGGACTTTCTTTAATAATAACGTACCAATATTGGGGTTCATTAATTTTAACGTATCCACCACACTACTGTGAGAAGTGAATAAGGGGGAAACGGTGGGCAGCTGTGCCTGGAAACGCTGTATGATTGTCACAAGTTTCTCCAAATTTCAAAACTGAAGTCCATTAAAAAAAAAAAATCCCAAGGGGCACCTGGGTGGCTCAGTCGGCTGGGTGTCCGACTTCGGCTCAGGTCACCATCTCACGGTGCGTGAGTTCGAGCCCCACCTGTGCTGACACCTCAGAGCCTGGAGCCTGCTTCGGATTCTGTGTCTCCCTCTCTCTCTGCACCTGGGCCCCCTTGTGCTCTGTCTCTGTCTCTGTCTCTCTCTCTTAAAAATAAAGAAACATTTAAAAAAAAAATCTCAACATCTTGTCTTCAACTTGATCTCTGCCTCTTGCAGGCCCTTGGGGGACACTGGAAAGATGTAAGGGGTGGGGAGATTTTTCATTCAGGCAAGAGATGATGATGGACATGGAGAAATAGATTCAACAGGTATTTAGGAGGTAAAACAGGGCCTGTAGCAGGCAGACAAGAGTGGACAAGTGAGGGTGTAGAACATGGGTCCCTTTTTGGTTTGACCAAATGGGTAGAGGATGTGCCACGTACCGAACAGGATGGAAGGGGATAAGAGAACACCCGAGTTGGGACTACGAACTCAGTTTTGAATCCTTGAGCTCTACAAATGAAAATTTCAACGTCAAAGGATGTATAGGTTGAGCCACCAAGAAGTGGATTCAGGATTGGGAGCTTGACTGCATCTGGTTGCAAATCCAGGGCTCTTGACCTTCAAGGCACTAAAAATCCCCATCTCTGAAGAGTTTAGAGTCTGCTGTAAAGTATGAAGTCCACCAGAGGTGAACAAAAGGGTAAGAGGCTGGAGACTGAAGGAAAGATCCCGTTAATCCCTCAGCAGGAACCGTGGATGGCCTCCCAGCATGGAATTCATCTTTCCAGAACAAGGTGACGCAATGGTGACATCACAAAGGGAGGGGGAGTCTTGTCATCTCATACAGGACGTTCAGCCCGCTCTGCATTCTCCTCTTGTTCTAACACCTCTCTTGGCCTTAACATCCTGTTAATCCCGAAGAGGAGGTGGGGCTCCCAAGGAAGCAGTAGTGAAATAGCGCTAGCCGTCAGCATGTGACTACGGATTCCTGGACATTAAAGGGTCAACGGCGGAGCGTGGGCTGAGAGTCCCTGGAGACAACCTGTGTGCTTGGGTAGAGCACAATCCAGTGGTGAGAGAGAAGGAAGCAAACGTGCTGGGTCTTCTCTTTCTGAGAGTGTTTCTTGTGTCCCTCCACTCCTTTCCTCCAGAACCGGCCCAAGACCCAACACAGACAGCAGGACAGCCCTCCGCTGCCCAGGTATGTGTCTAGGTGTGTTGCTTTCCCTCTTGCAGAGTATCGCCCCAGCCCATCTCCCCTGTGACTCCCTCCATCTTCTAAAGCACACATCTTCACAATCTCCAAAACTCTAACCTCTTTCCCACACCGTATCTCTGGGATCTGTAAACTGGCAGGTGGGCAGGTTGGCGAGAACCTCAGATGGGACGAGGCTCAGGATTGAGCACAAGCCTGTGGGTGTCAGGCCCTTAACTCTGGGAACCCCAAGCATTTCCAGCAGCAACTTCTCAGCTTACAGCCACCTTGTCTGTTCAGCTGATCATCTAAAAAGTGTTACAGTCCCATGGTCTTTCCTCTCATCACAATCCCCTTCCTCTGACATCATGGAAGCAGGGAGTGTCTTCTCTCCTCAGAGCACAGAGTCCCGGACCTCTCCAGGACAACACTCAAGACAGAGAGGCTCCAGGGGCCACGACAATGCCTGTCCTTTCCTCCCTACACTGCCCAACTCTGCCATCCCTGCTGCTGACTCTGCTTCTGGGATTCACAGGTGAGTGGGGCCTCGGGTGTGTTTTGTGGGGGGCTCCCCTATGCCTGTTTACTGTGTTCTCCTCACCTATTACCCTAGAATTTCTTGGGGGAGGGTTTTTCTGTCCCAGCCAGAATTTATAGAACTAGACTGGAATGGCTCCCAGCTTACAACATCTCCCAGTGGTCATGTCTGTTCCACACCCTTTTGTTCAGGTAATGGATACACCCCCCACGGTCACAGGGCTCAGCACAGCACACCTGAGAGTTCTCATCCCTTAGCCCCTAGGATCAGAGAACCTGAGTTTTACACTTATCACCCCTACACAGATGCTACCTCTCAATGGAAAAAAAAAAAAAAGTGTTGGAAAACATGAAATTATAAAGCAAGGAAAGAAAGCACAGTGCTTCCATCCAAAGATAATCACCTTTAAAATTTTGCAGAGGTGTGCGTGCTCATGGAATTTAGCCAGAAGTGGTCACTAGAGGTCTGTCTGGGTCACTGATGGAAGCTGAACGTTGCAGCGTCAACAACAGGACTGGGCAGGTCTCCTCTGCTTGCTGAAAAAGCCAAGCAAGCATGTGGAGTCTCTTCCCCAAGGCCATTGGTTCATCTTAGCAGAGGTTTCAGTCCCAGTGCCAGAGCACATGGCTTTAGAGGTGCACATCAGATGAAAGAGGAAGCCAAAACCATTATCTGAGTCTAAGGAAGAGGAAGAAAGCTTGGGTAGGAAAGAGTAATGTATAGGAGACACCCGGGCCCACTGGAGAATGTCAGCAAACATCTCAAGAGAAATTAACACCAATTTTGTACAACGTCTTCCAGAAAAAAGAAGAGGAGGAAACACTTCCCTACTCATTTGATGAGGTTATTATTATCTTGATAGCAAAACCGGATAGACTTTACATAAAATAGAAAACTACAGACCAATATCCCTCACGAATCTAAAGGCCAGATCCTCAACAAAGTGTCGGCATATAGAATTTCACAATGTGCAAAGTTATATGCCATGCGTAAGTAGGATTTATTCGAGGCATGCAAAGCTGCTTCAACTTTTGAAAATCAGTCATTGTAATCCATCAGATCAAAGGGTTAAGGGAGAAAAACTGCATAACGGTATCACCTGATGCAGAGGAAGCATTTGACAAATCCAAAATCCGTTCATGATGAAACCTCTCGGCAAGCCATAAATAGCAGGGAACTTCCTCTATGTGATAAAGAACATCTACAAAAAGTCTCACAGTTATCATTATACTTAATGGTGAAAGACACTCTATGTATTTCCTAAGACAAGGACTGAGGCAAGGGTGTCCATTCTCACAACTCTTGTTCAAAATAGTACTGGAAGCTGTAGCAGAAAGAGGGACAGGAAGAAAGGAAGGGAAGAGAAGGAAGGGAAAGGAAAAGAGTGTAAATTGAAAAGGAAAGAATAAAACCTCCTTGTTTACAGATGACATGATTGTCTACATAGAAAATCCCAAAAGGATCTCCTAAAAAAAAATAAATAAAACAGCAAAAAACTCAGGATAATAAACAAGTTCAACAAGGAAACGAGATCAACGCACAAAAGTCAGTGTATTTCCATAGACTAAAAACACACGTGACCATTTATATTAGCACCCAAAAAAGAGAAATACTTAGGTATAAATCTCATATAATATATACAAGATCTAGGGGCGTCTGGGTGACTCAGTTGGTTGGGCATCTGACTTCGGCTCAGGTCATGATCTCACAGCTTGTGAGTCCGGGCCCCACCTCAGGCCCTGTGCTGACAGCCCACAGCCTGGAGCCTGCTTCAGACTCTGTGTCTCCCTCTCTCTCTGCCCCTCCCCCGCTCATGCTCTGTCTCTCTCTCCTTCAAAACTAAACACTAAAAAAATTAAAATATATATATATACACACACAAGATCTATATAAAGAAAGCTAGAGAACTGAACAAAGCAATCAAGAAAAAACAGAGATACATTCCATGTTCATGGATAGGAAGACTCAATATTGCCAAGATGTCAGTTCTTCCCAATTTGATCTATGGATAAATGCAATTCCAATCAAAATACCAGCAAAGTACAGATATTGACAAACTGACTCTGAAGTGTATATGGAGAGGTTAAAGATCCAGAATAGCCAACTCAACATTGGAGAACAAGTCAGAGGACTGACACCATTTGACTACAAGATGTACTAGAAAGTTCCAGTAATAGAAACAGTGGCATTGGTGAGAGAATAGACACACAAATCAATGCAATAGAATAGGAAGTCCAGAAATAGACTCACATAAATACAGCCAACTGATCTTTTGGAAAGGAGCAAAGATAATCTTTTCAACAAATGTTGCTATAACAATTGGAGATCTGCACATCCACGTGCAAAAAAAAAAAAAAAAAAAATTCTAGACACAGACCTAACAGGCTTCATAAAAATAATGTAAAACACAAAACTATAAAATTCCTAGAAGATATCCTAGAAGAAAATCTAGATGATCTTTGATATGGAAATGACTTTCATTTATAAACAGAGTTCGTATTTTAAAGCAGTTTTAAGTTCACACCAAAATGGAGAAGAAGGGGCAGAGATTTCCCTTACTATTCCCTGCCCCCACACATCACAGCCTCCCCCATTATCAATATCCTCCACCAGAGTGGTGCGTATATTACAAACAATGAACCTACACTGATGTCATTAACACCCAAAGACCATAGCACACATTATGGTTCACTCTTAGTATTGTATAGTCTATGGGTTTGGACAAATGTATAGTGAGATCCGCCTTTGTAGTATTTTATGGAATAGTTTCGCTACCCTAAAAACCCTCTGTGCTCTGCCTATTTACCTCTTTCCACCCTAACCCCTGACAATCACTGATGTATTTACAGTCTCTATGGTTTGGCCTTTTCCAGAATGTCATACAGATGGAATCGTGTAGTATGCAGGCTTTTCCTGCATTAATGATAAGCTTTTAAGGTCCTTTCACATCTTTTCAGGGCTTGCTTGAAAGCTCATTTCTTTTTAGCACTGGATGATATTCCACTGTCTGGATGTACCACAATTTCCTTATCCATTCAACTACCGAAGGTCATCCTGGTTGCTTTCAAGCTTGGCAATTATAAATAAAGCTGCTATAAACTATGAGATGGAATCTGTTCCCGGCCTCACTCCTAACCTCTGGTAGCCTCAGATGGTCCTCAGAGGGTACATGGCATTCTCCCTGTGACTTCACACCATCTTCCCTCTGGGCATGACAGATAAGCTAAGCTGCACTTCAACTCCTGGATCACATGAGCTATGAAACCGTATGTATGTTCTTAAACCGCTAAGTTTGGGTCATTTGCTTTTCAGCAGGTTCCCTTGTTTATTAGAGCCTACTATGCTCCAGCCCATCCTCATATCGTGATGCAGAAAAGAAGGTATCTGCCCCCTTTCTGTGCATTGGTTCCCTTTCCCTCATCCCATATGGCAACCCAATTTGTAATTGTCATACTTTGGTGCCAGCTGAAAGAGTGTGTAATGAGACTCCACCTTGACCTAGAACCAGACACTCAGAACATCTTGGGCCAAGACAAAGAACACGAGAAATGATGCAAAGTTTCTTTCCAGGAACTGCAGGTGAAGAGTTCCAGGTGAACCAGCCTGAGGGTTCAGTGTCAGTCAGAGCTGGAGACATCGTTACACTGGCCTGCAACATGTCTGCTCACTCCCCAGCAGGGCCTGTCTTGTGGTTCAGGAAGAATGGGCCAGAACAACAATTAATCTACAGTTTCAATGGCAGCCACTTTCCCCGAGTAAACCAAGTGGAAAACACAGAGGTCAATCAAACAGACTATTCCATCCGCATCAGTGATGTGTCACCCAAGGACACGGGCACCTATTACTGTGTGAAGTTAACAATAGGGCATCCTGACATGGCGTACGTATCTGGTTCAGGCACCTACGTGTCTGTGAATGGTGAGTACAGGTCTGACGATTTCCATCCCCTTGGTTTGTAAAACTAAATTCTCCAAAATCTGAAACATGTACCAAATCATCACAACACACTGGATACTGTGTCCCTTCATCCACAAACAACCCTGCAGGCCGGGATTCTATACATGGCTCTTCTGTCAGTCTGGGACCCTGAGCCCACTATTGAATCAAGCCTTGTTACAGACCAGGTCCTTCTCTGATGACCCAACCACTAAAACCCGAACACAGAGATACTCCAAAATAAAAAGATGTTCAGTAGGTAAAATGCAACTACATGTGTGTACTTCATGGTCCAAAAACTTGGTAAAATGGGCCTAGAAGTCTGAGTGCCCTTTCTGAGGTTTAGGGACAAACTTGAGCTCAAGAATATGCATTGTGTCTCTTGTGGCCTATATCCTGACTCTAAGCATCAGTCCCAGACAGTTGCAGCCACATATTAGCTTCCGGATTTGGGTGGAATCTCAACCCAGTTGAAGTTTGCCCCAAGCCTAATATCTCCTGAGCCAAAACAAAGGTTCTGCCACAGCCAGGCAGAACCTCTACAAGCCTGCACAATTCCACTTGCCCATTTCTAACTGGAATGTCACTGGGGCCTGGTGGAAGGTTCCTGAGCAACCACCACAATGCAGTCAGGGACTTCATTCCCCATACAGGAAGCCCATGAGTGAGTGTGGTCTCCTACTGTGGCTTCTGGGGAACCTAGGGACCAATAGGAGTGTCCTTGTGTTGTCACCCACTCCCAGGTCTTGTTTGGAAAAGCTGTCCTGGAGGGGTTGACTCACTCTCCTCACACTTGATCCTTCCCTGGTCTGCCCTGGGCTACCCTCAGCTCTGCTGTTCTCTGATTCTCTGAGAACAACCAGTGTTTCCTGCTTCTTCCTACGCTCTGAGTTAATTCCATTAAATACAGTGAGATTAGGGTATCCATCTGTTCTGCTGGGAAAACCAGTCTTCCCCAGTCATGTTCTCCTCAAGTCCACCCACGTTCTAGGCCATCCAACTGGCCATGGAACATTTACACATTTCCCTCAAGCTAGAAAATGTGAGTGTAGGCAGCCTACCTGCCTTTCTCTCCCAGCCTCCCCAGCCAGGAGTTCCCTTGTCTCTCTAACCTGCACCTCACCCCATCAGTGACGTTGATGGTTTGCCAACCTGAAAGGAGAGATATTACCAGGACCTGACACAGCACGTGGTAGGGATGTTGGTGGCAGTGGGTGTCGGGGGTCAGTCGTGGACCCTTCAAAATTGACAAGGTCCCTTGAGGCTCTACTCTCTTTTGTTGGGAAGAGGAAACTGTCTCTCTTTCCTATCTTGAGAGATAAACAGAGGAACCACACCCTGCCTGCATGCACATATAGTAATCCTAAATGCCCCCCCCCAATTCTTTAGGTTTACTGTCTCTCAACTTCCCCTTTCTCCATACCTGTCAGCACTAATATCTCCACAAATTCCGTGGCTGCTCACCCTTCAGAAAAGAGATGAAGGTCAATCCCAAACTCACTGTAAGTATACGGTGGGCAGAGAGTACTTGGACCCATCTCCAAATGCACTGAGTGATCTTTGGCATTTAGATGGGGGAGGGACTAGTCTCTCTCCATGAACACTAACAATTCATAATCCCAGCCCTCTTCCTCCCTGTCTTCTTACCTTGGTTAGGGGCTGAGACGTGGAACTGGGGAGGTGACACATCTGATCCCCTGCACTGACCCCCCCCTCAGTCGGTGAGGTCAGGAGCTTCCACCACTTGCAGAGGCCCCTCTAAACTCAGCGTGTGCGTGCTCCCATGTGGCATTAAAAGAACTAAGTAATGAATTGAGGTCTGACCATGATCTGGATCCAAGTTCTCTCCCATCCTCTCTAGGTCAGAGCATGGGAAGTAAGAAATGATTTTGAGTTTCTTTGCAGGAGCCTCACATGAGCTATTCCAGGTGCAACAAGCTGAGATGACACAGACTGTATCGACCGGAGACACAGTCACCTTGAGTTGCAGGGTACCAGATTCGTTCCCCAAAGGACCTGTCTTATGGTTCAAGGGAACTGGGCCACACCGGGAATTAATCTACAATTTCAAAGGAGGCATCTTTCCCAGAGTAAAAGAAATCGGACGCACCACCAAAGCTGGCAACACAGACTTTTCCATCCACATCCGTGAAATCTCTCTTGCAGACGCCGGCACCTACTACTGCGTGAAGTTCAAGGAGGGGCAACCTGACCTGGAGTTCCAGTCAGGTCCAGGCACTGAGGTGTTTGTGACTAGTAAGTTTGTCTCTTCCTTCCCCTGTTATGGGCTGCTATCTCAGTTAACCGAGTCCTCTACTCATCGAACAACTAGATTATGCTAAATATTATTGAGCATGACTCCCTACCAGTGATTAACTCAAATATGAGACTGTCTTAAGCCAGTTTGTGTCCCTAAAAGAAAAGAACAGGCTTGCAGAGAAATCTGGGAAACTAATGCAATTCTCTCCCCTGTTGGCTAGGAACAAGCAGTCATATTGCCCCAGGTGCTCCTGAGAGACATCTTATGACCATGAGGGGAACCAAGTTGAGGAAAAATCTGCTCTAGAGAAGTGCAAAGATACAAAGAATGTGGGTTGACGACATTGCACCGCCATATTGTTCCTGGTTCCAACCGCACTTCTGGACCTCCAGTTATGGGAGAGAAAACATCTCCTTGTTAAGCCAGTTTGCTGAAAGTTACCACTGTCCTAAGGGATGCCAGGTGGTAAAGTTCCCACATCCACGGAGCACTAAAGTACGATTTCAAATCATGGTTTTTTTCTGTTCCTAAAGCCTTTTTAATTTTATTTTTCTATTTTGTGATAATCTCTGAACTCTGAGTAATACCCAGCCTGAGAAATGATTATATTGGTGATACTACAATACTACTATTTTGGGGGCATCTACTATATACCAAGGATCTACCTTTCCCATACTACTGTCTTCACCTACATAGCAACTTGAGTAGAAGAGGGATTGTCCTTTTTGTACTAATGTGAAAACTGGGGCTCAAGAGGAATCAGGGGTACAGAGAGTAGGAGAAAGAGGTGAGGTTGGTCTGGGCTCTCTCTCTTCACTTTACCTATTAGTGAAGAGCCTTTCCTTACAAGAAATAAGAACCCAAAATATTGGTTTAAAGTGATCCAGTAGCTGAGAAGGATTCTAGGTTCCTCCCGGCATCCAAGGCAGAGCTTTAGGACTAAGGACTCAGGGCCACCAAGACTCTTATTCTTTTAAATTCTCTCATCTCTATTCATCTCTGCCTGGCTTTGTCTCTCCTGATGTACACAGGCCTTATCTGTATAATGGAAAGGATAAGGGATAAGTATCTGTATAACGGAAGGGATAAGGGATAAATGTTGACATTCATTACATCATCTCAGTGGCCAGGATGGGAAGAGAGCTTCTTCTTCCCAGCTTCCACAAATGAATCCCAGAGAATCATTTGAAATTGCCTTTCCTGTGCCCTTCACTTACCCATTATTACAAAGGAAAGAAGGTGCTAGGTAGGGAATCCATCAACCCAACCCAATGAAATGAATGTCCAACAGACGACATGTGTCCCCACCAAGGTCCAAACCCGTCATGTAACATATTAACAAGTTGAGACCCAGAGATTGGGCTTGCCTAAAGTCACAACGGTTAACAGAACTCTGATCTCTTAGTCCCATAATCCTTGGGTTTATGACTTTATCTTCTTCCTAATAAGAAGACTCGAGTTAGAGTGGGGATGTGGATGTGCATAAAGATAATTTACCAAAAAAATACTGTGAATGAGTTCAATCTCCCTGTTAAAAGCCAGAGAGTCAGAAATGTATTAATTTATACCATTTCTACATAATAAATAAAAAGCATATATACATACAGTTTTGAAATACTGAGCTGAGTATAAGTTTGCTGTAGTTGTTATAACTAATTGTCACAAACTTCGGGGTTTAATACAGAAATAGTCCTATGTGAGTGGTATGACAGTGTGAGGAGCTCTGTGCCTCTACTCCCAGAAAAAAAATTTTGGTGAAAAGAAATTGTTTTTAATCATTTAAAGTAGTGACATCAGCAAGATGAGCAGACTAGGAAGTCCCCAAGCCTTCCTTTCCCAAGGAGACAACCAAACAACAACCCTCTATGGACCAGAATACCTTTTTAAGAATGTTAGAAATCAGCTGAGAAGCAGCAGCCCCCAGACCAATGGAAAACCAGGAAGGGATTCCAGTGAAAGCTGTAGTAAAGTTTGCGATGTTGTGGATACTCATACCCCACTCCCAACCTGGTATGGGGCACAGTTAAGGAGGAAACCTCCCATACATGTTTCACCCTCAGGATGGAAACAGAACAGATCATACATCAAACACTCTGGATTGTCTGGGGGCTGCCTGAGGGGATGGTTTCTGTCTCATCTGATTCAGTGCACTAAAAGGAACAGCAGTGCAGGTTAGAAGTGCTGAAAACAGAGACCATCAAAATGGCTTATTAGAGCTACACACGTTATCCAGCTCCACAAGAAGACACCAGGGAGAATAAGAGACTGTGATCTCTCGGGAAGAAAAGGCAAGCTGCTTAGAAAATTTCAGGCAGCTAAAAAACCATACACAAGCCCAGAGAAGTTACATCCCCAGAAAACATTTGAAAGGTCCCAGAACTTCTTGCCAGGCTGACTGAGGAAGTAAGCCAGTCCATAAAACGGTGGTTATCTTAGTCCATTCAGGCTGCTGTAACAAAATACTAGACTGGGTAGCTTACAAATAATAGAAATTTATTCCCTAGAGTTCTGGAGGCTGGAAATTCAAGATTATGGCACTAGCATGGTCAGGTGAGGCTCACTGTGGCTTAACATGGTAAAAGGGGCTAAGGACCTCTGTGGGGTCTCTTTTATAAGGCACTAATCTCATTCATAAAGCATCCACTCTCATGACCTAAGCACCTCCTGAAAGCTCCACCTACTAATACCATCACCTTTGGGGAGTAGAATTTCAACATATGAATTTGGGGGAGGATGCAAACATGGTTTTTTCAAATGCCCAAATCCCAAAAAAAGAGCAAAAAGCCACACAAAGAACCAGGAAAACATGGCCCAATGAAATGAAAAACATAAAACTCCAGAAGCCAACCCCTTTAAGAAACTCAGATGGCTGGACTTCCTGCCAAATAACTCAAAACAACTATGTTAAAGGTACTCAATATACTAAAAGAGAACATGGATAACCAATGAAATGAAATCAAGAAAACAACATATGAAAAAAAGAAAACAACATATGAACAAAATGAGAATATCAACAACAACAACAACAACAACAACAACAAAAACTGTAATAAAGAACCTAACAAATTCTGGACCTGAAAAATACAATAGTGAATTGAATATTTACCAGAGGGGTTAAACAGCAGACTTGATGAGGTAGGAGAAAGAACCAGAGAACCTGAACACAATTCACTTGAAATCACTGAGTCACAGAAGACAAAAGAGTTAGGAAAGTGAAGAAAACCTAAAACATTTATGTTACCATCAAACAGACCAATATACACATTATAGGAATCCCGAGAGAGAGAAAGAAGCAGACAACTTATTTGGGGGGAAAAAATGGCCCCAAAACTTTCTGAATCTGAAGAAATAAATTGACATATAAATTCAAATAACTCCAACCAGGATAAATCCAAAAATACCCACAAGGAGAAACATTATAATCAAACAATTGAAAGTCAAAGACAGAGTAACTTGAAAGCATCAAGAGAAAAGCAGCTCATTACATAAAAAGGAGCTTCTGTAAGATCATTAGTGAATTTCTTGGATGAATCCATGCAGCCCAGAAGGCAATGGAATGATATATTCAGATTGCTGAAAGAACAAATCTGTCAACCAAGAATACTATATCTAACAAAACTGTCCCTCAAAAATGAAAGCGATATTAAGACTTCCCCAATTAAACAAATGTAGAAAGCGTTCATTACCTCTAGAGCTTCCCTATAAGAATGCTAAAGGGAACCCTTCAAGTTTAAGTAAAAAGATAATGGACAGCAGGGGCGCCTGGGTGGATCAGTCAGTTGAGCGTCCAACTTCGGCTCCGGTCATGATCTCGTGGTTCATGAGTTTGAGCCCCGCGTCAGGCTCTGTGCTGACAGCTCAGAGCCTGGAGCCTGCTTCAGATACTGTCTCTCCTTCTCTCTCTCTCTGCCTTTCCCCCACTCATTCTGTCTCTCTGTCTCTCAAAAATAAATAAACATTAAAAATTTTTTTTAAAAAAAAGGAAAGATACTGGACAGCAAAATGAAGCTATACAAAACTATAAAGTTCTCCAGTAAAGGAAAATACATGTACAAACACAGTAATCTGTATTATTGTAATTTTGGTGCATAAGTTCACTCTTAATTCTTGTATAGAATTTAAGTGAGAAAAACAAAAAGCTATAAATCTATATTGAGTATACAATATATAAACATGTAATTTGTGATATCAGTAACAAAGCTGGGGTGGTGGAGATGTAAGTGGTGGCATTTCTGTATGCAATTGAAGTTAAGTTGCCATCAGTTTAAAATAGATTGTTGTAGGGGTGCCTGGGTGACTCAATCGGTTAAGCATCTGACTTCAGTTCAGGTCATGATCTCGCAGTTCATGAGTTCGAGCCCTGTGTTGGGCTCTGCTGACAGCGCAGAGCCTGGAGCCCGTTTCGGATTCTGTGTCTCCTTCTCTCTGTTCCTCCTCATCTCACTCTCTCTGTCCTCTCTGTCTCTGTCTCTGTCTCTGTCTCTCTCTCTCTGTCTCTCTCTCAAAAATAAATAAACATTAAAAAAAATAAAATAAAATAAATTGTTATAACGTTAAGGTATTTTTGCAATGGTAACCACAAAGAAAAGATCTATAAATACAGACAAAACAAAATGAAAAAGAAATCAAAGGATGCCACTGCAAAATCAATGAAAAACAAAAGAAGGCAGTAAGAGAGGAAAGAAAGGGCAAAAAAGGTACAAGACACGCAGGAAACAATGAACAAAATGACTATAGTTCAGTCCTTCCCTACTAGTAATTACTTTGAATTTAAATGGACTAAACTCCCTGATAAAAAGATATAAATTGGCTAACTGATTTTTTTTAAATGTGGATCCAGCTATATGCTATCTATAAGAGACTCCCTTTACATCTAAGAACATACAGAGGCTGAAAATGAAAGAAGGGAAAGAGATGTTCCATGCAAATGATAACCAAAAGAGAGCATATGTGGCTATTCTGATACCAGATAAAATAGACTTTAAATAAAACTCTGATACAACAAACAAAAAGGACATTACATAATAATCAAAGGGCTGACTCAACCGAAAGTATATAAAAATATTTATTCACTACACATCAGATCTCTAAATTTTGGTAGCAAATATTGACAGAATTGAAGGGAGAAATACAAACAATAAGAGAAGGAGATTTCAAGACCCCACTTTCAATAATGGATGAACAATCGGAAGATTAATGAGGAAACAGAAGAGCAGAATAACACTACAGACCAACTAGACTAAACAGACATATACAGAACATTCCACCCAACAACAGCAGAATATATATTCTCCTCAAAGTACACATGGAACATTCTCCAAGACAGAACATATGTTAGGTCACAGAACAGTCTTAACAAATTTTAAAAGGTGGAAAGTATCTTTTCTGATTACAATAGAATGTAATTAGAAATCAACAGCAGAAGAAAAACAGGAAAAATTTAAAAATACACAGAAATTAAACAACACAATCTTAAACAACGAAGCGTCAAAAAAGAAATCACAAAGTTAATTAGAAAATATCTTCTGACAAATAAAAACACAACATACCGAAACTTAAGGGATTCAGTAAAAACAGTTCTAAGAGGGAGTTTATGGTGATAGATGCATACATTAGAAAGAGGTTGGTAGGAATATAAACTGGCGAAGCCACTTTGGAAAACAATGTGGAGGTTCCTCAAAAAATTACAAATAGAATTACCTTAGAACCCAGCGATTGCATTCTTAGGTATTCATCCAAAGGATACAAAAATTCTGATTTGAAGAGGTACATGCACCCCAGTGTTTATACCAGTGTTACCAACAATAGCCAAATTATGAAAAAAGTCCAAATGCCCATCAACTGATGAATGGATAAAGAAAGATTTGGTATATACCAAATGGAATATTACTCGGCAATCAAAAAGAATGAAATCTTGCCATTTGCAACAACATGGATGGAAGCAGAGTGTATGATGCTAAGCAAAATAAGTCAGGCAGAGAAAGACAAATATCATAGGATTTCACTCATATGTGGAATTTAAGAAACACAACAGATGAACACAGGAGAAGGAAAGGAAAAATAAGGTAAAAACAGACAGGGAAAGCAAACTTAAGAGACTCTTACATGCCAAGAACAAACTGATGGTTGTTGAAGAGGAGGTGGGTGGGAGGGTGGGTTAAATGGGTGATAGGCATTAAGGAGGGCAGTTGTTGGGATGAACGCTGGGTGTTATATGTAGGTGATGAATCACTGGGTTCTACTCCTGAAACCAATACTACACTGTATGTTAAGTAACTTGAATTTAAATAAAATTTTTAAAGAGGAACCAGAAAAAAAGAAAAGAAAAGAAGAAAGATCTCAAAGCAAAAGCCTAACTTTTCAACTCAAAAACTAAACACAAAGCAAGCAGGAGGAAGAAAATACAAAGATTAAAGCACAGGTAAACAAAATAGACAATTTTAAAAATTCAACGAAACTAAGAGCTGGTTTTTTTAAAAAACCAATTGACAAACCTTTTGCTAGATTAAAAAAAGAAGACTCAACTAAAATTAGAAATGAAAGAGGGGACAATACAATTGAAGCCACAGAAATAAGAAGGATTATAAGAGAATGCTATGAACAACTATACCTCAATAAATTGGATAACCTAGAATTAATAAAAACCTAGAATAAATTACTAGAAATGCACAACTTACCAATATTGAGTCATGAAGAAATAGAATATCTGAACAGACCAATAACCAGTAACGAGATTAAATCAGTTATCATAAACTATCCAACAAATAGCCCAGAACTAGATAATTTCACTTGAGAATTCTACCAAACATTTAAAGAAGATTTAACATAAATCCTCAAACTCTTTCAAAGAACTGAATAAGAAGAAACACTTCCAAACTTGTTTTATGAGGCCAGCATTACTCTGATACCAAAGCCAAAGATACTACAAGAAAACTACAGACTAGGGGAGCCTGGGTAGCTCAGTCATTTAAGTGCCCGGCTCCTGGTTTCAGCTCAGATCATGATCTCACGGTTCCTGAGTTCAAGCCCCACAACGGACTCTGCACTGTCAGCCCACCTGGGATTCTCTCACGTGTGCTCTCCCTCACTCTCTGTCCCTCCCCTGCTCGCTCACTCTCTCTCAAAAATTAAAAAAAAAAAACTTTTAAAAAAGAAAAAAATTTTAAGAAAACTACAGACCATATATATGGTAAATATTGATCAAAAAATCTTCAATAAAATACTATCAAACCAAATTTAAGATATATTAAAAGGATTATACCCCATGACCTACTGGGATTTATTCCCAGAATGCAAGGATGGTTCAATATATGAAAATCAATCAATGTAATATACCACATTAACAGAATGAAGGCCAAAACACATAATCCTCTCAACTGAGACATAAAAAGCATTTGACAGAAGTCAATATCATTTTATCAGTAAAAAACAGGAATAGAGGAAAACTACATCAATATAATAAATAGCATATGTGGAAAGCTCACAGCTACCATCAATCTAAATGGTGAAAGGCTAAAAGCTTTTCCTCTAAGATTAGGAACAGACATCACTCTATTCAACATAGTATTGGAAGTCCTAGTCAGGGGGCCGCCTGGGTGGCAGTTGGTTAACCTTCCAACTTCAGCTCATGTCATGATCTTGTGGTGCATGAGTTTGAGCCCCGCGTTGGGCTCTGTGCTGACAGCTTGGAGCCTGGAGCTGCTTCAGACTCTATGTCTCCCTCTCTCTCTCCGCCACTCCCCTGCTCACACTCTGTCTCTCTCAAAAATAAATAATAAAAATTTAAAAATTAAAAAAAAAAAGAAGTCCTAGTCAGAGAAATTAGGCAAGAGAAGGAAATAAAAGTCATTCACATTGTAAAGGAAGAAGTAAAAGTATCTCTATTCATAGTTGATTTTATATGTAGAAAACACTAAAGATTACGCACACACACACACACAAACTGTTATAACTAATAAAATAATTCAGAAAAGTTGCAGGATACAAAATCAGTTTGTTTCCATGGAATGAATAATTTAAAAGGAAATTTTTTTTAATTCCATTTACAATGGCATCAAAAAGAATAAAAAACTTGGGAATAAATCTAACCAAGATGGCAAAAGATGTGTATACGAAGAACTACAAATCAATGCTAAAAGAAATTAAAGAAGACACAAATAAATGGCATGACATCCTATGGTCATGGATTGTAATACTCGATATTGTTAATATGGCAGTAATACCCAAAGCAATCTAGAGATACAATGCAATCTCCATCAATATCCCAATGACAATTTCTTCTGAAATAGAAAAATCCATCCTAATAGTCATAGCAAATCTCAAGGAACCCCAAAATTTACTGCGAAGAAACAGTAATCAAACAATGCGGTACCAGCATAAAGACAGATGTATGGACCAATAAAACAAAACGGAGAGCCAGAAATAAACCCTCATGTATTGGTTGAATGATCTTCAACAAGGATGCCAAAAGCACTCAACTGGGAAAGGACAATCTCTTCAAAAAACAGTGTTGGGTCAACTGGATATCCACCTGCAAAAGAATGATATTGAACCTTTATCTTACACCAACCGTACGTAAAATTTAACCAAAACGGGTTAACTAAGCTAAATGTAAGACCCAAAACTGCAAGACTCCTACAAGAAAACATGAGGGAAAATCTTCAAGATGTTGGATATGGAAGTAATTTCTTGGATGACACCAAAAGCAGACAATAAAAGCAAAAATACACAAATAGACCTCCATCAAACTTAAACATTTTCTGTGCACCCAAGGACACAATGAACAGAATAAAAAGGCCACCTGTGGAATGGAAGAAAATATTTGTAAATCGTGTGTCTGATAAGGGTTAATATCTAGAAAATATAAATAATTCCTACAAACCAACAGCAACAAAATAACCTAATTAAAAAGTGGGCAAAGGAATTGAAAAGATGTTTCTCCAAAGATGATAAAGTGACTGGCCAACTATCACATGAAAAAGATGCTCAACTTCACGAATGATCAGAGAAAAGCAAATCAACACCACAATGAGTTATCACTTCACATCTATTAGAATTTGTTACTATTAAAAATAATAATAATAAGTGTTGATGAGGATACGGAGAAACTGAAACCCTGGTGCATGTAGGTAGGATTGTATAATAGTGCCAGGCTCTATGGACAAGACACTCATCCATATGGTAGTATGGTATGGTATGATATATTCCTTGGTAGGTATTTCCTTGACAGATTAAAAACAGAACTACCATATGTTCCAGCGATCCCACTTTGGGGTATATATCCAAAAGAATTGAAATCCAGGTCTCAAAGAGATAGCTTCACACCCTGTTCATAGCAGCGCAATAGCCAAGAAATGGAAGCAACCCAAATACCCATCAATAGATGAATGATAAACAAAATGTGGCGTATACATACAATGGAATATTATTCAGCCCTAAAAAGGAAGGAAGTCCTACCACGTGCTAAAATGTTGGGTGAATGTTGAGAATATCATACTACATGAAATAAGCCAGTCACAAAACGGCAAATTCTGTATGATTCCACTTATATGAGATATCTACCTACAATAGTAAAACTCATAGAAACAAAGTAGAAAGCTTACCATAGCCTGGAAGAACAGGGAGAAAGAGAGCTATTCTGCGGGTACAGAGTTTCTGTTTTGCAAGATGAGAGTTCTGAATATCTGTTGTATAATTGTGTGAATAACAACACTACCCTGTACACTTGAAACTGGTTAAGATGGTGAATTTTATGTTTTTTGCCACAATAAAAATAAAATAAAATATATTTTTTAAATGCAGAAGATTTTGCAAGCTAGTAGAATTGGTGATGGACTGACAATAAGTTGTCTGGGTTTTTCAAAGAACTCATTTATTCTACAAGTATTAACTTTTACAAAACTATGCATATATAGTAGAATATAGACGTAAAAATTACGACCTAGGGGCACCTGGGTGTCTCAGTCATTAAGCGTCCGACTTCAGCTCAGGTCATGATCTCACGGTTCGTGAGTTTGAGCCCTAAGTGGGGCTCTGTGCTGACAGCACAAAGCCTGCTTGGGATTCCCTCCCTCTCTCTCTCCTTCTCTCTCTCTCCCTCCCCCTGCCTCTCTCCCTCTGCCCCACCCCCATTTGTGCACTCCCTTGCTCTCTCAAAATAAATAAACTTAAAAAAAAAGAATTACTACATAAAAAATACAGCAGACACCTTAATATAAGACTTAGTTAAGATATCTTAGCATGGATAATCTGTCAATTCAGAGAAATTTATTTAAAAAGTTAGTTTTCTTTACCCCTGTTTTTTTCATTGGTCAAAAATATCTCGAACAAGCCTAATAATCAGTAGATGCTCAACAACTATCTGCTATTAACAATGACAGAAAAAGCGAAGAAAATACCGTCACATGCTACAACGTGGATGAATCTTGAGGACATTATGCTAAGTGAATGTGCTAATCACATAAAAACAAATTCTGTATGATTATACTGATAGGAGATATCAAGAGTAGTCAAACTCACCAAGACCGAAAACAGAATCATGGTTAATAAGAGCTGGAGGGAGAGGGAAATGGGGGTTGTTGATGGCTACAGAGTTTCAGTTTCGTAAGAAGAAAAAGTTCTGGAGATCTATTTCCAATAATTCCAATGATGGACTGTACTGAACTGTACTCTTAAAAATGGTTAAGATGATTTTAAAAACACACAGTGGAAAAGGACACAGAGGTTCAACTTCATTGAGTCGGCAAAACTGGCTATATGACTGTTTTTATATCTAGTGAGTAATGTTTGTGTGAGTGACATAATTCAGATTATATCTCTCTCTCACTGTAATATGTGACTTGGTAGCAACGTTTTGGGGGAAGAAATCTAGAGGCTTTTCCTATCCCAACTAACCGAGGCTATCATGACCGATCTAAAAGAACCCAATAATTACACATGACCAAATTGGCCTAGGTTAGTTTGAAACAGTATAGACTTTTTTTTCTGGCAACTTGAAATGTTATTAATCACAGACCAAACAGAAGCAACTATCATCTATCATTATCCTTTCATAACATGACATGTGATGTCATGTAATGACAGTGATAGTAGTGATTAAAAGCTTTAATGCCAAAGACGTGTAATAAAGAGCAATCCTTTAAGTGAAATAGGTTTAGGGTTTTTTGCTCGGTTTTACCGAGATATAGTCAACATACAACATCATTTTTATGTGAGGGGTACAATGTAATGATTTGATATATGTATATATTGCAAAATGATTACAATAAAGTTGAGTGAACATCTGTCACTTCACATAGTCACAAACTTTTTGTCCCCAGAACTTAGTTAACTCATAACTGGAAGTTTGTATCTTTTGACCACCCTCACCTCTTTCCCCCACCCCCAAGGCCTCACCTCTGGCAACCACCTATCTGTTTTCTATATCTGTGAGTTTGTTTTTTTTAGATTCCACATACAAGTGAGATCACAGTATTTGTCTTTCTCTGACTTATCTCAGCATAATGACCTCCAGGTCTACCCATGTTGTTGCAAACAGCAGGCTTTCCTTCTTTTTAATGGCTAATTAATATCCCATTATACATTGTGATATCTGTTAACATTTTTGTTATCCATTCATCCATTGATGGACACTTAGGTTGTTTTCCGGTCTTGGCTATTGTAAATAATTCTGCAATGAACATGGGAGTGCAGACACCTCTTCAAGATAGTGGTTTCACTTTCTTTGGATATAGGCCCGGAAGTGGAATTGCTGGATTATATGGTAGTATAATATGTGATATATGATAAGATATATATGGTGCTGGACTATATGATAGTCTTATTTTTAATTTTTTGAGGACACTCCATGCTCTTTTCCACGGTGGCTGCACCAATTTACATTCCCAAAAATGATGGACAAGAAATCTCTTTTCTCCACAACCTCACCAACACCTGTTAGCTCTTGTCTTCTGACAGCCATTCTAAGATGTGTGAAGTGATATCACTGTGATTCTGATTTGCATTTCCCTGGTTATCAGTGATGTTGAATACCTTTTTATGCACCTGTTGGCCATTTGTATGTCTTCTTTGGAAAAACAAAAAAAAAGTCCGTTCAGTTCCTCTGCCAATTTTTAAATTGTACTATTGGGTTTTGTTGTTGTTGCTTGGGGCTTTTTTGCTATTTAGTTGTATGAGTTCCTTTTATATTTTGGATATTAACTCCTTACCAGATTTGCAAATATTTTCTTCCATTGATAGCTTACCTTTTCATTTTGTTGATGGTTTCCTTTGTTGTACAGAAGCTTTTCCATTTGATTCAGTCCTACTAGTCTATTTTTACTTATGTTGCCATTGCTTTAGTGTCAAATCCAACAAAACTTTGCTAAGACTCATGTCAAGGAGTTTCTTTCCTATGTTTTTGTTCTAGTTTTATGGCTTTAGGTCTTATGTTCAAGCCTTTAATTTATTTTGAGTTGATTTTTGTACACGGTGTAAGAGAATAGCTCAGCTTTATTCTTTTGCATGTGGCCATCTATTTTTCTGAACACCATTTAGTGATGAGACTATTCTTTCCCCGCTGTATATTGTCACCTTTGTCAAAACATAATTGACCACATATGCATAAGTTTATGGACGGGCTCTCTATTCCATTCCATTGTCCTAGGTGTCTATTGTTATGCCAATACCATACTGTTTTGATGACTGTAGCTTTCTAAGACAGTTTGAAATTAGGAAGCATGATGCCTCCAACTTTGTTCTTCTTTTTCAAGCTTGCTTTGGCTATTTGAGGTCTTTTGTGGTTCTATATAAATTTTGGGACTGTTTGCTCTATTCATGAAAAACGCCATTGGAAAATTGACAGGGATAACCTTGAATCTATGGATTGACTTGGGTAGTATAGGTACTTTAATTATATTAATTCTTCCAATCCATGAGCATGGACTACCTTTATATATGTCTTATTCCATTTCTTTCATCAATACCTTACAGATTTCAGTATATAGATCTTTCACCTCTTTGGTTAAGTTTATTCCTAGGTATCTTATTCCTCTTGATACAATTATAAATGGGATTTTTTCTTAGTTTCTCTGATAGTTGGTTATGCTTACATAAGATATTTTTGTATATTGATTTAGTACCTGTGACTTTACAAAACTCATTTATTTGTTCTAATAATTTTTTGGTAAAGTCTTTAGGATTTTCTGTATACAATATCATGCCATCTGTAAATAGTGACAATTTTACATTTTCCTTTCCGATTTGGATGCCTTTTATATCTGTCTTACTCAATTGCTCTCGCTCAGATTTCCAATACCATGTTGAATAAAAGTGATGAGAGTGGACATCCTTGTCTTGTTCCTAATCTTACAGGGAAAGTTTCCCTGTTGAGTACGATGTTAGCTGTGGGCTTGTCATTTATGGGCTTCATTATGCTGAGGTACTTTCCCTCTATACCAAATTTATTGAGAGTAAATGATAAATCCTTCTTGTCTAACATGTGGTTTAGATCCAAAGCTCTTTATAGATTTTTTTCTCAGGATGATAGATCTATTGTTGAAAGTAGCATAATGAACTTCCCCACCATTACTGTATTGCTACCTACTTCTCCCATCAGGTCTGTTAATTTTTGCCTTAAATATTTGAGTACTCCTGTGTTGGGTGCATAAATATTTACAAATGACATATCAATTCTTGTTGGGTTGACGCTTTATCATTAGATAATGACCTTTGTCTCTTACTAGAGTCAATCTTTGGCTTAAAGTCTATTTTATCTGACATGAGTATAGCTACCCCTGGTTTTTGTTGTTGTTGTTCCATTTACACGGAATTTTTTTTATCCTTTCATTTTCAGTCTCTGTGTGTCCTTAAAACTGGAGCAAGTCTCTTGTAGGAAGTATTGAGTTGGTTTTGTTTTATACCCATTCATCCACTCTATGTCTTTTGATGAGAGAATTTAGTGTCTTGAGGTCCCTCAGATCCTCATAAACTGTAAGCTTTTTCACAACCTTTCAACATACAGTTGGGAAAACACATGGATTTAGGAGTATTCTTTTTTTTTAAATTTCCTTCCCAAAAAATACCAATAAGGTGAACTTTTAAATAAGGTGAACTTTTAAAATACTGCCAAATTAAGAAATACCCTTTGGCACAAAGGTAAACCTAAAATATTTTTATTTTGTACTAACTCTAGGAAAAAAGGGGGTAAGTCTGAAAGAAGAGTAGTTGAGTAAGTTTAAATATATATATTATATATAAATACTCTATATATAGCCATATGTATAATAGAGAAATACTTCCTTAAAATTAGTACAAATAGATCTTGAGTATATCATTCATTGGAGAAATATCACTTCACATGGCAATACGTTTTTATGGGTCATTTCATAGATTGCTCAAATTCACATATTGCTGACTTTTCACTTTGGACTTTTTCTATCTTCACTTTGGGGACAGGGACTGGGAATGGCTCCTTGAAAGGGGAATCGGCTAATAGCCCAAATATTAATAAATATCTTTTCTCATTTATAGGCTTAATTAATATTTTATGCATAAATGGTAGAACTTTTGTTTTAAGCTCATCTACTGGTTTTGGAATAACCAATCCCTTAATTTGAAGACATCCATTCAAATACTTTTCATCCCAAATAAGAAATAAAGAAGGAAAATGAACTTCTCAGCTACAATTTCCAAGGAATCACTTCCTTCACACTAAGGAAGTTCATCACCCCTGCCCTAGAAATCCCTCCATGGCGGCTCTCTGACTCAAGCAATGTGAGGGACGAGGGTGTCTATTGTGTCTGTCATGCCTAAAGTCCGCTTCCATTTGCTGCCTCTGACAGCCAAAATCTTAGCTTCTGGCTGATCCAGAAAAGAGTCTCAACAGTGATGAGGTTTGTCCCCAGATGCCCTTTATCTCTTCAATGGAAAGGAGGTCATTCTACTGTCTGGAGCCCCACGCAAAATGAGTCTCTCCAGGCCTACACATACCTCCCATCATGGACTAGAGTGTGACTGGGCTTGCCAACAGGGACCTGAGTGGCCACACAAACCAGTCTGGGACAATATTCCCCACACTGGACGTCAATGAGTGGTTGTGGTCTCCTGTCAGAGCCTTAAGCTGTATTTGGGGGATGCCAGAGCTAAAGGAGAGGTCCTGTTTATCACCCTCCCTTAGACCTTGCTTCTTGGAACCCAGGCAAAGGGAGCTGAGTTCCACGTACAATAGCTCCACATTCCCCAGTATTTGGGGAGGTCTGAACTGAGACCACCAAGCCCCACAATGCAGTTCTCTTTGTTCTCTCAGCAAACCTCCCTCGTACCCTCCTTTTCAAATTCACATCAGGAAATCCTGTGAGAATTCAGAAAGCTGAGCTTCCCAAGCATTGTTTCACACCCAGTCACCTTCTGGCTGTCTACTACCCCAGGGATATAATTCATGAATCCCGTTAGGGCCAAACAAAAGCAGGCAGGCTGATCATACCACCCTGATTTCAGTTTGGTCAGCTCCCTGCTGCCCCTTTCTTCATGTCTTAATGCCATTTAGCCGTCTGCCAGTTCACAGTTCACCCACTGTTTATTTAGTGCCTACTATGTTCCAGTTCATCCTCATACCCTGATGCAGAAGGAAAGTGCTATCCTCCTCTCTGCATGCTGGTTTCCTTCCCTTCATCCCATATGGCAACGAGATCTGTAATTTTCATACAGTCGGTGCCAGTACATGTTGCTGAAAGAGTATGTGATGAGACCCCACCTTGACGTAGTACAAGAACCTAAGGCTGCCTTGGGCTAAAATAGGATATGTGGTTCCAAATTTCTTTCCAGGAACTTCAGGTGAAGAGCTCCAGGTGAACCAGACTGAAAAGTTAATGTTGGTCAACACAGGAGATGCTGTCATTCTTGGCTGCAACATGTCTACTCTATCCCCAGCAGGGAATATCTTGTGCTCCAGGGAGAATGGGCAGGAATGACAATTAATCTATAGTTTCAATGGAAACCACCTCCCCAGACTAACCCAAGTGGAAAACACAATGGTCAACCAAACAGACTACTCCATCTGCATCAGTGATGTGTTGCCTGGATATTCTGGCACCTACTACTGTGTCACATTAAGAAACGGGCATCCTGATGAGCATGTGACGGGTTCAGACACCTATGTGTATTTAAATGGTGATACAGACTGATACACTTCTGGGTTTGTAAATATCAACTTTTAAAAATATACATGCACCAAATCATTGTTCTACACTGGATGCAGTGCCCCTTCATCTACAAACAACCCCATAGGCTAGTAGTATTCTACAGATGGCCCTACTGATCAACCATTCTACAGTCCTGTGCCCAATATTGAATCAAGTCATGTGGACAGGTCCCTGACAACCAACTCCAAAAAAAAAAAAAAAAAAAAAAAAAACCTGGTGACATTTGGCAAGGGAAACTCCCACGTAGGAAGACATCCGGTAGGCAAAATGCAACTACTGTGTGCACTGCAAGATCCAAAAGTGAAAAAACCAAGAGCTTGATGGATGACTGGCTTTCCTAAGTTTAGGAGATAATCCTGGGAAGACAGCTATCCACTGAGTCTCTTTTAACCTATGCCCTGAGACCCAATTTCCATTCACTGACCCTTGTAGCCACATCTTATCTTCCAGACCCAGGACAAAATCTCAACATAGCAGAGTTTGCCCCCTAAACCCAAAATCACCTGAGCGAAAACAAAGGGATCCACAGGGAGGCAACCTCTACAAGCCTGCACAATTCCACTCTCCCGTTTCTAACTGGAATGTCACCGGGGCCTGGTGGAAGGTCCCTGAAGGATCACCTCAATGCAGTCAAGACATATCCTCCACACAGGAAGTGAGTGAATGAGTGTGGTCTCCTACTATGGCTTCTGGGGAACCATGAGACCAACAGGAAGGTCCTTGTGTGTCACCCACTCCCAGGTCTTGTTTGGAAAAGCTGTCCTGGAGGGGTTGACTCACTCTCCTCACACTTGATCCTTCCCTGGTCTGCTCTCTGCTGTTCTCTGATTCTCTGAGAACAACCAGTGTTTCCTGCTTCTTCCTACGCTCTGAGTTAATTCCATTAAATACAGTGAGATTAGGGTATCCATCTGTTCTGCTGGGAAAACCAGTCTTCCCCAGTCATGTTCTCAAGTCCACCCACGTTCTAGGCCATCCAACTGGCCATGGAACATTTACACATTTCCCTCAAGCTAGAAAATGTGAGTGTAGGCAGCCTACCTGCCTTTCTCTCCCAGCCTCCCCAGCCAGGAGTTCCCTTGTCTCTCTAACCTGCACCTCACCCCATCAGTGACGTTGATGGTTTGCCAACCTGAAAGGAGAGATATTACCAGGACCTGACACAGCACGTGGTAGGGATGTTGGTGGCAGTGGGTGTCGGGGGTCAGTCGTGGACCCTTCAAAATTGACAAGGTCCCTTGAGGCTCTACTCTCTTTTGTTGGGAAGAGGAAACTGTCTCTCTTTTCTATCTTGAGAGATAAGCAGAGGAACCATACCCTGCCTTCAAGCACATATAGTAATCCTAAATGCCCCCTGATTTTTTAGGTTTGTTATCTCTTGACTTCCTCTTTCTCCATACCTGTCAGAACTAATATCTCCACAAATTCAGTGGCTGCTCACCTTTCAGAAAAGAGATGTCCTCCTCAATATCTCTCGTAAGTCTTCTATAGGTTTTAGAGTACAGATTTTTCACCTCTTTAGTTAGGTTTATTCCTAGGTACCTTATTGTTTTTGGCGCAATTGTAAATGGGATCACTTCCCTGATTTCTTTTTCTGCTGCACTGTTATTGGTGTATAGAAATGCAACAGATTTCTGCACATTGATTTTATATCCTGTAACTTCACTGAATTCATGTATTAGTTCTAGCAAATTTTGGTGGAGTCTCTCCAGTTTCCTACAGAGTATCATATCTGCAAATAGTGAAAGTTTGACTTCTTCCTTGCTGATTTGTATGGCCTTTATATGTTTTTTGTTGTCTGATTGCTGAGGCTAAGGCTTTCAGTGTTTTGTTAAATAATAATGATGAGAGTGGGCATCCTTGTCTCCTTCCTGACCATAGGGGAAGAGCGCTCAGTTTTTCACCATTGAGGATGATATTAGCTGTACGTCTTCTGTATATGGCCTTTATGATGTTGAGGTATGTTCCATCTATCCCCAATTTGTTGAGGTTTTTATCAAGAATGAATGCTGTATTTTGTCAAATGCTTTTTCTGCATCTATTGACAAGATCATATGGTTCTTATCCTTTCTTTTATTAATATGATGTATCACGTTGATTGATTTGCAAATATTGAACCAGCCCTGCAGCCCAGGAATAAATCCCACTTGATCATGGTGAATAATTCTTTTAACGTATTATTGAATTCGATTTGCTAGTATCTTGTTGGGAATTTTGGCATCCGGGTTCATCAGGGATAAAGGCCTGTAATTTTTTTTAGTGGGGATTTTGTCTAGTTTGGAATCAAGGTAATGTTGGATTCACAGAATGAGTTTGGAAGCTTTCCTTCCATTTGCAACAATTTGAGAAGAATAGGTATTAACTCTTCTTTAAATGTCTGGTAGAATTCCCCTGGTAAGCCATCTGGCCCAAGACTTGTAGTTGGGGGATTTTTGATAACTGATTTAATTTCTTTGCTGGTTATGGTCCTGTTCAAATTTTCTATTTCTTCCTGTTTCAGTTTTGGTAGTTTGTGAGTTTCTAGAAATTTGTCCATTTCTTCCCAATTGTCCAGTTTGTTGGTATACAATTTTTCATAGTATTCTCTTGTAATTGTTTTTATTTTTGTGGTATTGGTTGTGATCTCTCCTCTTTCATTCATGGTTTTATCTATTTGGGAACTATCTCTTTTTGATAAGTCTGGCTAGGGATTTATCAATTTTGTTTATTCTTTCAAAGAACCATCTCTTAGTTTCATTGATCTATTGTACTGGGTTTTTTTGTTTCCATATCATTTATTTCTGCTCTAATCTTTATTATTTCCCTTCTGCTGGCATTAGGCTTTATTTGCTGTTCTTTTCCTAGCTCCTTTAGGTGTAAGGTTATATTATGTATTTGGGATCTTTCTTGCTTGTTGAAATAAACCTGAATTGCAATATACTCTCCTCTTAGGACTCCCTTTGCCGCATCCTAAAAGGTCTGTACTGTCATGTTTTCACTTTCATTGGCTTCTATGTTTTTTTGTTTCTTCTTTAATTTCCTAGTTAACCCTTTCATTCTTTAGTGGGATGTTCTTTAGCCTCCATGTATTTGGGAGCTTCCCAAATGTTTTCTTGTGATTGACTTCAAGTTTCATAGCATTGAAAGATACTGAAAAGGACACAAAGAAATGGGAAAACATTCCATGTTCATGGATTAGAAGAACTCACACTGTTAAAATGTCTATACTACCCAAAGCAATCTACACATTAACATAATCCTTATCAAAATACCACCAGCACTCTTCACAGAGCTAGATCAAAAATCCTAAAATTTGTATGGAACCATAAAAGACCCTGAATAGCCAAAGTAATCCTGAAAAAGAAAAACAAAAGTGGAGGTATCACAATTCTGGATTTCAAGCTATATCACAAAGCTGTAGTCAACAAGACAGTATGGTACAGGCACAAAAACAGACACATGGATCAATGGAACAGAATAGAAAACCCAGAAATGGGCCCATAACTATGTGATCAACTCATCTTCAACAAAGCAGGAAAGAACACCCAATGGGAAAAAGACAATCTCTTCAACAAATAGCGCTGGGAAAACTGGATGGCGACATGCAGAAGAATGAACCTGGACCACTTTCTCACACCATACACAAACAACTTCAAAATGGATGAAAGACCTAAATGTGTGTCAGGAAACCATCAAAATCCTAGAACAGAACATAGGCAGCTACCTCTTTGACCTCAGCCAGAGCCACTTTTTACCAGACATGTCACCAAAGGCAAGGGAAACAAAAGGAAACATAAATTATTGGGATTTCATCAAGATAAAAATCTGCAGAGAAAGAAACAATCAACAAAATGAAAAGGCAGCCCATGGAATAGGAGAAGATATTTGCAAATAATATACCTGGGAAAGGGTTAGTATCCAAGACCTATAAAGAACTTATCAAACTCAACACTCAAAAAACAAACAACCCAGTTAAGAAACAGGCAGAAGAGTTGAATAAACACTTTTCCGATCCTGGGAAGATGGAGGCGTAGGAGGACGCTGGGCTCACCATGCATCCTGCTGATCACTTAGATTCCACTTACACCTGCCTAAATAACCCAAAAAACTGCCAGAAGACTAGCAGAACAGAGTCTCCGGAGCCAAGCGCAGACGAGAGGCCCATGGAAGAGGGTAGGAAGGGCGGCGAGGCGGTGCGCGCTGCACAGACTGGCAGGAGGGAGCCGGGGCGGAGGGGCAGCCTGCCGGCCAAGCAGAGCCCCCGAGTCTGGCTTGCAAAAGTGGAGGGGCCAGACGAAGTATGTTCCGACAGCAAGCGGGACTTGACATCTGGAAGGTTATAAGCTAACAGCTCTGCTCGGAGAACAGGAGGGTTGGAGGACAACGGGAGGGAGAGGTGTTGAGCCCCGAACAACAGAGCTCAGCTTGGCGGGAAACAAAGGCGCTCGCCAGCGCCATCTCCCTCGCCCATCCCCCAGCCAAAATCCCAAAGGGAACCAGTTCCTACCAGGGAACTTGCTTGCACCGCACAAACACCCAACGCTGTGCTTCTGCGGATCCATCCCTCAGGCGGATCTGACTCCCTCCTGGTGACGCAGGGCCCCTCCCGAAGCGGATCTCCGAAGGAAAAGCAAGCTGACCCTGTCCCTCCCGCCCCTGTGCACCTTGCCGATCCACCCCAGCTAATACGCCAGATCCCCAGCACCACAAGCCTGGCAGTGTGCAAGTAGCCCAGACGGGCCACGCCACCCCACAGTGAATCCCGCCCCTAGGAGAGGGGAAGAGAAGGCACACACCAGTCTGACTGTGGCCCCAATGGTGGGCTGGGGGCAGACCTCAGGTCGGACTGCGGCCCCGCCCACCAACGCAAGTTATTCAAGACAGCACAGGGGAAGTGGCCCGCAGTCCCGCACCACTCCAGGGACTATCCAAAATGACGAAACGGAAGAATTCCCCTCAGAAAAACGTCCAGGAAATAACAACAGCTAATGAACTGATCAAAAACGATTTAAACAATATAACAGAAAGTGAATTTAGAATAATAGTCATAAAATTAATCACTGGGCTTGAAAACAGTATAAAGGACAGCAGAGAATCTCTTGCTACAGAGATCAAGGAACTTAGGAACAGCCAGGAGGAGGTAAAAAATGCTATCAATGAACTGCAAAATAAAATGGAGACAACTACGGCTCGGATTGAAGAGGCAGAGGAGAGAATAGGTGAACTAGAAGATAAAATTATGGAAAAAGAAGAAGCCGAGAAAAAGAGAGATAAAAAAATCCAGGAGTATGAGGGGAAAATTAGAGAACCAAGTGATGCATTAAAGAGAAATAATCTACACATAATTGGCATTCCAGAAGAGGAAGAGAGAGGGAAAGGTGCCGAAGGTGTACTTGAAGAAATAATAGCTGAGAACTTCCCGGATCTGGGGAAGGAAAAAGGCATTGAAGTCCAAAAGGCACAGAGAACTCCCTTCAGACATAACTTGAAGCGATCTTCTGCACGACATGTCATAGTCAAACTGGCAAAATACAAGGATAAAGAGAAAATTCTGAAAGCAGCTAGAGATAAACATGCTCTAACATATAAAGGGAGACCTATAAGTCTCGTGACTGATCTCTCTTTTGAAACTTGGCAGGCCAGAAAGAAATGGCAGGAGATCTTCAATGTGATGAACAGAAAAAAAAATATGCAGCCGAGAATCCTTTATCCAGCAAGTCTGTCATTTAGAATAGAAGGAGAGATAAAGGTCTTCCCAAACAAACAAAAACTGAAGGAATTCGTCACCACTAAACCAGCCCTACAAGAGATCCTAAGGGGGATCCTGTGAGACAAAGTACCAGAGACATCGCTACAAGCATGAAACCTACGGACATCACAATGACTCTAAACCCATATCTTTCTATAATAACACTGAATGTAAATGGACTAAATGCGCCAACCAAAAGACATAGGGTATCAGAATGGATAAAGAAACAAGACCCATCTATTTGCTGTCTACAAGAGACTCATTTTAGACGTGAGGACACATTCAGATTGAGGGTGAGGGGATGGAGAACTATTTATCATGCCACTGGAAGTCAAAAGAAAGCTGGAGTAGCCATACTTATATCAGACAAACTAGACTTTAAATTAAAGGCTGTAACAAAAGATGAAGAAGGGCATTATATAATAATCACAGGGTCTATCCATCAGGAAGAGCTAACAATTATAAATGTCTATGAGCCGAATACATGAGCCCTCAAATACATAAAACAATTACTCACAAACATAAGCAACCTTATTGATAAGAATGTGGTAATTGCAGGGGACTTTAACACTCCACTTACAGAAATGGATAGATCATCTAGACGCATGGTCAATAAAGAAACTAGGGCCCTGAATGATACATTGGATCAGATGGACTTGACATATTTAGAACTCTGCATCCCAAAGCAACAGAATATACTTTCTTCTCGAGTGCACATGGAACATTCTCCAAGATAGATCACATACTGGGTCACAAAACAGCCCTTCATAAGTATACAAGAATTGAAATCATACCATGCATACTTTCAGACCACAATGCTATGAAGCTTGAAATCAACCACAGGA